>NC_047089.1:85445874-85753513 GCF_902459505.1 Geotrypetes seraphini | reverse complement strand
AGACAGAGTGGCTTTTTTTTGGTTTTTTCTGTACCAGGCTTCCCACCTCCCTTTCTTGTCTTAGCATTTAGTCTGGAAGGCAATGGGGTAAGAATAGGATAGAAACATAAACACATGAAGGCAGATAAAGGCCAAATGGCCCATCCAATCTGCCCATCCACAGCATCCACTATCTCCTCCTCTCCATAAGAGATCCCACGTGCCCATCCCATCTTTCTTGAACTCTAGGGTACTATCTGGTAGAAATGGATGTGCCATGAATCCTTGGTTAGCCATTCCTCTGGCTGTTGGCACCAAAGACTTTCACAACACACTGTGTTATAGGGTAGCACAGATTATCAGGGCATGAATATAGCAAGTGCAAAGGTTTGTATTTTCAGTCAGTACAGTTTACTTCCAGGATCATTATGGGTTCTTTTGCTAAGCTATGACAAAAACTGACCTAAGCACACTTTAATGTGAGTCTTTCCTATGTGCTAAGATAATTTATACCAGAGTTGTAGAATGACAGATTTTCTAATTTTTAAAATTAATGGCCATGCACTAATGTTGCCATTAGTGTGCAGCCATTAATTAAAAAAAAAAAAAAAAAAAGTACTGCTTGGGCTCATACTGCCATCCATTTTGAAGGCAGGAAGAGCTCACTTGGTAATCCTGCGCTAAAGTGAATATGTTTGTTTAGCGCAGGAACACCCAATCTTTGCCCTTGACATAACATCCATTCCCCCCCCAAAAAAATTGCAATTTTTTTTGGGGGGCGGGCTCCGATTAGTATATGATAATTTGTCAGTTACCACAGGACACCTGAGCATTTCCCACCATTTTAAGCTGAATTAGTCTGACATTAATGTCTAATATAATTTGGTAAGAGGGCCCCTGTATGGTTCTTTCTTACGTCTGTGTTGGGTTGTACTTCCTGTAACCACTAGGTCTTCTGACTCTTTATCATTCCATGCTTTCTAAAACTGCTGAGCTTTTGCAAAGATGTGAGACAAGATAAATATTAAAAGTCAGCAATCGGATCAAGAAATAGGTGAATTTATTTGACGTAACCTGGTTGTTGATGCTATTTTTTTAAACTTTCTTTAATTGTAGGAATTGCCTTTTTTGTGGATTCAGTATTGTTTTGGGATTTGAGAAATGGTTTAACCCAACATTAGATAAATAATGTTTTGTTTTGTTTTTTTGATCCTAGGATCTGGATCTTTCACATTAAAGGATCTTTTGGAGAGTGAATACAGGAGATCTGCAATGGCAGATATTAAAGAAGCTCGATTACAAATAACACCTGAGACTCCTGGGCGAGCCACTGTCCTCAATCCATTTGAAAGTCCAAGTGATTACTATAGTCTACAAGACCCAATTTTTTCTAGTCCTACTATTTTTAAATCATCAAAGTCATCCTTGGTAAGATTTTGTCTAGTGCTCTGAACTTCCTCCATTGGAGTATATCTGAGCATCCCCTTATCCTATCATGCTCTAGTTGATGGGATTCAGTTTCCCAATGTCCTATCATTTATTGATTCATGAAGGAGCTTTTTTGTGTCAAATCATCTTTATAGCAACCTCCTATAGTTTGGGCTTTCAATTTTTTTATCTCTTCATTTCTTATGAATCTGCCATTTAAGCAAAGGAATCTTCACTCAAGCATGTTACCTGAAAAATGCTTTCTAGTAGCAGTTATCCCCACTAGAAAAATAAGGGAACTGCAAGCCTTAGTTACCTATGAATCATATACTTCAGTTTCATCACAACAAAATGTTTCTTTGAGTTCATCCCATGTTCTTATTTGGTGCTTCCTAAGTTCTTTCAAAACCACATAAGAATATATTTGAGAAATTCCATCCATTGTCTGATTTGCAAATGAGCTATTGCTTACCTCTTTTAAAAGAACTGAATCTTATTTGCTCTGGTGGGAGGTCATGTAGCTCCCAAAGGGGTTTTTTTTTTTGTGTGTATGGGGGAAGGGTGGATGCGTGGGTTGAGAGAGAGGTTGGGGGTAGTTTGGGTATTTTGGAGAGTGTGTAGAGCAGGGGTGCCCACACTTTTTGGGCTTGCGAGCTACTTTTAAAATGACCAAGTTAAAATGATCTACCAACAATAAAATTTAAAAAAAACACAAAGCACACTGTACACATAGAAAACGTTAATTATCATTCCTATTCCAGGGTTTTTCAAAGAGGTCAAGCAGATGACTCTATGCACTATCACCTCAGTAACAACCATACAAAAATAGACAAATATACCCCCCTCCCTTTTTACTAAACCACGATAGCAGTTTTAGCGCAGGGAGCTGCGCTGAATGCCCAGCGCTGCTCTCGACGCTCAAAGGCTCCCTGTGCTAAAAACCTCTATTGTGGTTTAGTAAAAGGGGACCTTAGTGTAAAATATAGACAGCAGATATAAATTCAGACACATTTTGATCACTAAATTTAAAATAAAATAATTTTTCCTACCTTGTCTGGTGATTTCATGAGTCTCTGGTTGCACTTTCTTCTTCTGACTGTGCATCCAATCTTTCTTCCCTTCTTTTAGCCTGTATGCTTCCTCTCCTCCAGACCTCATTCCCTCCCCCAACTTTTCCTTCTTCTCTCCCTTCCCTTTCTTTCTCTCTGCCTCCCTTTCTTTTTTTCTGTTTCTCTTCTTTCCTTCTGTCTCCCTGCCTGCCCTTTTTCTTTCTTTCTCCCTGCCCTCCCCCAAGCCACTGCCACTGCCAACGGGGACCAAACTGCCATCGGACCAGGACCCAAACTGCCACCAATAACAGGCCCGAAAGCCGATGCCGCCCCAAGCTGTCCCTACTTCGGCCGACCAGCATCGCAATCGACCTATTGGGGGAAATGCTGCCGGGTCCTGCCTTCGCGGAAACAGAAAGTAGGCAGGACCCGGCAGCAAGAAGAGGAAATGCTTCACTAACCTGTCTCCCGCCTTAGCCCGTAGCGAACACTTGCTTCAGGGCTCTCAACATGTGCGTGCCGGCCTCCCCCCCCCCCCCCCCCCCGGACATAACTTCCGGTTTTGGAGAGAAGAGAAGCCGGCACGTTAGAGCCCGGAGCATAAGTTCGCTACGGGCTGAAATCTACAATCCGGGTTTTTTTCAAATGTTCAGCAGCCGCGGCAGCAGATGACAGCTGGGCGGACCGCCCAGCTAAAAGGCCCTAGGGAGAACACAGAGGAAGGCTGATCGACCCAGTAGATCAGGACGGCAACACGAGTCTAGCGATCGACTCAAGTTGCCTTCCTGAGCTACTGGTCGATCGCGATCGACGTGTTGGGCACCCCTGGTGTAGAGAGTTTGGGTGATGGTTGATACTGGGTTAAAGTTTGTTTCCTATAATGTTAGAGGACTTGGTTCACTCTATAAGCGTAGAGCCATTTTCCGGGAATTAGTGAGGTGATGTGCTGATTTCTGTTTTCTGCAGGAAACTCATCTAACTAGTGAGTGGTTAGTTCGTGATCCTCAGTACCTGGGAGCTTGGTGGGCCTCTCGGGTGGGGGTTTCTAAGAAGTGTGATGTGGACATTTTGTTTGCTAGAAATCTTGCTGTTAAAGAACATAAAACATAAAGTACAGTGAAACCTCGGTTTGCGAGTAACCCGGTTTGCAAGTGTTTTGCAAGACGAGCAAAACACTCAGCAAACTTGTCTCGTGAAACGAGTGTTGACTCGCTATACAAGCTCTCACTATGGTGGCCCAGGGGTTGGTACCTGCCTGTGGGTGCAGCAGCCCTTGCAGCATGGTGGTTTCCTTTCCCCGGGGTCCCCGTGCGGCTCTCCTCCCTCTTCGGCCGATGCCTCTGCCGTCCACCAACGCCTCCCGGCTTCTGATTCAAGCTGGCTGCCATCCTCCAGATGCATGCGCTGGACCTCTGAACTCCCCCGTCAAGCCGGCGCCGCTCCAACAACACGCGCACCATGTACAAGCATGCAGGATGTCCTGCGTGCTTGTACGTGGAGACCCAGCAGCTTCAATATCATTTACAACTTCTAAAACAAAGGCTTTTTGAATTTAATAATAAAGCCTGTAAGCTAGTTGCCCACAGGTTGCAAGCTCAGCAGGTTCAGAATAATAGTTTTGTGCTTAAGGCCGAAGATGGCATCCTAGTTTGTTCTGAAGATAAGCTTCGGGAGCGCTGCTTCTGCTATTACCAGACTTTGTATGCGGTTCCTTAGACTTTGATGCTTATTTGGGGTCCCTTTGTTTGAGTACTATTGAGTCTTCTGATATACCATTCTTGGATTGCCTGGTTATTTTGATAGAGGCTTAACAGGCTCTTAGATCTATGAAACCTAGCGAGTCCCCTGGTTGGATGGCTTTACAGTGAAATTTTATAAACTGTTTCAGGAGCCCTTGCTGCCATCCCTATTACAGCTTTTTAACTCGCTGGAGGAGTGGTCCCAATTACCTTATTTTATGCGATTGGTGGGCTTTACAGTCCTACATAAGATGGGTAAGGATCCTCTTTCCGGTGCCTCGAATCGGCCCATCTTGCTTTTGGGATTGGACAATAAGATTTTTGCCCGCATTTTGGTTAATAGACTGAACTGGGTTCCCAGACTTATCCACCTGGATCAGTCGGGTTTTATTTAGGGTCGTCATATGGGTGATAATATTCAATGGCTGTTGGACCTGCGGGAGAAGATGTTGCAGCAAGGTAGGCCCTGATTTGTGTGGCGTGTTTGAGGGCTGCCTTTCCATTTTGCTGGGTCTGTACAGCTCTGCAATATCTGGGAATTTATTTCAGCCCCCCCAGGGACCTCTATGTTTGATCTCAACTACCTCCCAGTTTTTTTGAAAATGCAGTGCGATTTGGCTCACTGGCGGGGGTCTTTCTTTTTATTGGTTAGGGAGAGTAGTGATTATTAAAATGCTGGTTTTGCCTCAATTTTTTGTTTCTATTTCAGGCTTTGCCCATCTGGGTGGATAGGAAAGTATTATCAGGCCGCTCAATTGCGAGCGGTGTTGGAAGCAATGGGTTGATATTGAACAGGTGGGCTTAGGTTTGAATGCTCTGCTTCATCATCTTTGGGTCTGCCCGGGAAAATGTTGGGGGATCCTAAATGGAATCTAATCTAATCTAATCCTTAGGTTTGTATACCGCATCATCTCCACGTTCGTAGAGCTCGACGCGGTTTACAGTAGGAGAAATAGGAAGGAACTACAACAGAAGGTTAGAGGAAGAAGTGTGAAGAAAATTTAGAGGACTTGGGATGCCAAGATATAAGAGTTTCCTAATTTCGGTATGCATGACTTTGGCTCTGGCGAGAGACCTGGATACTCCTTTTTGGAGGACCGGGCATATTCGTGGTATACCCCTTTGCTTTTTAATTGGGTACTTTCCCCGGGTAGAGAGAGAATGTGTGTGTGGTTTGGGCAAGTAAGGGGTTGGTTTGCGCGGGGCAATTTTTGGATCTTCCCTTTGAGTAGTTCTGAGGTTTGGGGAGTTGTAGGCCCAGTTTGTCTTGGAGTCCAGTGATCTTTATCCTTATCTTCATGTTAAGCACTATATCCATAGCTCTGGGTTGTTAGATTTGCTGCAAGGAAATACCCAGTTTGAACATTTCCTGGGCTCTGTTTCATCAAAAGTGGCTATTTCTGGGATTTATCAATGCTTAACATCTAGACGGGGAGTGCTTTCCTTATATATAGCAGCGTGGGAGGGGGACTTGGAGAGATCTTTTTCCTTGGTTGATTGGACCACCACTTGGCGCCATACGACGTCCTCGGGTATGGCTACGGTTCTAGTGGATAATGGTTTTAAAGTGCTGATGAGGTGGTGGCATACCCCGTTCATTTTGAGAAATGGGAAAGGGGCATTGGTTTGTGTTGGAGGGGCTGTGGGGAGAGGGTGACTTATTTCCACATGTGGTGGGGCTTTCATGTGGTGTGGGGTTACTGGGGTTCAACCTGACTATTTGGGAAAATTATTTGTTTCTTACAGGCCTACTCGTAATTTGCGTTCGTCTTCTGCTCATCAATTGACTTTGCCTCTGGTTCACTTAGTGCGATTAGCTTCAACACGTAACTCTGCTTTTTCTTGCATCTGTTCCTAGCTTATGGAACTCTCTTCCACTTGTGATTTGCTCTGAGCTTATGTAAAATTCAGATCAATGGTTAAAATTCATCTCTTTGGCCTAGCATTTCCTTGAAAATATTGGGAGTAGAGTCCTCTCTTTGGCAACTATTTAGACTTTAATTTTTGGATTTGATTTTCTTCTTTTTGCTTTTCAATGTTTTAATGGCATTCCGTTCTCTTTTTATTATTTGTAAACCGTGCTGTTGCTAAACTGAAGTGCGGTCAAAAATTTTAATAAACATAAACATTATCCTCTATTTTAGGGTGACGGATAGATCCCCAGCCTACATTGGTGTTTCTCCATCTTTTTCCCCTCAATTTTGTTGAGGAGGAAGAGACTTTCTGTAAGTTGTTGATGGCTGCAGCTTGGCTGGTGCCGCAGCCTCCTGATTATGCTAAGGTGCTTTGTAAGCTGGATGACTAGTTTATTCTGTACTATCACTATCTTATTGCCTGTAAATATAATAGAATGGGGCAATTTGCCCAGGTATGGTGCTGTTTTGATCACTGGAAACAACTATTTGTTCTGTAAGGGTCATGGGGAGGGGATGGGGGACCTTTGCTGAGTTAGCTCTTTATCGTTGAGCAGGGAGCACTGAAGAAACCCTGTGCTCCTGCTTCCTTTGTTGTGCATTTTAGAGCTCTTCTGTTCATGTATGTTTTCCTTCTGTTTTAATAAAAATTAACTGAAAAAAATAATAAAAGAACTGAATGTATCAAATTCTGTGCAGGTGTTTTGCTACCAGAATTAAAAATGTGTCCTGTATTCAATTCTGTTATGAGCAAATGGATTCCTAGGTACTTCTCTGACTAGTCATGTGAAATCTTATCAAACCAAAGCCATTGCAGTGTGCTTTACTGGATACTACACTGAAAGCAGCAACTTGGTTCTAGCATATTATTACCTAACGCTACTGTTTGGAACAGTCCACAATCTGAGATTGCATTTTACTCATGGGAGAGTTCTGTACAATGCAGAATTTGCGATTCTTTACTTCCTGTGAAGAATTTTGCAGAAGCAGCAGTAACAATCCAATGGCTTGGCCTCCTTCCTGCAGTCAACAGGAAGAGGTGCGCAATGGCACATCAGGCCGCATCCTCCTCCTTTGCTATTCTAGTCCCAACTACTCCTTTAATCTGCACAGCTGTACAAAAGCCTCAGTAGTTCAATGCAATTGAGCCTAGAACGGCAAAGTGGGAGGATGTGGTGCTCTGCTATCTCTTGCTGTGTCTTTGGGGGGAGGGGTCTGAAGAAACATGGATGGGATGTATGTGCCTCGGTGGTTGGGGGGAGAGGGGAGTGGGGTGTGATTGAGGGTTTGTGCTTGGGGTGCAGGAACCTTGAGGATGGATATAAGTTGGATCTTGCTGGGAGCTAAGAGAGAACAGGGTGACCAGGGGCTGGAGCAATGAATGCTGAGGGATGGGGTGAAAACTATAGAAAATGAACTTTTTTTTTTAGAGAGGAAGTAAGATAAAGGAGAAAAGTGGGATGTATTTGGCTCCCGTTTCCACTGCCCCTTCTCCATGGGGATCTTATAGAGAGGAGAAGAAGATATAAGCTAAGAAAGAGCAGTTGAAATCTGAACAAGAAATTAGAATGACACAGGAAAAAAATGTCACCATCCTTGTGAGCTCTGTCCCAGTCTCTGCCCCATTTCTGCTCCATCCCTGCAAACCATCTGATCCCATCCACACAAGCCTCAAATAGTTTTATACTGAACCTATTTTATTAAAGTATAAAAAGAAACAATATTATCCCAGGACAAGCAGGCAGCATATTCTTTACGCATGGGTGACGTCACCGACGGAGCCCCGGTACGGACCTTTTTAACTAGAAAGTTCTAGTTGGCCGCACCGCGCATGCGCGAGTGCCTTCCCGCCCGACGGAGGAGTGCGTTGTCCCCAGTTTCTTCGTTTCCGCGGAGCGAAGAAGACGCGTGTATTTCAACGATCGTTGAATCTAACTTTTTGCCTTCCCGCTCGCGATTTTCTCTTATTTTTTCTCTTTTGCCCTTTGGGTTTTTTCTTATTTCATTCTTAAAAAAAAAAATAAAAATTTTTTTTTCTTTTTTTACTTTGTTTTCGATCCAGCCCCGGCGGGACCTGTTGTCACCATACAGGCCTCCGGGTTTGATTTTGCGGAGGCCGTGTTTCCATTCATGCCCCCGCAGCCGGGTTTTAAGAAGTGCCAGCAGTGTGCACGCCCGATCTCCCTCACTGACCCACACAATTGGTGCCTACAGTGTTTGGGTCCTGAGCATCGGGCGGACTCCTGCACCCGCTGTGCCACTCTTAAAAAACGTACTCTGAAGAATCGACAAATCCAGCAGAACATCCTCTTCGGCACCGCATCTGCTATGGAGCCGATTCCCTCGACTACGGTACCGCCAAAATCGGCACCCACCACTTCGACGACGCCCGATCCTTCATCGGCGTCGTTGGCGCCAGGTAAGCCGGCTAAGAAGCCTTCCACCTCCCTTGAGCGCCCTCCGGCCACAGTGGCGACACCGGCCCTACCGGCTTCACGCCGACCCCGGAAACGCTCCGCCCCGATCTCGGTGAGTGCCTCGTCAACGGCCTCCTCATCGCGTGGAGCGGCACCTAAGGAACCGAAGCAGAAACAAGCGGTTCCGGTGCAACCCCTGGATGACCGCATCGCGACCATCCTCCAAGACAAATTACATGAACAGCTGCAGCAACAACTCCAGCACCTTTTACCGACCCTCCTGGCACCGCTCCTTTCGGTACCAGACCGGCCCGAGCCTCGTGCCGTCCAACCGGTATCCACCCCATCGGTGCCCCTTAACTCTTCCATGCCGATTCTCTCGGCTGAACACCTTCGTGCCCACCCCGTAGGTCATACCCACGCTGATGCCGATCCTCCTCGGTACCAGGCGGGGCACCGGTCCTCCCCGGACCGAGACCGGCACCGTTCTTCCCGGGACCGTGACCAGCACCGATCTTCCTCTCCCGGTAATGTCTCGGTGCGCTCTGGCAAGTCTCTGTCTAAGACCCACCATACTGAGCCTTCCACCCCGATATCTCGACATGCGCACACTGATGTCAAGGACCCGGACCTATGGGAAGACTCCCCTCCCGGTACCGAGGAGGACGCATCGTCATCGGACGAGGAGCCCTCAGCGCCCGATACCACTTCTAAGCCTGAGCAATCCTCCTTCTCAAGGTTCCTCAGGGAGATGTCAGTGGCTCTCTCTATCCCTCTAGAGTCTGACTCCAAAAAATCCCAGGCCTTTCTGGAGGCCTTGGATTTTGAACAGCCTCCCAAGGAGTTTCTCAAGTTACCCGTACATGACATACTACGGGAAACTTTTTATAAAAACTGGGAGAGCCCACTCATCGTCCCCGGGGCCCCCCGTAAGCTGGATAGCCTTTACAGGGTCATCCCAATCCCTGGTTTTGCCTCAGCTGCCCCATGAGTCTCTCCTGGTTGAGTCTACCTTGAAGAAAACTCAGGACTCCAGTGTTTATGCCTCCACCCCTCCTGGCAGAGAAGGCAAGACGATGGACAAGTTTGGCAAGCGCCTTTATCAAAACTCAATGCTGGCCAACAGGGCGAACAATTACACATTTCATTTCTCATTTTACATGAAACATCTGGTACAACAACTGTCCGCCCTTCAAAAATACATTCCGGAACGCAAGGTTCCACTCTTCCAGCAGCAAATTTCCAGCCTTCTTCAACTGCGGAAATTTATGGTGCGCTCTATTTATGATTCCTTTGAGCTCACCTCCCGTGCATCTGCCATGGCCGTTGCCATGCGCCGCCTGGCTTGGTTGAGGGTATCTGATTTGGACATCAACCACCAAGACCGCCTAGCCAACGCTCCCTGTCTTGGGGATGAACTTTTTGGGGAGTCCCTAGACTCAACCACCCAGAAGCTCTCGGCCCATGAGACCAGATGGGACACTCTTGTTAAACCTAAGAAAAAGGCCCCACCTACTCGCTCTTACAGACCACAGTCCTCGTATCAGTGCAGGTTCTCTGCCAGACCCCTTAATCCGCCTTCACAGCAACCTCGGCGGCCCCGTCAGCAACATCAACACACTCAGGCTCGTTCTCAGTCTAGTCAACCTGCCAAGCCTCTCCCTCCTTCGAAACCCTCTCAGCCCTTTTGACTTCTCTCTCCAGGGCATAGCCAGTCTTCCTCCCTCGTTGCCTCTTCCTCAACCAATCGGAGGACGTCTACAAATCTTCCTCAGCCGTTGGGAGGTCATCACATCAGACCAATGGGTCCTCAACATCATCCGCCACGGCTACTCTCTCAACTTCCAGACTCTTCCACCAAACAATCCTCCCGTAGAGTCTGCTTCTCACCCCCCCAAAAAACCCCTCCTCCTGAGGGAGGTTCAATCCCTCCTTCTTCTCAATGCCATCGAAGAGGTGCCCCCGGCCCAACGGGGTCAGGGATTCTACTCCCGCTACTTCCTGGTTCCCAAGAAGACAGGAGACCTTCGTCCCATCCTTGATCTCAGGGACCTCAACAAGTGTCTGGTCAAGGAGAAGTTCAGAATGCTCTCCCTTGCCACGCTGTACCCTCTTCTCTCTCAACACGACTGGCCATGTTCCCTAGACCTCAAAGAGGCCTACACTCACATCCCAATCAATCCGACTTCACGTCGCTACCTACGGTTTCAGATACAGCACCGTCACTATCAGTACAAAGTGCTACCTTTTGGCCTCGCTTCATCGCCCAGGGTGTTCACCAAGTGCCTTATTGTGGTGGCGGCCTTCCTCAGGTCTCACAACCTCCAGGTGTTCCCCTACTTGGACGATTGGTTGGTGAAAGCTCCTACGTCGCCGCTTGTGCTACAAGCCACTCATCACACCATCTCGCTCCTCCATCTCCTAGGGTTCAAGATCAACTACCCCAAGTCGCATCTGCTTCCTACACAGCGACTTCAGTTCATTGGAGCAGTTCTCGACACCACACTAATGAGGGCTTTTCTCCCCTCCGATCGTCAACGGACCCTGCTCCACCTCTGTCGTCAGGTGCTCCTTCATCACTCCATTCCTGCCCGACAGATGATGGTCCTCCTGGGCCACATGGCCTCCACGGTACATGTGCTTCTTCTGGCACGACTCCACCTCAGGACACCTCAATGGACTCTTGCCAACCAATGGTCGCAGACCACGGATCTTCTTTCTCATCCCATCTCTGTGACATCGTCTCTTCAGCAATCTCTTCAATGGTGGTTGAACTCCTCAAATCTTTCCAGGGGTCTACTCTTTCATCTACCCCCTCACTCCATGATCATAACCACGGATGCCTCCCCCTATGCGTGGGGAGCTCACCTAGGGGATCTACGCACCCAGGGACTCTGGACCCCTCAGGAGCGTCAACATCACATCAATTTCCTAGAACTCAGAGCCATGTTCTATGCTCTCAAAGCCTTCCAGCACCTTCTCTACCCTCAGGTTCTTCTCCTGTGCACAGACAATCCAAGTCGCCATGTACTACATAAACAAACAAGGCGGCACCGGATCTCGCCTCCTTTGTCAGGAGGCTCTCCGCATCTGGACATGGGCCACGGCCCGCAATCTCTTCCTCAAGGCTGTCTATATCCAGGGCGAACAGAACTCCCTGGCCGACAATCTCAGCCGCATCCTTCAACCTCACGAGTGGACTCTGGACCCTTCAACACTCCACTCCATCTTTGCTCGCTGGGGCACTCCGCAGGTGGACCTCTTTGCAGCGCCTCACAACCATCAGCTGCCCCAGTTCTGTTCCAGACTCTTCTCTCCTCATCGTCTGACCCCAGATGCATTCCTGCTCGACTGGACGGATCGGTTCCTCTATGCCTTTCCTCCACTACCTCTGATGTTGCGGACGTTAGCCAAACTCCGCAGGGACAGGGCCACCATGATTCTCATCGCCCCTCGGTGGCCTCGCCAACACTGGTTCTCCCTCCTGCTTCAGCTCAGCTCCAGGGAGCCCATTCCTCTTCCTGTGTTTCCTACTCTACTTACGCAGCAACGTCATTCTCTACTGCATCCCAATCTGTCTTCGCTCCACCTGACAGCTTGGTTTCTCTCGGGCTGACCTCTCCAGAGAATCTGTCTCAGCCTGTCCGTCGCATTTTGGATGCCTCCAGGAAACCGGCCACCCTCCAGTGTTACCATCAGAAGTGGACCAGGTTCTCCTCTTGGTGTCTACTGCATCATCACGATCCCACCTCATTAGCGGTGGAAACTGTACTGGACTATTTGCTCTCTCTGTCCGACGCTGGCCTCAAGTCTACCTCAATCAGAGTCCACCTCAGTGCCATCACTGCGTTTCATGAGCCTATCCTCGGAAAACCTCTCACGGCTCATCCACTGATTTCCCGGTTCATGAGAGGCCTCTTCAATGTCAAACCACCTCTGAAGCCTCCTCCTGTCGTCTGGGACCTGAATGTTGTTTTATCAGCCCTCATGAAACCCCCTTTTGAGCCTCTTGCCACAACTTCGCTCAAACTTCTAACATGGAAGGTGCTTTTCCTCATTGCCATCACCTCTGCCAGGAGGGTTAGTGAGATGCATGCACTGGTCGCCGATCCACCGTTCACTGTTTTTCACCATGACAAGGTGGTTCTGCGTACCCATCCTAAATTCCTTCCCAAGGTGGTCTCGGCTTTTCACCTCAACCAGTCCATTGTGTTGCCTGTCTTTTTCCCTAAACCCCATTCTCATCCTGGGGAACAGGCATTGCACACGCTGGATTGTAAGCGTGCCCTGGCATACTATCTTGACCGTACCAGGGCTCACCGCTCGTCCCCCTCAGCTCTTTCTGACCTTCGATCCTAACCGTCTGGGCCGTCCTGTCTCTAAACGGACGCTTTCCAACTGGCTTGCTGCCTGCATTGCCTTCTGTTATGCTCGGGCCGGTCTCTCACTGGAAGGTGCTATCACGGCCCACAGAGTCAGAGCTATGGCTGCTTCTGTGGCTTTTCTCCGTTCCACACCCATCGAGGAAATCTGCAAGGCTGCAACTTGGTCCTCAGTTCACACGTTCACTACTCACTACTGTCTGGATGCCTTCTCCAGACGGGATGGACACTTCGGCCAATCTGTGTTACAAAATTTATTTTCCTAATGGCCAACCATCCCTCCTCCCCCCTCTGTTAGCTTGGAGGTCACCCATGCGTAAAGAATATGCTGCCTGCTTGTCCTGGGATAAAGCACAGTTACTTACCATAACAGGTGTTATCCAGGGACAGCAGGCAGATATTCTTACGTCCCACCCGCCTCCCCGGGTTGGCTTCTTAGCTGGCTTATCTTAACTGGGGACCACGCACTCCTCCGTCGGGCGGGAAGGCACTCGCGCATGCGCGGTGCGGCCAACTAGAACTTTCTAGTTAAAAAGGTCCGTACCGGGGCTCCGTCGGTGACGTCACCCATGCGTAAAGAATATCTGCCTGCTGTCCCTGGATAACACCTGTTACGGTAAGTAACTGTGCTTTTCTGTACAATTGTCATTTTATAAATCAAAGTTCTGGCTACCAAACTAGAGGCAGTGATCTTCAGCTGGCAAGGTGGTTTATAAATATTTATCAACACAACTAATATACTACTTTATCATAAAGCAAAAAAAAGAAAAGGAAGTAATTTTTTTCTTCCTTTTGTTGTCTGATTTCTGCTTTCCTCATCTTCTCATCATTCTATTCCTTCCATCCACTGTCTGCCTGCTCTATTGCTATGCTTCTACCAGGAACAGTGCCTCTCCCTTCCATCTTTCCCTCCACACACATCCTCCCCGATTGGTCTGGCAATACCTTTATTTTGCCGCTCCCCCACCTCTGATACTATTTACAATTTCTGGAGATAAAATGGTGACAGAAGAAAGGCCCCACGTTAAGAACTCACAAAATCTCCCATTTCTAAGTATATAGACAAGTAAAAGGTAAAAAACACTAATCTAAACTAATATCCGTTTTGGAGGAGTTCCATCCCCACCCCTTTTGTCTTTCTTTTTTCCTTTCAACATGGACTAAAAAAAAAAAAAAAGCTTGATTACTAAGGGGTCCTTTTATCTAGCGGGGTTAGCGCGTCGGACATTTCATCACGCGCTAACACCCACGGCAAGCAAAAAAACTAACTCCTGGTCAATGGATCGACTAGCGCGGCAGGCGGTTTAACGTGCGGTATTCCGCGCGTTAAACCCCTACCTCGCCTTGATAAAAGGACCCCTAAATATATTGTTTTCTGGCTTTTTTTCATTGCTTTTCTTATCTAATGTTTTGAGATGTAAAACTTAAATGTGAGTGAAAAAGGTACCAAATGTGGGGTATAAACTGCATAATCCTGCAAAATTTCAGCATTGGGTTTACTAATTAACCCACCTCCCCTTTTTACTAAGCCACAATAGAGGTTTTTACCGCGGCCTGGTCGGAGCATTTAGCGCCCCAGGTTGCAGTAAAAAACCTCTAACATGGCTTTGTAAAAGAGAACTTAAGTCCTTCAAAAAATTTTGAAATATTTATCAATAATAATTTTTAAAAATGTAATTAAACCCAGAAATCATATACTCCAATCAAGATACTTGCAGTTTTTAGGTTGAAGAACATAAAAATCAAAGTTGTGAAAAAAATGCATTGTCCTTTTCTACTGACCCTATAGTATAGAAACAATGATGGCATATAAAGTCCAAATGGCCCATCTAGTTTGCCCATCCGCATTAACCATTATCTCTTTCTCTGTACCTATCCCAGGCCCTCTTGAATTCAAACACAGTATCTTTACAACACTTCAATAAAGAAAGTTGCCCCTCTAAACTTTTATAACCTTTATCTCTTATTTGTAACCCCACTTTTGATACCTTTTCACTCGGGATAGAAACCATTTAAAAAAAAAAATAAAAATACATACACTGTAGGTATAGCTAAATAGCTCAGTTTTACTACTCATTCTGGATGAGTAGGGTCCAGAAATATGATTCCTTAGCAACAGCAGCAGATAAACCCAGAGACCAATGGGATAGCACACATCTACCAGCAGGTAACTGTCCTTCTTATTTGGGCCTCTGCTGTGCTGCAAGTGTCTAGTAGTGGCATAGGATATATATGCCTAAAGGTAGTACAGTAAAGTATCGACTAGAGAAGGTCTTAAAGTGTTTTGACCCACAGACCTCAGAAATGCCTTGGTGTATGTTCAATTCTCTTTAAAGAACATACAAGCCAGAAACGGCATCCATAGTCGTCATAGGTCACTATATTATTATTTAAGTTTTAATTTGTTTAATAACTTATATAAATATTTTAGATATTTTAGATATCAAAAAGTACTCATCTTATCTTTCATCTACGCGGGTGGGGGTAGTGACCTATGACGACTATGGATGCCGTTTCTGGCTTGTATGTTCTTTAAAGAGAATTGAACATACACCAAGGCATTTCTGAGGTCTGTGGGTCAAAACACTTTAAGACCTTCTCTAGTCGATACTTTACTGTTTGAAATTTTGGAGAGGTTTAAAATATAGGAGCCTGATACTATTGATTTGTAAAGGTAGTACAAACAGTTTTCAAGTTCGGGCTGTCTCTCTGGGCATAATGACACTTCGCATCTTCCTGCGGCCAGGACTCTCTTTCTCTATTTCTGAGGGGGCCTGGACTTCAGATTTCCATTCTTATCACGCTGGTTTCTCCTGTCACCATTTTCTCATTGCACATGCTAGACGGACCCCCAACCAGACAGGAAGGGCTGTACAGCTCCTTCTAACCTGGAGCGGAGGAGCACGCGCTATGTGGCTGTTAGCCTCATCCCTGAAGCTCTCATTAGTGATGTGAGCTTTGTCTGATACTTGTTAGGATGCTGTTGTTTTCCACGGGGAGGTAGATGCAGCATCTTGATTGCGTCTAGTACGTATTCACTTTAAAGGACATACGTATTTCGCTCATGTTGTATGGAGTTAGTACTGTTTTCATGGTTCCAGTATACTCCTCTTTACATTGTGAACCTTGATTTATCCTAGGAGAGTTTTTTTTCTTCTTACAGATCCTACAGTTCTCATCCTGCCGTTCCCTTCTGCACTTCATTCTGAGGGGATCTTGACTTCTTCCAATGACTCTTCAGGCTTTCTCATAAGGGGGAAGACGCTATAATGTCAGGCTGTGAACATTTTTTCAGGATGCTTTCAACTTTGCATCCTCCTCAAGTTTCCGGTTCGTTCTTGGAGTCTCTATGTTTTGTGTTTCCCTTTTTAAGTGTTACTGGTCCTCAGGGCAGTTCTTCAGGAACTAAGGGACGTTGTTCCACTTACTGTATGGTGCCTAAGACGGGGGCATTGGGCAGGCTGGATCCCATTCTGCTGAATTAGTTTCTCAGGGTTACACATTGCTGCAGAAAAACTGGGAGAATATTTACACTTTCACTATGGACTCCGAATTGGCACTAGGTTTGCTTGCCTCTCTTAGAGCAGCACTTTTGGTTTTGGCACATGCCATTTCGTCTACCCAAGGCTTCACGAACATTTTAGAAAATGTGGGCAGTGGTACTGTTTTGGCACTATCAGGCGATTCACCTACTTTCTTGACTGACTGCTTGATTCGGACATCTTCCAGTCGGGCCATTTGACTCGCATGAAAAGGGTGGTTTCTTTTCCTCAGTTCTTTGGACGTGAATCTTTGAATTTGCACAGCGCTCTTTTCTCCTGTACTATATATAGGTATATTGGGGAGATGTTTTTATTTATATAGGAGAGAAATGTGTTTCTTCCCAGAGACTAGGGCGATGGGTCACAGTCTCAGGTGTGCATTCTTCTTCGGTCACCATAACCAAGAGTATGGGATTCTGTACAGGTTCTAGGATCCATGTTGCTGACTCCACTGGGAACTTCGACTTGCTTTCCCATTATAAAGCTACAGCAGTCGCTTTTGTTCTGGTGGTTCCCGGTATCTCAGGGCTGCAATTATTTGGTAGGCTCCTCAAGCATCGCTCTGTATGATTTGGTGGATCAGCGAGATTTCTTTTTTCAAAGGCATGCCTCAGTCTTTGCTGGACTAGCTCATGGTCACCAAACATCCGGAGCTGTCGGGTTGGGGGGCTCGGTGCCTTCCATCCTCAGCTCCAGGAGTCTGGTCTTAAGAGGCGACTCAGTACTTGTTCATTCTTCTACTCTGGAGCATGGTCAGGCTACTGTTTCTGGAGCTTCAGACCATTCTTCCAGAATGATGCTGAAGGTCTTTTCAGTCAGTATTATGATGGGGGTATTTCTCTACAGCCTGGACAGTAGGTGATGTACTCAGTTGGCGAGTAAAGTTATGGTTCTGCTTCAATGGGTGGACCCTCATCTTCTTCTTCTGTTGGCGGATCATTTTACAGGTCAGGAACAGAGTTTGGATAGACTTTCTCTCCCCGAAATATGAGCATGGCCCATTTATTGTACTGTGCACTGTGTACACTCTAGAAAGTTTAAATGTTAGTAATAGTGAAATCTTCTACATCCTGGATATTGAGAATTTTGGCTCAGGCGTTTCAGCTCTTTGTATGGAAGTGAGATCTCCTAGACCTAGATCTCATGGCCTCGTCTCGAAATTCTAAGCTTCCTAGCTTCTTTGGCGGGCACAGGGAGTGGGAGTCAGAGGGGGTAGCAGCATGGCTTCTTTCTCGCCTCTAGTTTCTCTTTTTTCAGTATTTTCCCCTGGCTGATGATGGCTTGGATTTGCCATCTGAAGCTCACTTTCAGAGCACAGTATTTGTAGAATCTCTGGATTGGCTGTGCCATCCTTGCTATGCGGATCTGATGAGTCTTTCGACAGCCGGACTGTTGAGTTTCCTGGTATCTCCGGATTTGCTCACCTGATCAACATGGATATTCGTACTACTTTGCTATTACGACCTAGCTTTTGAAAAGTCATGGCTGACGTGTAAGGGTTATGCGAAGCAGTTGTTTCTTCTCTTATCCAGGCGATACAGACGACTTTACCTGTAGCTTCTGCTTCCTTTTGGAGGTTTTTCCTTTCTTGGGTACTTCTCAACATTTGAACCCTTCCAGAATTCTTTTTTGGCACAGGTGTATTGCCAAGGGCATAGCATTCAATTCTCTTCAGCTTCAAGTGCCATTCTTAGCTTGTTACAAGGGCTAGGTATCTTGCTCTTCGCTTACTTCTCAGCTTCATGTAGTTCAATTCCTAAACAGAGTACGGTATATGCATACACCTCTTAGAAAGCCCTGTCAGGAGTACAGTCTTAAGGTACTTTTTTGCAGTTTACCAAAGGCTTCATTTCATCCTTGTGTTTTGAGACTCTAAAAGGCTGTGCTGTTGAACACGGGGTTTCTTGTGGCCATGACTTCAGCTCGGCGGTTTTCTGAGTTGCAGGCCTTGTTCAGGGATTCCTATTTCTGATTTACAAAATCTGGGGTGTCAGTTCGGACGGTACCACAATTTCTTTCTAAGGAGGTGTCATCCTTTCTTTTAGGACACTCTCTTTTCCTTCCTTCTTCCTGGGAGGAGAAATGGGGAGACATGCTTTTATTCAATGATTTTTTGATAGTGCGTAGCATTCTCCGCGAGCTAGATTTCTAACGACTTTTAGTTGTTTAGATCACCTTTTTGTATTATTCAAGGGACACCTCAAACGTATGGCGGCGTCCAAAGCCTCCATCGCTCGATGGGTCCAGGAGGACATTCTTTACGCTTGCTTGATGGCAGGGAAACGGTTGGCGACAGAACTTCATGACCATTTCGCCAGAGCGATGATTACTTCTTGGACTCGGTCCAGAGGTTTTTTCCTTGGTGGAGTTTTGTCTCGCGGCTACTTGGTCTTCCGAGAGTGCTTTATCTCAGCATTACCGGTTGGATGTGGGGGCGCATGCGGTGGATGCGTTTAGTGCTTCGGTTGTTGCGGAGGTGGCATTTGCTTCCCACCCAGATTGAGGATTGCTTTGCTACATCCCATTGGTCTCTGGATTCATCTGCTGCTATTGTTAAGGAAGGAAAAATTATGTTCTTACCTGTTAATTTTCTTTCCTTTAGACGCAGCAGATGAATCCAGAGCCCCACCCTTTCTGGATATTGTCTGTCGGTTTTTTCTTTTGCAACTTTTGAAGTTTGTTATTATTGATGGTTGTATTCTGTATTATTTATTGCCTTTTGAGATTTGTTATGGGAAAGAAGTTTTTTACATTCTGTGCCTATTGATGGTTACGGATGCTTGGGCAAGGAGCTATTCTGAAGATATAGGAGGAGTGCCAGCCAATAGGACCACCTGTTAATCAGTTTCTCTATCTCCACTTGCTGGTAGATGTGTGCTATCCCATTGGTCTTTGGATTCATCTGCTGCGTCTAAAGGAAAGAAAATTAATAGGTAAGAACATAATTTTTCTGTCAGCATGATAACCAGAGGATACATTTGCAGTGAAATCATATTTTGTTTTTAATATCAGATGGTTATAGATTGGAACATATTAACTGTTGCTATAGTTAATTAAGCTAATAGAAAATGCTAGAATAGAATAAAATTGCTGTGTAATGGGAGTCTTTTAAAATATTTTTTGTTCAGGACAATAGGAAAACCATGCTAATGTGAAAGAAGAAAATTTTCATCTGGATGTATAATACTTTGGTTTGCGTCTTTTTCCTCTTTTAAAAATAAATTTAGAGGAACATCTACTAAATATTTGCATGTTTGCAGCAGGGCCCATAAAAATAGAATAAGTCCTGTTTCAGATGACCCATGCAGATCTTTAGAAAAAAAAACCCTCCCCTGTGTATTAATTCAATTTCTATTTCAAATAAGCATTCATGTTGTGTCTTTGAATTTGAAAATCTTATACCCAATGAATCATTGCTTTGCTTCTGTATATGTCTCACTGTGAAATTTTATTTAGACACCAGGAAAATTTCAATGGTCCATTGATGAACTTGCTAAGATTAACCCTGTGGAAATTGATTCAGAAGATATTCATCGCCAGGCATTATATCTGAGCCATACCAAGTAAGATGTCTGTTGACCTCACATTATTGAACCTCATTCTGGTTTTGACTTAAAAGGCATTATGTTTTAAATAGTTGTTCATGTTGAAGAAAGATTGCTTTATAGTTTGGTAGTAATTCTCCAAGGACATGTAAGATATATTTATCTTCTCATATTGGTGACAATATATGTTAAAGCTCAGGTGTGGGAACAGATCTCTAGCTTTGCAAGAACTTTTGAAAATGTTTTACTGCACATGTATGTGACTTCCTGCTTGTCATTGTTATGTAAGAATTTGCTAGTTGCTGTTTTTCCCTTGGCGTGAGATGATTGTGTTCATTTTGCTTCTCTCATAGTTCATGATTTGGTTGTAGAGGGGAGTGCAGTAGTCTGAGAACCTGGGGAATTTGTATCGATTCCCACTGAAGTTTCTTGTGACCCTGGTCAAGTCACTTGATCCTCCATAGCCCCATGTAAAAAAACTTAGATTATGAGCCCTCTAGGGCATAGGTGTCAAACTCAGTCACAAAGGGCTGAAATCTAAAACAAATTTTTTTATTAAGATACTTAGGAGTCTACATAAAAGGACCCCTTAGTCTTAGTAGAAGTATAGGGTTATAACTTCTCCAACCCTCTACATTTTAGAAGATAATCTCCCTGAGTCACTGGGGAAAGAAGTTGGTGGAAAACGGTTGCCTGAGACAGAAGCAGTGGAGAAATGATTTTCAGCTGGAGAATTTCCTCATGCCCTTGAAATGCAGGAGTTTAAAAAAAAAAAAAACAACAACTGGTGGCCTCCATGCAGGCTTCCTGGAAATGGAAGACCTAGGCCTTTTTTTTAAAAAAATTCTTTATCATATTTCTTATTTACAATCAAGTATAATGGTTACAACTTGAATCAGATCCATAATTTCCAAAGAAAAAGAAAAAAAAAAGGAAACAGAAATATCTATTCATTTATGTAGATCACAATAATTTGAGAGAGCGGACAATAGGAAATAAAATAGAAAAAAGGAAATATAAATAATCAAACGAGAGAACAGTAATACCCCGTTAGTCCTACAGCCAGATGCTGCACCCTCCCTAGATTCTACAAATTCTAACCGCTGTATAGGCTCCAAAAACAAGAAATTCTTTGTCTGATATGTAATAAAACATTTTACAGGAAACTTCAACAAAAAAAGTTCTCCCCATGGCTAGGACTCTTGGAATTCCTTTCTTTGCCTCTGGGACCTCTGAGACATGTCAGGAAATATTCGCACATTAGAGCCCAAAAATTGATCATTTATGTGTCTGAAATAAAGACGCAATACATATTCTCTATCACTTTCCAAAGCATGAGTTATCAGCAAGGTTTTTCTTTCCGTTATTGCCTCAAGTGAACTTTCCAGGAACGTTGTTAAATTCATATCCACCACTTTATCAACTTGAGTCTCATTAGGGGTAGAAACCTCTACAGGTTTCTTTATTTGAAGGTAATTAGTTCTCACAATCGGAGGCAAATTATCTGTTAGAATAGCAAGAATTTCTGTAAAATATTTTCTTACCATCTCCAAAGGGTGGAAGGAGACGTACATAGATGGATCAGAAACTGGTTGGAGGGTAGAAAACAAAGGGTAGGAGTGAAGGGCCACTACTCCGACTGGAGGAGGGTTACGAGTGGTGTCCCGCAGGGCTCGGTGCTCGGGCTGCTGCTATTTAATATCTTCATAAATGATCTAGAAACAGGGATGAAGTGCGAGATAATAAAATTTGCGGACGACACTAAACTAATGGAGCTCGGACTACAGAGGAATGCGAAGAATTGCAAAGGGACTTGAAAAACTAGAAGAATGGGCGACGAGATGGCAGATGAAGTTCAACGTTGAGAAATGTAAGGTATAACATGTGGGGAACAGAAACTCGAGGTACAACTATACAATGGGAGGGATATTATTGAATAAGAGTACCCAGGAAAGTGACTTGGGGGTATTGGTGGACATGACAATGAAGCCGAGGGCACAGTGTGCAGCGGCCGCTAAGAGAGCGAATAGAATGCTTGGTATAATCAAAATGGGTATTACAGCCAGAACGAAAGATGTTATCCTGCCGTTGTATCGGGCAATGGTGCGCCCGCATTTGGAGTACTGTATCCAATATTGGTCGCCATACCTTAAGAAGGATATGGCGTTAGTCGAGAGGGTTCAGAGGAGAGCGACACGTCTGATAAAAGGTATGGAAAACCTGTCATATGCTGAGAGATTGGAGAAGTAGGGTCTCTTTTCCCTGGAGAAGAGGAGACTTATAGGGGATATGATAGAGACTTATAAGATCATGAAGGGCATAGAGAGAGTAGAGAGGGACAGATTCTTCAAACTTTCAAAAAATAAAAGAACAAGAGGGCACTCGGAAAAGTTGATAGGAGACAGATTCAAAACAAATACTAGGAAGTTCTTTTTTACCCAACGTGTGGTGGACACCTGTAATGCGCTTCCAGAGGACGTAATTGGACAGAGTACGGTACTGGGGTTCAAGAAAGGATTAGACAAATTCCTACTGGAAAAGGGGATAGAGGGGTATAGATAGAAGATTACTGCACAGGTCCTGGACCTGTTGGGCCACCGCGTGAGCGGACTGCTAGGCACGATGGACCTCGGGTCTGACCCAGCAGAGGCATTTCTTATGTTAAAGGACACTTACTCCCTCTTCTATGAAATCGCGCTAGCGGTTTTTAACGCAGAGAGCTGCGCTGAATGGTCCGCGCTGCTCCCGATACATTGAGTTCCTATGAGTATCGGGAGCAGTGCAGGCCATTCAGCACGGCTCTTTGCGCTAAAAAACGTTAGCGTGATTTCATAGAAGAGGGGTTGGGAAAATTCAAAAGTCTCAAGTTATTTTTTTCTCAATTGATTTTCAAAAGATTCCATTTTCCTTGCCATAAAAGATCTTTCCTTCACCAATTCATTTTCAATTACCTTCATGTCCCGAATCTTTTCTTCCTATTTCTCCAACTTTTCATTTACCTTTGTGAGGGCTAAACCTTGTTGCTCAACTTTGGAAAAAATAGTTCCACAATCGGTACTTAAAGTTTAAAAAGATAGTTTGAGGTTAGCATTCATTATTGATATGGCTTGCCATAACACTTCCATGTCAATCTTTTTAGGCTTTTCAAGCACCCTAAACTGAATGGAAGATACACCAGAAGTGCCTCTGCTCCGGTCCTTGGTGGATGAAATAACTCTCCTGTTGAAGTTGTTGTGGGAGACCCTCCAACACTGAGGTCCAAAATCTCCACTCTGAACTCGGCTACCTCTCCAGGCACCGGTGTGCTTCCTGGTTGGGGCAGGAACAGCCGCTGCTATGGGCTTAGAAATGCCCAGTCAGAGTGGAAGCCAGGATCCCCCAAAGTCATTGGGCTCTTCCCCGAGGTAAGGCAAACAGGTTCGCTGGAGGGGGAAAAGGTTGCCGGCAGAGCTGTCTTCCTCAAATGCTGTGAGGCCGCCACCGCCACTGCTTTCGCCAGACATATCTCTCTTTTGGCTTCTTTCAGTTTCACCCTGTAGTCCTTTCTGCACTCCTCTTCTTGGGTTTTTTATGTTTCATGAATGCCAACTCTTTCGCCTTCATTTTCTCCGCCACTAGTTTGGAGAATCATATCGGCTTCCTTTTTCTCTTGTTTTTATTTATTTTCTTCACATAAAGATCCGTAGCCATTTTTATCGCTCCTTTCAGCTTAGGCCACTGTCTTTCCACTTCTCTTATGTCCTCCCATCCTAACAGCTCTTTCTTCAGGTACTCTCCCATTTCATTAAAGTCCGTATGTTTGAAATCTAGGACTTTAAGTATCATGCGGCAGCTCTCCACTTTAGCTGTTATATCAAACCAAACCGTTTGACGATCGCTACTTCCTAGGTCAGCACCCACTCGAACAGATCCAATATCGCTTTTTTCCTCGTGGGTTCCGTCACCATTTGTCTGAGCAGAGTCTCTTGAAAGACATCCACAATCTCCCTACTTCTTTCCGATTCTGCAGATGGAACATTCCAGTCCGCATCCGGCAGGTTGAAATCTCCCAACAGCAGCACCTCCTCTTTACTTCCAGACTTTTGGATATCCACAATCAGATCCTTATTAATTTGCTGCGATTGAGTTGGAGGTCTGTAGATTACACCCATGTAGATAGAAATTCCATCTTCTCTTTTCAGAGCGATCCATATCACTTCTTCCTCTCCCCAGGTCCCTTGCATTTCGATCACTTGGATATTGATCTTTACATAGAGAGCTACTCCTCCACTTTTTTGTCCATCTCTGTCCTTCCTAAAAAGATTATATCCCGGTATGTTTGCATCCCATCCATGTGATTCACTGAACCATGTCTCTGTGATAGCGACAATATCTAGATCTGCCTCTAACATCACAGCTTGCAGATCATGAACTTTGTTGCTTAGACTGCGAGCATTTGTGGTCATCGCTTTCCAGCGGTAATCTCCTTTTGCCTTAGCAACAGCAGCAGATGAATCCAGAGACCAATGGGATAGCACACATCTACCAGCAGACGGAGATAGAGAAACTGATTAACAGGTGATCCTATTGGCTGACACTCCTCCTGTATCTTCAGAATGCTCTATCTCCCAGCGGGTGATGGTTGCTATTCGAATAGCTCCTGGATTTTGGCTGTGACTGGAACTTTATTTTCTCCTGTTGAGGTTTCTCTTCAGTGAGACTGCCATTCTGTTTCTCCTGTTGAGGTTTTCTCTTCAGTGAGCTGGCAGTGCTATTTCTCCTGTTGAGATTTTCTCTTCAGTGAGACAGGGGTGTCCAGCTGAACGGTGCCGGCTTTAGGGGTTATACCTGAGCCCCCCCCCCCAGGTCCCTGCCTCACCCTCCCTCCATTGCTAGAGGGTCTGACTGGGTATCGATTTTTTTCTTCTTTCCCTTCTCTGTTTAAAAAAAAAAAAAGGAGACCACAGTTGCTCCATTCTGCTCTGTTAGTGCTGCACATCCACCTCTAACTGGCTTCAACCGGCCCTAACAAAAATCTTGTGACGCCTCAAACGTATGGCGGCGTCCAAAGCCTCCATCGCTCGATGGGTCCAGGAGGACATTCTTTACGCATGCTTGATGGCAGGGAAGCAGTTGGCGAAATAATTTCATGACCATTCCGCTAGAGTGACTCAGTCCAAAGGTTTTTTCCGTGGAGGAGTTTTGTCTCATGGCTATTTGGTCTTCTGAGAATGCTTTCTCTCAGCATTACTGGTTGTATGTGGGAGCGCATGTAGTAGATGCATTTAGTGCTTCAGTTGTTGCGGAGGCAGCGTTTGCTTCCCACCCAGATTAAGGATAGGATTGCTTTGCTACATCCCATTGGTCTCTGGATTCATCTGCTGCTGTTGCTAAGGAAGGAAAAATTGTGTTCTTACATGTTAATTTTCTTTCCTTTAGACGCAGCAGATGAATCCAGAGCCCCACCCTTTCTGGATATTGTATGTCGGTTTTTTATTTTGCAACTTTCTAAAGTTTGTTATTATTGATGGTTGTATTCTGTATTATTACCTTTTGAGATTTGTTATGGGAAATAAGTTTTTTTACATGCTATGCCTATTGATGGTTATGGATGCTTGGGCAAGGAGCTATACTGGAGATAAAGGAGGAGTGCCAGCCAATAGGACCACCTGTTAATCAGTTTCTCTATCTCCGCCTGCTGGTAGATCCCATTGGTCTCTGGATTCATCTGCTGCGTCTAAAGGAAAGAAAATTAACATGTGAGAACATAATTTTTCCTTCGTATAGATTTTTGTTTCATTTCACTTTCCATTGCAATGCTAAGAAATGAGTTTCTGATATTATTTATGTTGTAATTTTTACTGCTATCACATCTTTTCTTTTGCCGGGGGTGGTCTCTATAATTGTCCTTCATGCATACACCACCCCCACCTTCTAGTTTAAATGCCCAGAAACATATTGTCTAAATTTCTCTGCACGGTTTCTTTTTCCTGCTGTAGTAATATGTAGCCCATCAGTGCAATATAGCTTCTTATCCTTCCATGTATTTCCCCATCATGTACTTAAAGCCTTCTTGATGACACCAGGCTTTGAGCCATCTATTAAAGATCTCTGTGTTTTTTACTCTTTGCTCTCCCTTTCCATATGCAGGCAGTATTTCAGAAAAAGCTAAAGTCTTTACAAAAGGTTTCAAGCCCTCACCAAGCTCTCGAAAAGCTTTCTTTGCTGGAAGTGTGGAGTTGTTGGCCAGGTCATTTGTTCCCAGATGGATAACAACATCAGTGTTAAAACCATTAGTTTCTTCCTTAATTATAGTCAGTATTTGCCTGGAACTCCTGATCTCTCTGCAGGCTGCCGAAATTAACGGAAGGTGAGAGTGGGAGGCACTGCAGCATTTCCCGAATCACACTCTGTCTACCGGCGGGCCAACTTTAAGTTAAATTTTTTAATTGTCTGGTGGGCCAAATTTTACTACACCATGGGCCAGAGTTTGACATGTCTGCTCTAGGGACAGAAAGTACCTGTATATAATGTGTACTGTGCTGTGTACATCTAGTAACGCTATAATAGTAGTAGTAGTAGTAGTAGTAACAGTTCTGTTGCAGATACACAAGAGTCCATACTTAAGCTGTTGATTCCCATTTCCCGTGACCTGCAGAAGGGACATTCCTTTAAGAACTCCCATTCTGCAGTAGAGCAAAGCATCCTTTTCAGGTATTCCTTCTTCAGGTGAACTCAACTCACTCCAACTGCACTAGGGAAACAGGATTTGTAGAAGCTGTGAGGGACTGCTTCATGGAGCAACTAGTCAGGGAACCGACGCGAGGGAGTGCTACTCTTGACCTCATCCTAAACGGATTAGGGGGGCCTGCAAGAGGGGTAGAAGTGGGAGGACCACTAGGCAACAGTGACCACAACGCGATCAGATTCACATTAGAAAGGGGGACACCCACAGGAAGGAGGACCGCAACGACTGCGCTCAATTTCAGGAAAGGGAACTATGTTGCTATGAGGGAAATGGTGGGGAGGAAGCTCAGAAACATCCTTAGGATGGAGACTGTAGGAAGCGCCTGGACCCTATTCAGGGACACCCTGCAGGAAGCACAAAGAAAGTACGTCCCCAGTTTCAGAAAAGGCGGCAAGAACAAGCGGTCAAAGGACCCGGTTTGGATCTCAACAGAAGTAAAGAGGGCAATAAATGACAAAAAAGTATCCTTCCGGCGATGGAAAAAGGACCCAACGGAGGAAAATCACCAGGCGCACAGGAAATGCCAAAAGGAATGCCACCGAGAGGTTAGAAAAGCAAAAGGGAAATATGAAGAGGGGCTGGCCAGGGAGGCGAAAAACTTCAAGGCATTCTTCAGTTACGTAAAGGGGAAGCGACCAGCGAGAGAGGAGGTGGGGCCGTTGGACGATGGGGATAGGAAGGGAGTGATTAAGGAGGATAAACAGGTAGCTGAGAGGTTGAACACGTTCTTCTCGTCGGTTTTCACGAGAGAAGACACATCTAATATACCGGACTCAGAGGAACTCATGAGCGGGGAACAGGCTGAAAAATTGGAACACATAGAGGTAAGTAAGGAGGATGTCCTCAAACAGATAGACAGGTTAAAATGCGGCAAATCGCTGGGCCCGGACGGGATCCACCCAAGGGCTCTGAAGGAACTAAGACAAGAAATAGCGGGCACAATCCAGCATGTTTGCAACCTATCCTTGAAAACTGGAGAGGTACCAGAGGACTGGAAATTGGCGAATGTCACACCTATCTTCAAGAAGGGATCGAGGGGTGACCCCGGGAACTACAGGCCGGTGAGCCTGACTTCAATTACAGGGAAGATGGTGGAAGCTATGATCAAGGACAGAATTTGCGAGCACATCGAGAGAAATGGCCTACTGAGAACAAGCCAGCATGGATTCTGTAAGGGAAGGTCATGCTTAACGAACCTTCTGTACTTCTTCGAGGGAATAAGCAGTCGGGTGGACAATGGGGAACCTATAGACATCATTTACCTCGATTTTCAAAAGGCTTTCGACAAGGTGCCACACGAAAGGCTGCTTAGGAAGCTGTGGAACCACGGGGTTGGAGGGGATGTGCACAGATGGATCAAGCACTGGTTGTCGGGTAGACTGCAAAGGGTCGGAGTGAAGGGCCAATATTCTGAATGGCAGGGAGTCACGAGCGGTGTGCCACAGGGATCGGTGCTGGGGCCGTTACTCTTCAACATATTTATCAATGACCTGGAAAAGGAGGCAAAGTGCGAGGTTATAAAATTTGCAGACGATACCAAACTGTGCGGTAGAGTTAGGTCCAGGGAGGAGTGTGAGGACCTGCAAAGGGACCTGGACAAGCTGGAAGACTGGGCAAACAAATGGCAAATGCGCTTTAACGTGGAAAAATGCAAGGTCATGCATATAGGGAAAAAGAACCCGTTGTTCAACTACAAATTGGGGGGGGCATTGTTGGGAGACAGCAGACTTGAGAGAGACTTGGGTGTACTGGTGGATGCATCACTGAAGCCATCTGCACAGTGCGCAGCAGCCTCGAAAAAAGCCAACAGGATGCTGGGCATCATAAAGAGGGGCATAACAACCAGGACGCGGGAAGTCATCATGCCATTGTATCGAGCGATGGTGCGTCCACATCTGGAATACTGCGTTCAGTACTGGTCGCCGCACCTCAAGAAGGACATGGCGGTACTTGAGAGAGTCCAAAGGAGAGCAACGAAACTGGTAAAGGGGCTGGAACACTGCCCATACGCCGAGAGATTAGATAGGCTGGGGCTCTTCTCTCTGGAAAAAAGGAGGCTCAGGGGAGATATGATAGAGACCTTCAAGATCATGAGGGGCATAGAGAGGGTGGATAGGGACAGATTCTTCAGACTGAAGGGGACAACAAGTACGAGGGGGCATTCGGAGAAACTGAAGGGAGATAGGTTCAAAACAAATGCAAGGAAGTTTTTTTTCACCCAAAGGGTCGTGGACACATGGAATGCGCTACCGGAGGAAGTGATCAGGCAGAGTACGGTACAGGGATTCAAACAGGGATTGGACGGATTCCTGAGGGATAAAGGGATCGTGGGATACTGAGAGAGATGCTGGGATGTAACACAGGTATAGAAAGCTAACCAGGTAATAAGTATAGAAACCCAACAGGTCGTACATGTGCAAGACCGGAGGGTTAGGACTACGATGGGAAGATAGGACTTAAATGAGAAACCAAGGTGGCAAGGGAGCCCCTTCTGGTGATGCAGACAGGTCGTGACCTGTTTGGGCCGCCGTGGGAGTGGACTGCCGGGCAGGATGGACCTATGGTCTGACCCGGCGGAGGCACTGCTTATGTTCTTATGTTCAAGTGTGTGTTGCTCTGCTCTGTTTTTTCTTTATTGTTTTTGGTGGGTGGTTTTTTTTTTTTTTCTTTCTTTCTTTCAGATTTTGAAGTTCTTTATGGTTTCAGTGCTTGGAGGTTCCCTGGTCAGGCATACTCTGCCGGGGAAAGGACTCGGTCCCGCATGGGAGGATTGCTGCTTCCAGTGCAATCTCCGAGTGCCTGCGGAGCTAGCCTGCATTCAGGAGCTCTGAGTCCATTCCCCTGGAAGTAGCTCACCTGCTGATTTGGTCAGAAGCTAAAACACAGGCTGTGTGGCCCCAGACTAAGAACTCTAGGAGTATTGGGGAGCTGACTGTGTAACTTCTCCCCCTGTTGCTACGTGAGGAATCTTGGGGTTGGGAGTCAGACATAGTCCATCTGGCCGGCAGCCAGAAGATTTCCTTCAATGATTGAGGTCTGAGCAATTTCTTAGACAGAAGTCCTTTCCCTGCAGCCATGCTAATTCAGAAAAACACCCTCCAGGGATTCAAGACAAAGTTAGACAAGTTCCTGCTTAACCAGAACGTACGCAGGTAAGGCTAGTCTCAGTTAGGGCACTGGTCTTTGACCTAAGGGCTGCCGCGTGAGCGGATTGCTGGCTGCTGGGCATGATGAACCACTGGTCTGACCCAGCAGCAGCAGTTCTTAGCAGGCACCTGAAGTCACAGTGAGTACTCTCATTATTCCCTATGGAGAACATCTGGGGAGAGGGGAGATGAAATTTTGGAGTTTTAGGGGTTTCTGGGGTTAGTATTCGGGTTCTCTTTCTCTAAAACCTCAAAATTGCTATTTTTTATTTTTGCATTTAGCTCCAATGTTCCATTTTTGCACTTTTTTTTTTTTTTTTTTTTTTTTACGGTGACCTTGGATTTTTAGCAAACAGAAGGACATCCAATCCTCCTCATATCGGAGGGCAGCTGTCAGCATTCAGGAGCAAATGGAAACAGATCTTGTTTGTCTGTTAGGTGCTGGACATTATCAGGAAGGGGCACCAGATTGAGTTTTATTGGTTCCTCTCCAGGTCTGTTCCTCTACTCCCTAGTCTGTAATAGAGACCCTGAAAGTCTTCACTTTCACATGGAAATGGTGCAATCTGTCATAGTGGCGGTGGCACTGGGAGAATTCTTGTCTCTCTGGATTTGACAGGCATATCTTCACATCCCCATCTTTCCGGCTCACAGAAGATATCTGAAATTTTACATACTTCAGTACTTCAAAATACTTAGGCGCATAGAGAGAGTGGACAGGGACAGGTTCTTCAGACTAAAAGGGACGACAGGTACGAGGGGGCACTCAGAGAAACTGAAGGGGGATAGGTTCAAATCAAATGCAAGGAAGTTTTTTTTCACCCAAAGAGTCGTGGACACTTGGAATGCGCTCCCGGAGGAAGTGATCCGGCAGAGTACAGTACAGGGATTCAAACAGGGATTGGACGGATTCCTGAGGGAAAAGGGGATCGTGGGGTACTGAGGGAGGTGCTGGGGTGATGCATAAATATAGACAGCTCACCAGGTCGTGCAGGTGCAAGGCCGGAGGGTTAGGACTTTGATGGGAAGATAGGACTTCGATGACAAACCTAGGGGGCAAAGGGGGCCCCTTCTGATGATTAAGGCAGGTCATGACCTGTTGGGCCGCCGCGGGGGCGGACTGCTGGGCGGAATGGACCTGTGGTCTGATCCGGCAGAGGCACTTCTTATGTTCTTACTGCTTACAGATTGTGGTGCTCCCTTCAGTTTGGCCACATCTCCCTGCACCAAGGTGATAGTGGGTGCAGAAACCTACCTTTGTGGATGGTTATCTAGGTGCATCCTTACTTGGACGATTGGCTAATCAGGGCCCCTTTGCTGGTAGACTGCAAATGCACAGTCCAGCAGGTGTGAGCCTTATACTGCATCTGGACTGTTTACTCAACTTTCAGAATAGTTATCTTCATCCGACTCGGTGTTTGGAGTATCTGGGAGTCCTCTTCGACACAGCACAGGGCTGTGTTTTTCTTCCTGAGCCATTCTTAAGAAAGATGCAGATCCTCGCGATCTTGGCCCTTCTGAGCACCGCAGTCTCTGCAGATGCTGGACTTGTAGGTGGTCTCCTTGGAAGTGGTGCACTGAGCGAGAGCTCATATGCGCCCTCTCCAGCACTCCCTCCTTGCAACAGCACTCCCTGCAGATGTGACTCTTGGACAGCGGAGGTGAAGCACAGCCTGCATTGGTCGTTGCAAGGACGAAGGACATGCTACTCTAAATTGACACATAGGTGACCCTCACGGCCTACGCCAGCCTAAGCAGGTGGGGGGCCCCTCTGCAGCGGTCACTCTTTCCAGGGCAAGTGGTTCCTGTCGGAGGGCAAGTGGTCCATCAGTTATTTGGAACCGAGAGCCAGTCAGTTGGCCTTGCTACAGTTGCAGTCTTTCCTGACACGGAAAGCAGTTGGGGTGTTTTCAGATAAGGGAGGGCACCAGAAGCACTGCTCTTCGCTTGGCAGCTCGGATGCAGTTCAGTGGGTGGAACGTTGCTTGTAGGCCCTGTTAGTGGCCCATGAGGTAGGAGTAGAGAACATCCAAGCCAGCTTTTTCAGCAAGCAGACCTCGGATACTGGAGAGTGGTCTGTCTCAAAAGGCGTTTCCCCTCATAGTCCTGACTGGGGCAAACTGGGAATGGATCCCACTTCTACTGTCAGAGTTGCATTGGGAAGCACAGGGCTGGATGCCCTGGTCCAGTTTTGGCCTACAGATCTGCTTTTCTATGTGCTTCCGCTGTGGGCCCACATGGTGGATCAGATTATCTGCAGGATAACCACCTGTAGAAGTCTGATGATCTTGGTGGCGCTGGACTGGCCCCAAAGACCTTGATGTGTGGACCTGGTGCATCTGCAGAGAAGCAGACTCCTGAAGTTGCCTGTTCTTCTGGGGCTTCTAAGATAAGATAAGGCCCGGTTCCGATGGAGAAGCCAGAACACTTTTGGCTTATGGCATGGCTCTTGAGTGCTCAGCCTTGATTCGGAAGGGTTATTCAGAGGCTGTGGTTATGACTCTCCTTAGGGCTGTTATACATAGGATAAAGAAAAGATATATGTTTTCAGGTATTGGGAGGAGAGGGGTTCCCTTTCTCTTTCCTTCTGGGTGGGTCTCATAGCTCCTGTTTGTTATCCTTAGTAAGTTAGATCTGAGTTACTCATGCAAGTGTTTGTTCTTTGTTTACTTGTTAAATGTTTACTGATCATTGTTCTATTTTCTAAGTTTCAGAGCAGAATGTGTTTCCTGCCGGGGAAGTTCTCCATGCCTCTCCTTCTCTTTTCTTATGTTTCAGTGGAGTTTGATTGCTTTGTTACCAACTGATGAGGATGCTGTGCTCAACTGCAAAAGGGGAGGAGCTTTCATGTTCTTAAAGGTATATTCTTCTGCAGTTTGCAGGAAATAGGAATTAACAGCTCAAGTATGGACTCCTATGTATCCTAACAGAACCCAGATTACTGCGTTAAGAACCTAATCTGTTATTCTCAATAATCTTCCCTAAATATGGCAAGATAGCAATTGGCCTATAATTTCCTTGAACAGTCCTATCTAAAGTCTCTCTCTTTATTAGAGGTCTTACTGTTGCTAGTTTTAGTAACTATGGCATCATACTTGTTTCTAGAGATTTATTAACAATCTTTGCCAAATATAGCACAACCCCTGTCCCCAGTTGTTTCACTATAGACAAAGAACAAAGGTCTATCACTGATTATGTAGGACACACATTTTGCAGAATCAACCCTATGTCTGCTTCTGTCCATTTCTCAAATTCACTCCAATGTACATTCTTCATTAAAATCTTCATTTCTCAATTTCTGTATTTTTAAACAATTCTGCTGCTTATAACCAGTCTTCAAAGTGAAGCATTATAAAACCTCTTCTGCTTCTGGCACTAAATTTTCTTTCTGTTTTAGGTGAGTCTTCAATTGTGTATTTTAAAGTTACAACGACTCTTTAGGTATATTAACAGCTTGTTCTACATTTTCACTATAAAATCTCTTTCAATTTCACAAAATTTCTGATACTTATTCATACAAATGATAATTATCAAAAGATTTGGATAATTTCCTAAAAGAGAAGCCCATAGGCCATTATTGAGGAAATCAACTGCTTAATCCTAGGATAAGCAGCATAAAATCTGTTTTACTACTTGGGACCTAGCAAGGTACTTGGGACCTGGGTTGGCCACTGTTGGAAACAGAATACTGAGCTTGATGGACCTTCGGTCTGTCCCAGTATGGCATTTATTATGTTGTTTCAAAAAATGAGAATGAAACTGTGGCTACAAGGTACTTGATGTCAAGGTTTATTATAAATATTCTTCACAAATATTCCAAATGGTGCAGGGAATGTCAATCCATATAACACTTCAATGGATAGTGGTGCATATAAATGTGTTGTATGGATTGACATTACCTGTACCATTTGGACTGTTTGTGAAGAGGTGTTCCAAGTGATAGTGGGGCACTGGAGGTGGCCCCACTTTGATCTCTTGGCCACAGCAAGAAACAAAAAAATGGATTGCTTCTTCAGTCAAAGATTGAGCTCAGCAGTGTAGGACTCGATGCTATGGTGCAGCTGTGGCCTTAAGAGATTCTCCTGTATGTTTTCCTCTTTAGCTGATGTTCGGCAGGGTCATTTGTAGGATTGTGGCTCATCTGGGCCGTGTCATTCTGGTGGCTGGAGATTGGCATTGCAGATCATGGTACCCAGATCTAATGTGTGTCTGCAAAGATTGCACCCTTCGGCTGAGCATCTATCCGGACCTTCTCATGCAAGGTCCGGTATCCATGGAGAATCCGGTTCACTTTGCTTTTATGGCATGGCTCTTGAGCTCGCAGCCTTAGAACATAAATGATATTCTGCCCTGATTTGTTGATGCTCTTCTGAAGTCTAAGACGTCATCTACAGTATCGGCTTACGCTAAGGCGTGGAAGGCCTTTCAACATTGGTGTGCCCTGAACCAGGTGGACCCATATTCAGCTTTCAATCTTGCTAATTCTTGCCTTTCTTCAGGCTGGTTTGGATAAAGGCCTCACTGTGGCTTCTCTTTGGGTCCAAGTTTAAAGGCTCTCCTGTTTTAGATCCCGGGAGCATTGGTCTTCCTTTGCTTTTCATCCAGATGTCGCTAGATTCTTGAAAGGGGCTTTTTGTGTCAGACCACCGGTTAACCATCCTTTCTCTTGGGATCTTAACTTGGTGTTGTTTTAGTCTTGTCAAGGCTCCTTTTGAGCCCCTTTGAGAGGATTTCCTCTTTGACTTGATGCTCAGAACCATTTTTCTGGTCGCCATTACTTTAGCGCATCATGTCGGAGCTGCAGGCTTTGTCTTGCAGGGACATTTTCCTCCGTATCTTGGGGGCAGGGGGTTCCCTTTGGATGGTCCCTTCCTTCCTGCTGAAAGTGGTTTGGGCTTTCCATGTTAATCAGGAAGAGAGTTTGCCTGTCTTTCAACCAACTAGTTCCAAGACACAGGACTGCCTGTTGAAGGACCTGAATATGTAAAGTGTTCTTCTGCGTTATCTGGAGGTTACCAAGGAATTTTGTGTGTGACCATTTGTTTGTGCTGACTCATTAGTTAAGTGGAGCACTCCCGCTTCCAAGGCCACGATTTCCAGATAGATCTATAGGACCATTTTGTCAGCCTACATTCTTTCTGGGAAACAGTCTCATGTTTCCGTCAACGTGCATTCTACCAGGAGTGTGGCTTCTTCATGGGCCGAGGCTAGATCTCTCTCTCCTGAAGAGTTTTTTGCAGAGCAGCAATGTGCTCTTTCTTCCCACGTTGCCCACATTTCCCAAGATCTACAGAGTGTACGTGGTGGCAAGAAAGGTCTCTGCCTTTGAGTGCTCAGTCTTAAGGGTTGGCGTTGCAAACCCATCATAGTTTTTTTGGGGACTGCTCTTGTACAACTCTACTGTCTAGAATGTCTCACCTATTGCACTGGAAAAAGAGATTATGTACTTACCCTGGTAAGCTCTTTTCCAGTAGATGGGTGAGACATTGTAGACTCCTGACCTGTCCTTCCTGTTGCTGCCCACTTTTTAGTCTGTATATGCTTCTCCAAGCTGATTTTTGGATGCCTGTCTGCCCTTGAAGGCTGGGAAGAATTTGTATATATGTTTCAATTGACTGTGACTGTGTGAGTAGTTTCTCTGCTCCTTTCAAGCCTGTGTTGGCGGTTAATGGTACTGCTAGATACTTTTTGAGCAGAACAATTTGTTTAAAGTCTGTTGCTACAGGTTCCTCTACTTCACGTGTGTTGGATAGCTCTATGTGCTTGGGTACTAACTGCAGGTGGAGCTAGAGAGCCCAGTGAAATGTGGCTAAAGGGAAATAACCCTACTGTCTAGAACAGGGGTGTCAAAGTCCCTCCTCGAGGGCCGGAATCCAGTCGGGTTTTCAGGATTTCCCCAATGAATATGCATTGAAAGCAGTGCATGCAAATAGATCTCATGCAGATTCATTGGGGAAATCCTGAAAACCCGACTGGATTCTGGCCCTCGAGGACCGACTTTGACACCTGTGGTCTAGAATGTCTCACCCATCTACTGGAAAAGAGCTTATCAGGGTAAGTACATAATCTCTTTTTATTCCTATGTGAGACGCATATGCAAGCACAGAAATGGCTTTGGTACAATATGATAAACTTGATAGGATAAAAATAAAGAATTGAGCAAGATTGTCATGGATTGCATTTTAATTCCATTGGGCTTTCCTAAATGTTATCTTTTTTATGTTTGGTTTTAGAGTAGATAAGGAAATTGAAGACAGAAGACAAAAAGCAATTGAAGAGGTAATTCAAGTTAAGATACTTACAGGTTGCTTTTTTAATATATGCTGTATATAAATTGGGTTAAACTTTTTTCCATAGCAGGCCATTGGTATTCAAATACCTAAGTAGAATATGGTCAACTTTTTATGCAGTCAGTCCTGCTTCTCATTGTCGGGCCAAAATCATCATCATCTGACTTGATTTATTGCATCCTTTTTTGTGCCTATATTAAAGAGTACATGTGATGACATCTGGCCATTATGGAATGAGATTTTATGACGGAGAGGTTCCTATTGGGTCAGTGCAGTGGCTGGGACAGCAGGCAGAATGAATTGGGTGAAAGATAGGAGGGCGAATGAATAGCATTGATGCAGGGGTCATAAGAAATTTTGAGCAGTAGAATGATTTTAGAGTCTGTTGGGAAGAAAGGTTTGAATGGCTTGAATAAGGGGCAGGAAGGAGGGTAGGGTGAGTGTCACACAGCTGATTTTTACTGACTAACTGACTAACTTAATAGTAAATGTTATAATGCATAAGGGTTATTCCATGTCAGTTCAACCAAAATTTGGAAACCTCCCCACTTTACCATTTTAGAAATTGATGATAATCTACCAGAATGGAGACCAATATGTAAGATGAAAACTGCAAACTTTCAGACTTCTAGATTCGAGATATCAGCTTTTTATTTGACGGGGGTTGGCACAATTCATAGTCAACTGAAAGTTTGGGCACCTTTTAGGTCTTAACTCTGCCTATAAGGGGTGAATTCTTGAAGGGGTGTTAAGTGCAATAGGATAACATGCTTAATGCCCTCTCATGAATTCCCCACTATGTCCTACTCCTATGAAATTTACACCATATTCAAAATTTTGTTTAGATACTGAAACTGCAGCCCTTTTTGAGCTGGTTTCTGAGATATTAATTGTCCAAAATGGGATTTTGTTTGATCTTGCATAACAAAAGGCCACTTTCAACAAACCACTCTGCAAAAGCTATTTAAGGAAAAGCTTTCATATTTTATTAGTAGCACTGGTTAAAATGAGTAATATGTGTTAATTTTGTGCAGCTGGAAGCTATAGTTTTTCTGATATGCCTCACTAAAAATAGTGATATTCTATAAAGTGAGTCTGTTTCTGAGGTAATTTTCATTGTGTGGGACAGGTAGTACAAAAATGAGCTTTACATCCTAAGAAAGTGCATATCTTTTATGGTGGATCCTCCTCCACTGCTATCCCGCTGTCTATTGGTGTACTCTAAGGCTCTGTCCTGGGCCCTCTCCTCTTTTCCATATATACCTGCTCTTTTGGTATGCTGATCTCCTCTCATGGTTTTCAATATCACCTCTATGCCGATGACTCCCAGATCTACCTCTCCATGCCGGATATCTCTATAGTTCAGTCCCAGATTTCAACCTGCCTGTCCGACATTGCCGCTTGGATGTCTCGCTGCCATCTCAAACTTAAGCTGTATTGGTAGCATGGAATATTGTTACACCTCGGGTTTTGGCCTGGTACTAATGACCTGGATTGGCCACTGTGAGAACGGGCTACTGGGCTTGATGGACTATTGGTCTGACCCAGTAAGGCTATTCTTATGTTCTTAGTAGTAGTAGTAGTAAGTGACTTGGCTATGAGGATATCCAAACCAGTAAGGACACAGTCCATATGTGTCTCCCTGGTAAGACCTGAAGTTTTCTTTCTTTTGGAGACTGGAAGGTTATTGTGGTCTTAAGATTGTCTTAACAGTTCACAAATGGCAATTGATCAAGGCAAACTGAATGCTTTAGAACAGAAAATGGAGCTGTAGGAAACTAACATTGTCACTACAGAATTCACATCAAACATTAGAAACTGGAATGAAATTGTGTGAGAATTTAACTTCAACCCTGATTACTAATGTTGAATTAAATGTGAAAATTTAGACAACGTTCTATGTAGAAATCTTTGGTTGATAAATTTTCCAAAGATATCAGGAATTTCCCCTCAACAAATGTTTAAGTGGTATATGCTAGAGTTCCTTAGAATTCCAGCACGATCACTTCTACCAATTTTCAGTTTTCCTTTTTTTTTCCCCCATTAGACTTTAGTCTATAGCCCAGAAATATCAAAGAAGAGACAAGTTAATTTAATCATGTATTTTTAATGAGAATAACCAATGGGTAGATTGGATAGACTGTTCAGGTCGTTATCTGCCATAATTTATTATGGAGTCCTTTTTACTAAGGTGCGTAAACTGATTTAGCGCACGCTAAATGCTAAGGCACCCATTATATTCTATGGGCGCATTAGCATTTAGCACGCGCTAAATTGGTTTGCATGCTTTAGTAAAAGGACCTCTATGTTACTATTATCTTTATTTGTGTTTTTAAAAAACCCTTGAGCATTAACTCAATCCCCTTAATGAGCTTCCAAACATCCATTAAGGTAATATCCTGTGGAATTTGATCAAATAAAGCTAGCGAAAAATCTGGGCGAACCACAGGTATAGGAAAAGAAATAGTAGAGTTCAGTAGGGGTTGTCAAATATTCTGCTCAATTTCTGTTTGATTCCTTGCCTGAGAAATAGGAACCATCATAGGAGACCTATCCTCAGGAAGAATTAGAGGTCACAGGAGGTGAGGGGGTTGGAGAACCCCCAGAACTTAAGAGAAGCACCAAATGTGGATTGGGGAGTAGAAGAAATTCAGGCAGGAACTACGGGAATAGAGATTTTCTGTATAAGATTATTGGCCTGCTGTCTTTGGAGAACACCTACTACAGTGAAGTACCTTTTTGCTTTACCCCCTATACCAACTGCTATGTTTTTTTAAGCTGAAAAAACAATCACCCTGGCCACATCAGGAAATATAGCCAGCAATTGGCTACATAAAAAAGAAATGTGTTAAATAAATTTAACTCGAGACCTTTTTTAAACATTAACATCAGACTCTGTTTTCAGAACATTTACTAATGTGACTTTACTAAATATTATAGTCCTCAATATTAGCACTTATACTTTGACAGCACTTTATATCATAAAACACTATGCAACCCTATCATTCACTCCAAATGCATTTTAAAGGTAAGCTGGATCTTAGGCAGTGCATCAAACTGGTTCATTTACAACATTTGGAAAAGTTGTTGTTTTTTTGCAGTAGAATAGTCCATTGATCCAAGTAACTCTATTATTATTATTATTATTATGGTTATTATTATTTACTTTTCTTAGTTTCTTTAGTTAATAGCACTTATCTGTTTAAAAGTTGGTGGCTGGGGCTATCCGACATGCTTCGCAAATATGGCTGTCCTTTATCACCGTGTCCCTCCATCTTGATCAATTGATAAAGAAGCAATTTGCAGGAAGTGATTGAAGGAGCATTGTATTGTAGCAGGACTACTGCTGAATTTTTGTTCAAGTGTGAAGTGTATTTTTTATGTTTGAATATTCTGGATTGTTTGGTAAGCTGTTATACTAGAGAGAAGCTTGCTGTCTGTTTTTCCTCTGACGCAACCCTCGGGTGAAATGTGGCCACATCAGGCACATGTGACATTAAATTTCTTTTTGCTTCATATACTTGTTTGGTCTTTTCTTCGTTCTACACCTGGATCATTGCAGATCTGTCTCTCTTATGTCCCTCTATTAAAATTCAGACATTGGAAATTACATTTTTGAAAGAGCAACTCAATTCTTCTCAAGAGTCGCAAATATCAAAGGAGATTCTTCTTTGCCTTGGACTCTAGTCTCAGTCCCTGGAATTCAGATAAAGCCTTTTGTCTAGGAATCATGAATAGGTCTAGACTTTGCTGCTGCTTTCCTGTTGCAGGTTTCTTTTCCAGAAATGGCATGTAGTTGCATCACATGACTATCTCCTATCTCCAAGCTTCCTTGGGAGCCACTAATGTTTGAACCTCTGGCATCACTCATTGCTTTCTCGCCAGTTACATTATCCACTGCATTGTTTCTGGGGGGTTTGCTGGCAGCAGCAGATGTGGGAGAAAGTTATCTCCCTTGTGTCCATTCACAGCCATTGCTAATGCAAGGACTGCATGGGATTTGTATGGGCCACTGTTTCACAGAAACTCTTCCAGCTTTCTGCTTGCCCGTCTCAAAAGGAAAAATGTATTGAGAGGTCAGTAACGAAGACAAAGCAAATACACTCTGCTGATACTCAGGCTTGATAAACTATGTCCTAATGCAGGGATCTCAAAGTCCCTCCTCGAGGGCCACAATCCAGTCGGGTTTTCAGGATTTCCCCAATGAATATGCATTGAAAGCAGTGCATGCACATGGATCTCATGCATATTCTTTGGGGAAATCCTGAAAACCCGACTGGATTGCGGCCCTCGAGGAGGGACTTTGAGATCCCTGTCCTAATGAGATATCTTTATGACTCCTTTTCCAGAAAGCAGCTTCATACTCATCCTTAATATTTGGTCTCAAGTTAGACTACCAAAATAATTTTACATGCCCTTGCCAAGCAGAGAGTGAATAGGCAAGTAATATTTTAACTAAAATACATTTAAGGGAAAAATGTATGAGCACAGCTAACATGGTCTAATCTCTCTTTCAAGTTTTTCATGAAGAGCATCATTGTTCCATCTCCATGGATGTTGCATGAAGGGAAACAAGTCTCACAGTTTAATTCTGTTAAAAGTAAGTTTATCATGCTCTGCTTTTCCCACCTTATGGATGCAGTAGAATTTATTGCAACAAATAAAAAATCAGTGCAACAAAAATTTGTTCTTCAGATATTGTGTAAACTTGCAGATACCTACAGTGATCTTTAATTCTGTGCATATTACAAAATATAACAATACTAGTCTTATAGCCCATTACATTAACGGGTGCTAGAATATATGTGTGTGTGTCTGTGTTTATTTCTTTCTCTCTCTCTCTCCTTAGCCGCTTTCTGTATTTCTGTCTTTATTTTTGGTCGGCTGTCCACCCATTCTCCCTTCCCTGTGTCCACCACCACCCCTTCACTGCTCCCCTTATCCAGCAGCAGCCCTTCTCCCTTTTTTTATCTCCCCCCTGTCCAGCAGCACCTCTTTCCTGTCCCCCTGTCCAGCAGTAGGCCTCCCTCCCTTTTTCTCCCCCCCGTCTCTTCCCCTGTCCATCAGCACCTCTTTCCTGTCCCCCTGTCCAGCAGTAGGCATCCCTTCCTTTTTCTTCCCCCCCCCCGTCTCTTCCCCTGTCCTGCAGCACCCCTTACCTCGCATCTGGCCTCCGCTGACAGCCGCCGATACCACAGTAACTCGTCCAGGCCTCCCTTCCTTTTTCTTCCCCCCCCCGTCTGTTCCCATGTCCAGCAGTACCCCTTACTTCGCATCTGGCCTCCGCTGACAACCGCCACGGCCAACAGCCTCCACCTAAGCGCACATGTGCACTCCTACCTGTGGGGTCTTACAGCTTACGGAAAACGGAACACGCAGGTGGAAGTGCGCATGCGCGCTTAGGCTTTTATTATATTAGATGTATAAGTTTACACAATAATTTCTGAAGAAAAACAAATTTTTGTTGTGAATTTGAGGCATTCCCTATTTCAAGCATGACTGTAAAGCCTTGTAATCTGCACAGAATTACAGGATCATTGTAGTATCATCTGCCCCTGTCTATAGACTTTAAGAATTTGATTGTATAGGTCTAAGTAGGGAATGCCTCAAGTTCACTCCTAGTGAGCTTTCCTCTCAAATACTGTATTCTGTGGTCTTTTGGGTTTTCATTTATGCATCAGAATTTTTCAAAGATATTTAAATACTTATCAATATCTTTTTAATGTTTTCAAATTGAGCAAATAAACTGGTTTCCTATCCAAACTATATAACCATTTTCTGGCTTCTTTATGGATGTTACACTGGAGCCTTTGAAGCCATTTCCCGCACTTTAATTTCTCTAGCTGGAATTGCTTGTCTTGGTTTTGTTAACACAACTGCACGTAGATCTGCATTTTCAGCCAATGTAGCATCAAGCCCTGTGAGTTTTAGAGTTTATGTTATTAGGAAATAGAGAGACCGCAGGATATGGTCATGGTCACAGTTTATCAAGTTTCAGCTAATTTAACACTACCAACAAAAAATATAATGGGATGGGAGAGGGGAATTGCTTCTAAAGTCACTCTTTTGTGCTCTTTGGAACCTGCTGAGTAACAGGCATTTGTTGGAAGGTGACCCTTTGCCTACTCGCTGAGTCTTGATTATCTAATTTTTTGCCACCAGAGAAAGGAAGTTTAATGTAAATCAGGACTACTCAATTGCAGGCAGACCAAGTTTTTAGGATATTTACAATGAATATGTATGAAAGATTTGCATGCATTGCCTTTTTTATATGCAAATCTCTCTCAAGCATATTCATTATGGCATGCCTGTGGAACTTGGACTGGACAAGAAAACAGTACAAAGGGGAAGAGCCATCTCTTCACCTGTGCTGTTGCCTATTGTACTTTGAGCAGCTGAACAAGTATGTTAACTGTAGCAGAACAGTGGTGATTGGAATCGGCAGCTGGGCTGTTTGTGCATTAGGCTTTATCAGTGGGTCCTGAGGAGGAGAGAGGTGTAATCAGCATCTAGTGCAGCTTTTGGATAGTGGCAAATTTTGAAAGTGCAGAGGCAGCCAGAAACCTTCTACCTACGCTATCCATAGGTAGAGTTATCAGATTTCCTCTTTTAAAAAAAGGGAACACTTGCCCCCGTCTGCCCCCACACGAACCTTGTGTTTTCCCCAAGCTCTGGGCCATGTCTAGGGGACCTCTGCATGCGTGGACGTCAATGCGATGACAAAACGATCATGCGCGCATGCATGTGATGTCTTCATGTTGACATGCACAGAGGCCCTCCAGACGTGGCTCCGAGCTCAGGGCCTTCCAAAACACGGACAAATTGCCGACAAATATCTTCCTACTTGGGGCCATGACACCAATAACACTTAATGACATTCATTTCTTCCAGAACACCTGGCTTGGTCACATGTGCAGAACACAGATAAACCCTATGTAAATACAGGACCACAAACATGTTGATACTGTGTTTCTCACTAATTGTACTCTGTAATCACTGACATCTTCCCTATTTGTATTCTGTAATTCGCTGATTGTCCAGCTCTCTTCACTGTAAACAACCTAGAAGTTGCAAGATTGTGGCGGTATAGGAAAAATAAAGTTGTTGTTGTTGTTGTTATTATTAATAATATACACAAACGAAACCCTAAGATTCCAGTACAACACCGGAGAAATAGAAAGAAATACATTTCTTCCTGAAGAGTGCAAATATAGACAACAGTTGTAAATTCTGAAAACTGACACATTTTTCTTTTTTTTTTTATTTTGTCGTTATTGAATTTCAATTTTTTATGAGAACACAATCATATCGAAATAAAACAGTATCCATCATACATCAATTATATATGAAAATAAGATAAAGGAAAATTAGATCATTTTATCAATTGTTAGTCCACAGTCATTGAGGGAGGAGTATCAAAGATCGAAGACTATTTAACTCCTTAATTTTCTCATGAAATAGTGAGGCAGCCTGTAGTGACCCAAATACTTAACTAGGAGTGTTATCTTGGATACTGATAGGGGTACTTGCAATTGTCACCTCCTTATCCAAAATAAATCTAGATAAATGTGAAGAGTCAAAGATATATTTTGCTCCTTTAAAATTAACCAAACATTTACATGGAAATCTTAATATAAATGTTACTCCCAATTATAAAACTTGTGGTCTCGAGAGCAAAAACTGTTTGTTTCCTCTTTTTTTGTGTAATCCTAGAAACATCTGGATACATTCTTATTTTTTGATTCAGAAACAAAACATGTTAATATTTAAAAATTAACTTTAAGAGCAAATCTCTATCTGAATCTAAAGCTAATTGAAGGAAAACTGTGGCAGTCATTAACTGTTCTGATTCTGCCTTCTCTAATAAGTTAGTCCAATCCAAAACATCTATTGTAGGTTCCTGATGATCCTCCGGAGATTTTGTCTTTCACAAGGAAATATAGTAAATTTTTGAAATTGGCAGAAAAGATTTTTGTGGGACTTTCAGAACCTCCGAAAGATAGCATTTAAACATGTCCAATGCTGTAGTGGTGATTAATTTAGGAAAATTAATCAGTCTCAAATTTTGTCTACGTGCTAAGTTCTCCAAAATTTCCATTTTAAAGTTAATATTATCATTATCTTTTATTAGAAGTTGGGTTTGTGCTCCCAGAACTTCCAATTTTTTTTCTTGTTAAGATGATTTTTTTTCTCAAGTTTGCCCACTTTTTCTTGTAAAGTTAGTCTCAGTAAGTATCCCAGAACAATGAGTAGATAACATTTGCAATTAAGATCCCAGGGAAATTTGTAGAGTTGGAATTGCTTTTCAAATTGAATTGAGATCAATCACTTAGGGTTTTTCCAAAGGAGCTAGTGAGCTGTTAAGTTGTAAATCTTTAAGTTGCACAGTACCTGCTTGTAAATTTGACAATAGTGTTGGTGACTCTTGCCATTCCCCTGCCTGTTCAAGGCTTCCTGCTGGAGTGGTTGTGTTGGAAGGGCTGTGGAAACCCGCCAGACTGCCAGGTCTTTGTCTTCCTCCTCCTCGCAGCTCTCAGAGGCAGCCACGATACTCTCCTCACTCCCCCCTTCTGCAATTCCAGGAAGGGGAGTGGCTGTGCTGGCGTGCTGCGTTCCTCCAGAGAGAGACTGGTCGCCTCGAAAGAAGTGCCAGGGCTCTCCGACATCTTCGCGCTGAGGACTTGCTCTCCGGTTCTCTTTGGGACCCGCATTAGAACGCATCCATCAGGCCAGGTAATTGCTGCAGCCCGGGTTCCAAAGGGAAGACCCGGATCTTAGATTTTCGCTTTACCATCATTGTAAGCACGGTGGAGTTCAGTCTAACACCTTCAGGCTGCCATCTTAGGTAGGCTCCTCCCTCATAACCTTGGCTGTGTTTCTCAACACCAACTGACACATTTCAATCACTAAATTGAAAATAAAATCTGTCCTCTCTTGGTTTGCCTCCTATCTCTCCCAATGCATCTTGGTGTATGTGTTGGTGGATCCTCTTCTGCTGTTACTCCACTAGTGGTTGGCAAATACCAGGGTTCTGTTTTAGGACCTCTTCTCTTCACTCTCTACACCTCTTCCCTCTGTGCCCTGATCTCTTCCCATGGCTTCCATTATAAACTATATGCTGATGACTCCCAGATCTACCTCTGTACACCCAAAATTTCACCTAAAGTCCAAGAAAGTCTTTGCTTGTTTGGCTGACATTGCTGCCTGGATGTCCTGCCGTCATCTGAAACTAAATATGTCCAAGACTGAGCTGCTCCTCCTCCTTTCTCCATCTAGGTAAATAATATTCTCATTGCTCGTAACCTTGGAGTTGTCTTCGATTCCGACCTCTCATTTTCTACACACATTCAAAAACCCGCTGAGATCTGGTTGCTTCTATCTCTTCAGTATCACCAAAATTCGCCCATTCCTATTTGAGCACACTATCCGGACCCTTCTCCACATACTTGTAACATCACACTTAGATTCCAGCAATCTACTTCTAACTAGTCTCCCGCAGTATCGCCTCTCACCCTTGCAATCTGTGCAAAACTCTTCTGCACAACATCTTCTACCAACCTCACTACACTCATATCACCATTCTCTTTAAATCACTTAACTGGCTCCCTATCCGCCATCGCATACAATTGATGCTCCTATTGCTGACATACAAGTATGTTCATTCTGCTGCCCCTTAATATCTCTCCTCTCTTCTCTGTCCGTATACATCTCCAAGAGAGCTCCGTTCCTCAGATAAGGTGCTCTTAGCTGTACCCTTCTCCTCCAATTCCAGACTTCGTTCCTTTCATCTAGCTGCCCCCTAAGCCTGGAATAAATTACCTGAGTTTGTCCGCCAAGCCCCTTCCCTTACCTTGTTTAAAAGTAGACTGAAAACCCACCTTTTTGATATAGCCTTCAATCCTTAATCCTACTCCTCTGCCCACCAATCCAGCCAGCTGATTAACCGTTCCCCTTAACTGTATCCATGACATCCTGTTTGTCGATCTTGTCTTTTTAGATTGTAAGCTCTTTCGAGCTGAGACTGGTTTCTTCTTTGTGACTTTGTATAGCGCTGCATACGTCTGGTAGTGCTATAGAAATAATTAATAGTAGTTTAGTAGTAATAAAATCACTTTTCCTACCTTTGATGATTTTATTTTTCTACTCATCTTTTCCCAGTCTTTGGTTTCACTTCCTTCTGTCTGTGCTCTTGTTTCCATGGCCTTCTTATCTAATTGCTGTTTTTCACTCCTTCATTTTCTGCCCTAAACTAAACTAAAACTTAGTTTTATAGACTGGTTCATAACCAATTGGAGCTCGACTCGGTTAACACTAAGTAAACAAAACGTTTCAAAACAGAACAGAAAAATAGTATCCATCTTTGGCATTCATTTTTAACATTCAACTTTCTTCCATTTTTCAGCTTCCAAGTTTTATCCAAGTTTATTAAATAGTTTGATTAAACGCCTAATCTACATTCTAGGTGATGTACAAAATAGTACAAATGTTTAAAAACATAGAAAATTACATATACAAACAATATTTCGAAAACAAACCACAACCAAAATAAAATATTAATTTCTAAGTACGATATGGGAACAATAGGAGAGTTCTTTAAAGGGTACAATCTATATCAAATTCAAAATACAAAGGTAAAAACATTAGATGGGAAAAGGAACTTAAAAATAAGGCAATAAAAAGTAAAAAGGGATCATTTATTCGCTAAAAGCATCGATTAAAAAGGAAACTTTTAAGTTGAGTCTTGAATTTGTCTAGGTTCTTTTCTTCTCTTAAGTGAAGTAGGAGATCATTCCAAGACTGGGGAGCAGTCACTGAGAAAATAGTGAGGCGTCTCGTATTGATGACTCTTAATGAGGGAATGGCCAATAAATGTTGGTCCTGAGATCTCAGTGTTCTTGAAGTAGTGTATGGAATTAAAACTCTAAAAATAAAAGCGGGAGTTTGAAATATTAGAATTTTAAAAGTTAGTAAGCAAATTTTATATAAAATGCGGTGTGCAATAGGGAGCCAGTGTGATTCCTTAAGTAAAGGTGTGACGTGGTCAAATTTTTTTGCTTTGTGAATAATTTTAATAGCGGCGTTCTGAACTATTTGAAGACGTCGGATTTCTTTTTGTGACAAGCCTTTGAATAAGGCATTGCAGTAATCAAGTTTGGAAATGACTAAAGAATGTATTAGAATATTGAGAGATTTTGTGCATAAGAATTTGGCAACAGAACGAATTTGACGTAGTCTGAAAAAAGTAGATTTGACCACACTCCTCAATTCCATCTTACTTTTTCATGTCTTCCCTTCCCATCTATCCATGTGTACCATCTTCCTATTTCTTCTTCCCTATTCCCATCTAATATAATAAAATGATAGGCCGCGCATGTGCACTAAAAAAACGTGTTCCCTGATCCGTCGCAAAAATACGAGTGCGCATGCGCGGGTTTTACATCACAACCTACTCGCTTTGTACGTCACAGCCTCCCTGCTCTATACAAGCATGACCGCAGTCAGACGACGATCTCCGTTCCTCCTGCCACCGCCGATCTCCGTTCCTCCTTTGCCACCCACCCCCTTCTCTTCCCCACAGCCTCCCTGCTCTCCACAAGCCGGACCGAAGCCAGATGACGATCTCTGTTCCTCCTGCTGCCGCCGATCTCCATTCCTCCTTTGACACCCACCCCCTTCTCTTTCCGCGGGCCCGAATGGCGATTCCAGCAGCGTGTGCATCAGTCTTCACACGCTGCTTCGGGCCCTTCTACTGCCCTGATTTGCTCTGCCGCGTCTCTGATGATGTCATCAGGGATGTGCCAGAGTAAATCAGGGCAGTAGAAGGATCCGAAGCAGCGTGTGGAGACTGATGCAAGCGCTGCTGGAATCATCACGTTTGTAGTCCGGACCGCGGGAAGGGAAAGGGGGGGGTAGAGGAAACGCTAATGCTGCTGCACAGGGAACGGGTGGGGGGAGGGAAATGGAGGGGGAGGGAATGCTGCTTTGGACAGACACAGAGAGAGGAAGGGAAACACAAAGAAAATAAGAAAGACACAGGGGCAGGTGCACAGGGAACTGGTGTGGGGGAGGGAAATGGAGGGGGATGGAATGCTGGTTTGGACAGACAGATAGAGGGAGAAAGAAGAAAGACATAGGGGCAGGGAGATACACAGAAAGACAGACAGGCAAAGGGGGCCAGGGTCAGAGACAGACATAAAGGACAGCGGGAGCCGCATCAGGAGGGGTGCGGGATGCAGCAGTGGGAACTTTTCCAATGGGTGCAATGGGCGGCTGTCGGGAACCTCTGATCAGGGACAGAGCAAGGTAAGAGTATCATAGGGATAAGAAGGAGGAGGGCTGATAAAAAAGGAAGGGATGCCTACTGCTGGACAGGGGGGAGAAGGAAAGAGATGCTGATGGACAGGGGGGGTGAAGAAAAAGGAACAGAGGACAACCAAGGAAAAAGAAAGGCAGAAAGAAAGCGGCTAAGGAGAGAGAGAGAAAGAAATAAAGACAGACACACACACATATGTTCTAGCACCCGTTAATGTAACAGCATTTCTTCCATTTTCTTCCCTTCCTCAGTCCTCCCATCCCTGTGCCCCATGTCTTCCCTCTCTCTCCCCTTCCCCTCCATCCCTGTGTATCTTTCCTCAGTCCTCCCATCCCTGTGCCCCATGTCCTCCCTCTCTCTCCCCTTCCCCTCCATCCCTGTGTATCATCTCTTCCCTCTCTTTCTCTCTCCTATGGTCTGACTTCCCCCTTTCCCCCTCTTATGGTCTGGGATCTTTATCCTCTCCTTCCCATAGTCTGGCATCTCTCTCTTCTCCTTCCTTTCCCTTCTTCTCCCTTTGTGGCCTGGTATCTCTATCCCCTCCTTTTTCCTTCTTCCCCCTTTGTGGTCTGGCATCTCTCTGTTTTTCTCTTTTCTTCCCCCACCTCCTCCTTTGTGGTCTGACATCTCTATCTTTATCCCAGGACAAGCAGGCAGCATATTCTTGACTGATGGGTGACGGCACCGACGGAGCCCCGGTACGGACAATTTTAGAGTGATTGCACTCTAAGAACTTGGAAAGTTCTAGCAGGCCGCACCGCGCACGCGCGAGTGCCTTCCCGCCCAACGGAGGCGCGCGGTCCCCAGTTTCTTAGTTTCCGCGGAGCTAAGAAGACGCGTCTCTCTCAACGGCCGTTGTGAGAGAATTTTTTGTGTAACTTCCCGCTCGCGTAAACTTTTTAAGGAAATATTATTTCCTTTCCTTTTTTCTTTATTTCTTTGTTTAAAAAAAAAACAAAAACATTTGTTTTTTTCCTTCTTTTTCGGTTTTGCCCCGGCGGGGCCTTTAGCCACCATCGAGGCCTCGGCCTTCGATTTGGCTGAAGCCGTCTTTACATTCATGCCCCCTCAACCCGGCTTCAAAAACTGCCAGCGGTGTGCACGACCAATTTCACTAACTGATCCTCATTATTGGTGTCTCCAGTGTCTTGGTCCCGACCATCGAGCGTCTACCTGCACCCGCTGTGCTACTTTAAAAAAGAGAACTCTTAAAAATAGAGAAATTCAACAGAAATTACTGTTTGGTGCCGATATGTCTGATTCTACACCGGCACCGACCCAGTCGGCACCCACATCATCGACACCACGCGATACCGCGTCGGTGTCGACTCCTGCAGGTAAGCCGGCTAAGAAGCCTTCCCCGTTGGAGCGTCCTCCGGTCTCGATGGCAGCGAGCCCAATCCTGCCGACCTCGAGGCGCCCACGGAAGCGCTCCGCCCCAATAGAGGTGAGCTCCTGTATATCGGGGTCCTCATCCTCGGGGCGTAGAGCGGCACCGCAGGTACCATTAAAGAAAAAAAACGGTACTGGTGCCTTCCCTCGAGGATCGTATAGCTGCTGTTCTGCAGGCGCAACTCAAAGAACAGTTACAGCACCTCCTGCCTTCGTTCCTGGCACCGAATTTGCCGGTACCAGTTCGGTCTGAGCCACCGGTACCGATAGTGGACCGTCCTATTTTATCGATGTCCACTTTATCGGTACCGGTACAATCTGTTTCATCGGTATCCATGCCGATTCTTGCATCGGAGCCGAGAGCTCACCATCAAGCTGTACAGACTTCGGCTCCGGTGTGTACAGTGACATCTCCCGGTACCGAGTCAGGCAGGTCAGGGAAGTCTCTTCACAAATCCCGTCATTTAGAGCCTTCCACACCGGAGTCTCGAGACCGGAGTTTTCAGGTTCGGGATCCTGACTTATGGGGTGACTCAGAGGATCCTATTCTTTCTGAGGGAGAATGCTCTTCTGGTGATGAGGACCCGTCTGCTTTAGGACCCTCCTCTAGACCAGAAGTGTCTTCTTTTTCTTCCTTTTTAAAGGAGATGTGTGACTCTCTCTCCATTCCTTTGGAGGCTGAGTCAAAGAAATCCAAGGCTTTTTTAGATGCTTTGGATTTTGACCAGCCTCCAAAGGAATACCTTAAATTACCTCTCCATGACATCTTGAGAGAGACTTTTTATAAGAATCTGGAATCTCCCTTAACTATTCCTGGGGCTCCCCGAAAATTGGATTCCTTGTATAAGGTCATTCCTATCCCTGGGTTTGACAAACCCCAACTGCCTCATGAGTCCCTTTTGGTTGAGTCCACCTTAAAAAAGTCCAAAGGGGCTAGTGTATATGCCTCAGTCCCTCCTGGCAGAGAGGGCAAATCCATGGACAAGTTTGGAAAAAGGCTATACCAAAATGCAATGTTGGCCAATCGATCAGGAAATTACGCATTTCATTTCTCTTTCTATCTTAAGCAGCTCATTCAAAATCTCACTGCTTTTGAGAAATATCTTCCTGATCGGAAAAAGTCTGCTTTTCACCAAACTTGTTCCTCTCTTTTACAGCTTCGAAAATTCATGGTCAGATCTATTTATGATACCTTCGAGCTGACCTCCAGGGCCACAGCCATGTCAGTGGCCATGCGACGGCTAGCCTGGCTTCGGGTTTCAGAACTCGACGTCAATCACCAGGATCGACTAGCCAATGCACCCTGCTTGGGGGATGAGCTGTTTGGAGATTCCATGGACTCCACTACTCAGAAACTATCGGCTCATGAGACCAGATGGGACACGCTCCTTAAAACTAAGAAGCCTCCACCAACCAGGCCTTTTCGTCCACAATCATCCTACCAACGTAGATTTGTGGCTCGTCCTCTGCCTCAAGTTGCACAACAGCCTAGGCGTCAGAGACAACAACGACCAGCTGCTAGACAGCCTCAACAACAGCAGCAGGTAAAACCTACACCTTCACAAAAGTCTACTCAACCCTTTTGACTTGGTTCTCCAGAACATAGCCAGTCTTGTTCCTTCTACCCACCTTCCACAGCCTATAGGAGGACGCCTTACTTATTTCATAAGCCGTTGGGAACTTATCATGTCAGATCAGTGGGTCCTGAACATCATCCACCACGGCTACTCTCTCAACTTTCAGACTCTACCTCCTCCAAGTCAACCAAAAGAGTCTGCTTTACACACTCCTCAGTCTTTCCTTCTTCTCCAGGAGGTTCAATCCCTCCTCCTTCTGAACGCCATAGAGGAGGTTCCTCTAGATCAAAAAGGGCAGGGATTCTACTCCCGTTATTTTTTAGTCCCCCAAAAAAAAAAAAAAAACAGGAGATCTCAGACCCATTCTAGATCTCCGCGATCTCAACAAATGTTTGGTCAAAGAATAGTTCAAAATGCTTTCTCTGGCCACTCTTTATCCTCTTCTCAATCAAGGCGACTGGCTATGTTCCCTCGATCTCAAGGACGCATACACTCATATACCAGTCAATCTGGCCTCCAGACAGTACCTACGCTTCATGATCAATCGTTGTCATTACCAATACAAGGTGCTGCCCTTCGGTCTTGCCTCCTCTCCAAGAGTGTTTACCAAATGTCTGATTGTGGTGGCTGCCTTTCTACGATCTCACCACCTTCAGGTCTTTCCTTACCTGGACGACTGGTTAATCAAGGCCAATGCATCTCAGACTGTTCTCCTGGCCACCAACCAAACCATCAGGTTTCTTCAACTTCTGGGGTTCGAGATCAATCTACCCAAATCTCATCTCATCCCCACTCAGAGACTTCAATTCATAGGAGCTGTCTTGGACACAGTCCTCATGAGAGCGTTCCTGCCATCCAACCGTCTTCAAACGCTTCAATCTCTATGTCAGCAGGTGCTTCCACAGCGTTACATCTCAGCAAAGCAAATGATGATTCTCTTGGGTCACATGGCCTCCACAGTTCATGTCACACCCCTCGCACGTCTTCACCTGCGCACTCCTCAATGGACCCTTGCTACTGAATGGTCCCAAGCGACGGATCCTTGTTCACGTCACATATCTGTGACGTCATCTCTTCGTCAGTCTCTACAATGGTGGTTGGTATACTCAAATCTATCCAGAGGTCTTCTGTTCCATCAACCTCCTCATCAACTAGTCATCACCACCGATGCCTCTCCTTATGCATGGGGAGCTCATTTGAACGAGTTCCAAACTCAAGGCCTTTGGACAGCCCAGGAAAAGAAGCATCACATCAATTTCCTGGAACTCAGAGCGATGTTTTATGCCCTCAAGGCCTTTCAGCATCTTCTCTTTCCTCAAGTTGTCCTGTTGTGCACAGACAATCAAGTTGCAATGTACTACATCAACAAACAGGGTGGGACGGGCTCCCGCCTCTTATGCCAGGAAGCCCAGAAGATCTGGACTTGGGCCGTAAATCACCATCTATTCCTGAAAGCTATTTACATTCAGGGAGAGAAGAATTCCATAGCGGACAAGCTCAGCAGAATTCTCCAGCCTCACGAGTGGACACTCGATCCTGTAACTCTACAATCCATCTTCGCTCAATGGGGCACTCCTCAGATAGACCTCTTTGCAGCTCCTCACAATCACCAGCTACCCCTTTTCTGCTCCAGACTCTACTCTCCTCACCGTCTGGCAGCGGATGCATTTCTCCTCGATTGGTACAATCTGTTCCTGTACGCTTTCCCTCCTCTGCCTCTCATGTTGAGAACCTTGTTCAAGCTCAAGAGGGATCGAGCAACCATGATTCTGATTGCTCCGAGGTGGCCCAGGCAACATTGGTTCTCCCTTCTACTTCAACTCAGTTCCAGGGAACCTTTTCTTCTGCCACTGTATCCTTCTCTGCTTACACAGCATCAGGAAACCCTTCTACATCCCAACCTACAGTCTCTGCACCTGACAGCTTGGTATCTCTCGGGCTGACTTCTCATGATACGCTTTTGTCTCAGCCTGTTCGTTCAATTCTGGATGCCTCCAGGAAACCGGCCACTCTTCAATGTTATCATCAGAAGTGGGCACGGTTTTCTTCCTGGTGTTTTCTTCATCATCATGATCCCACTTCCCTTGCAGTGGAGACCTTGTTGGATTATCTCCTTTCTTTGTCAGACTCTGGCCTCAAGTCCACTTCAATCAGAGTCCATCTCAGTGCTATAGCGGCTTTTCATGAGCCAGTCCATGGAAAACTCCTCTCAGCTCATCCCTTGGTGTCCAGGTTCATGTGGGGCCTTTTTAATGTGAAACCACCTCTTAAGGCCCCTCCTGTTATCTGGGATCTCAATGTGGTTCTTTCCGCTTTAATGAAGCCTCCATTTGAACCCTTGGCTACCACTTCTTTTAAGTTCCTCACTTGGAAGGTACTTTTCCTTATTGCTCTTACCTCTGCCAGGAGGGTCAGTGAGTTACATGCACTAGTGGCGGATCCACCTTTTACAATCTTCCATCATGACAAGGTGGTTCTGCGTACACATCCAAAGTTTCTCCCTAAGGTTGTCTCGGAATTCCATCTCAACCAATCCATTGTTCTGCCTGTCTTCTTTCCGAAACCTCACTCTCATTCAGGGGAACAGGCTCTGCATACTTTGGACTGTAAGCGGGCTCTGGCTTACTATTTAGACCGTACTAAGCCCCACAGATCATCTCCCCAACTATTTCTGTCCTTTGATCCGAATAAATTGGGACGTCCTGTTTCTAAACGTACGTTGTCTAATTGGCTAGCAGCGTGCATTTCATTCTGTTATGCTCAGACCGGACTGACACTGGAAGGTTCTGTCACGGCCCATAGAGTCCGAGCCATGGCAGCATCTGTAGCTTTCCTCCATTCCACTCCTATTGAGGAAATCTGCAAGGCTGCTACTTGGTCCTCAGTTCATACTTTTACATCTCATTATTGTCTGGACGCTTTCTCCAGACGGGATGGACACTTCGGCCAATCTGTTTTGCAAAATTTGTTTTCCTAATGGCCAACCTTCCCACCATCCCTCTTTTTGTTAGCTTGGAGGTCACCCATCAGTCAAGAATATGCTGCCTGCTTGTCTTGGGATAAAGCACAGTTACTTACCGTAACAGGTGTTATCCAGGGACAGCAGGCAGATATTCTTGCGTCCCACCCACCTCCCCGGGTTGGCTTCTTAGCTGGCTTATCCTAACTGGGGACCGCGCGCCTCCGTCGGGCGGGAAGGCACTCGCGCGTGCGCGGTGCGGCCTGCTAGAACTTTCCAAGTTCTTAGAGTGCAATCACTCTAAAATTGTCCGTACCGGGGCTCCGTCGGTGCCGTCACCCATCAGTCAAGAATATCTGCCTGCTGTCCCTGGATAACACCTGTTACGGTAAGTAACTGTGCTTTTTCCCTCCTCCCATGGTCTGATATTTCTGCCCCTTCCCTTTCTTCTGCATTCCCAAGGTCCAGCACCTTTCTTCCACCTCCACCCCCCTCCAATCCTATGCTTTCTCACCCGGTGGCCATTGTCGGCATCAGTGAACTAAACACGCTGCCTTTGGTAACCTGGAAGCTTTTTTTCTGCAGAGAGAAATCTTCCGGGTTGTCGAAAGCAGCGGATTTAGTTCACTGACGTTGACAACGGCCGTAGAATTACAAAATGCAGATGAGCAATCACAGGATCCCACAGGGGGGTGGGTGGAGAAGGACTCCCGATAGCTGTGGGGGGGGGGGGTTGGAGAGGGAGGAGGACTCCGGATATGAGTGCAGGAGGAGGGGGGGAAGCAATAGGACTCTGGATAGGTGCGTGTGGGGAGGAGCAATCCGGATAGCTTGAGCTGCTGTAGGATTACTAGATGTCCGGTTTCTCTGGAAAAAAGTTGTTAAATTGAAAAGCCAGAGTCCTCAAAAAGAGGACATGTCGTCTGAGGAAATCCGGACATCTGGTAACCCTATCCACAAGAAACATGCATTTATAGACAAGTAGTTTTGTTTGGCATGGTGTTCTGTAAATCTGTTTTGGGGACTCCCAGCTAGTTGTCTTTTTAAGATATCTGCAGTGAATATGGATTAGTGCTGCCTGATTCAGGAAAAAAATTTCAATTCGATTCAGCCTATTGAATTGATTTATCCCAGGACAAGCAGGCAGGTATTCTCACTAGTGGGTGATGTCATCCGACAGAGCCCCGATACGGACATCTTGCAAGCATGTCTTGCTTGAAGAAACTCAGAAGTTTCGAGATGCCCGCACCGCGCATGCGCCAGTGCCTTCCCGCCCGATGGTCCGGGCGTGTCTCCTCAGTTCTTTTTCTTCCGCGGAGCTGAGAAGTCTATCTTCAATTTCGCGCCCATTGAATTTCGTTTTTGCCTTCTGTTTTGCTGGGGCCCCGCGCCTTCGACCTTGCGGCGAAACTTTTCTGGCCTATGTCCCCGGCCGATTACCGGTTTTAAAAAGTGTAGCAAGTGCCAGCGCGTGATTTCGCTCACGGACCCTCATCGACGCTGCTTACAGTGTCTGGGACCGGATCACTTCCCGAGATCGTGCCGGCCTTGCTCCACTTTGACGGCGAGAGCGTTTAAGCGCCGCTGTCTGCTGTGGGAGTCCATATTCAAGATGGAAACTTCGTTGGATCCTTCAGCTTCAACCTCGAATTCGACTGGTGCTTCGACTCCGACTGGTGCTTCGACTCCATTGGCGAAGCCCGCTGCCTCCACGGCTGCTTCGGGCCTCCTGAAACCGGCATCGTTCACGCCGGTTTCGGCCTCTACTTCGGCGCCGGTGCCTTCCTCCTCTCCTCGGAGCAGGTATCGACACCTACAGTTCCACCGGTGGTGCTTAAAGTGCCGAAGGCTGGCAAGCAGAAGCACACGCACCGAAAGAACGCGGAGACTGTGCGGAAGGGCCCCCTTTTGGTCAGCCTAAGTCTCAGTCGCCTGCTGTCCCTAAGGCCACTCAGCCTTTTTGACTGTCTCGTTGAGGGCATAACCAACCTCGTTCTGCCTACCCCTGTTTTTCCCATCGGAGGGCGCCTCCATCATTTTTATCATCGCTGGAAGGCCATAACAACCGACCTCTGGGTCCTTACTATAATCAGGGAAGGATACTCTCTTCATTTCCATCGGGTCCCTCCGGACCACCCTCCAAGAGAGTATCCTTCCAACTTGACTCAGACCGCTCTTCTTCTTCAGGAAGCTCAGGCTTTGCTCTGGCTTCGTGCCGTAGAGCCGGTCCCGACGGACCAACTGAACCAGGGGTTTTACTCCCGGTACTTCCTTGTTCCGAAGAAGACGGGCGACCTGCGACCCATTTTGGACCTCAGGGTCCTCAACAAATTCCTAGTCAAAGAGAGGTTTCGCATGCTGACACTCGCGTCTCTCTACCCCCTCCTCGAGCAGAACGACTGGTTATGCTCTCTGGATCTCAAGGAGGCCTACACTCACATTCCCATTCATCCGGCCTCTCGCATGTTCCTCAGATTTCGGGTGGGACATCTCCATCTACAGTATCGAGTGCTTCCATTCGGCCTGTCTTCGTCCCCCAGAATCTTCACGAAGTGTCTGGTGGTGGTGGCCGCGGCACTCCGGAACCAGGGTCTTCAGGTATTTCCCTACCTCGACGACTGGCTGATCAAGGCTCCCTCGGCCTCAGGGGTCATCTCGGCGACCCTGTCCACGATTCTATTCCTGCAGAGTTTGGGATTCGAGATCAACTTTCCCAAATCTCATCTACAACCTACCCAGTCTCTCCCCTTCATCGGGGCGGTCCTGGATACCATTCGCCTCAGAGCGTTCCTTCCTCCTCAGCGCATGGATGCTCTTCTTCATCTCTGCCAGTCTGTGTCCTCTCGCCAGTCCATCTCAGCGAGACACATGATGGTCCTCCTGGGCCACATGGCCTCTACAGTTCATGTGACGCCGTTTGCCAGGCTCAATCTCAGAATTCCTCAGTGGACCCTGGCATCTCAATGGACTCAGGTATCAGATCCGTTGTCTCGGCACATCATCGGCAGTCTCTACTTTGGTGGATGACCTCTTCGAATCTATCCAGAGGTTTGCTGTTTCACACTCCTCCCCGCCAGAAGGTTCTCACAACCGATTCCTCGACCTATGCCTGGGGAGCTCATCTGGATGGTCTTCGCACTCAGGGATTCTGGACCAGTGCGGACCAACTCCATCAAATCAATCTTCTGGAGCTCAGGGCCATCTTCAATGCTCTTCAAGCTTTTCAACATCTGCTTCACGACATGGTGGTCCTCATTCGCACCGACAATCAGGTCGCCATGTATTATGTCAACAAGCAGGGGGGCACGGGCTCGGCCTCCCTCTGCCAAGAAGCTCTCAGAGTCTGGGATTGGGCGATTCGCCACATCGCCTTCCTCAGAGCTGTCTACATTCAGGGGAAGGACAATGTCTTGGCGGACAACCTGAGTCGTCTTCTTCAGCCTCACGAATGGACACTCCATTCCAGGACCCTTCATCAGATCTTCGCTCAGTGGGGAACGCCTCAGATAGACCTGTTTGCGGCTCCCCACAATTTCAAGCTGCCTCAATTTTGCTCCAGGATCTTCGATCCTCATCGCCTCGAGGCAGATGCTTTTCTGCTGGATTGGAGGAATCGCTTTCTGTATGCGTTTCCTCCGTTTCCTCTCATTCAAAAGACTCTGGTCAAGCTGAAGTCCGACCATGCCACCATGATCCTGATAGCTCCTCGGTGGCCCAGACAACCTTGGTTCTCCCTTCTCCTTCAACTCAGCAGCAGGGAACCGTGCCTACTTCCAGTGTTTCCTTCACTGCTTACTCAGCATCAGGGGTCTCTGCTTCATCCCAACCTGCAGTCTCTCCACCTGACAGCTTGGTTCCTCTCAACATAACTCCTCACCAGTTTTCCCAGGCGGTGAGGGATGTCTTAGAGGCTTCCCGGAAGCCTGCCACTCGTCAATGCTACTCCCAGAAGTGGACTAGATTTTCTTCCTGGTGTGTTTCCAATTCCAAGAAGCCTCAGCGAGCCTCCCTATCCTCTGTATTGGACTATCTTCTACACCTGTCTCAGTCTGGTCTCAAGTCTACATCTATACGAGTCCACCTGAGTGCTATTGCTGCTTTCCATCAGCCTCTACAAGGGAAACCTCTCTCTTCTCATCCTGTGGTTTCCAGATTTATGAAAGGACTTTTTCATGTCAATCCTCCTCTCAAACCGCCTCCAGTGGTTTGGGATCTCAATGTTGTCCTTTCTCAGCTTATGAAACCTCCGTTTGAGCCTCTCAACAAGGCTCCGCTAAAGTTTCTCACTTGGAAAGTGGTTTTTCTTGTGGCCCTCACGTCTGCTCGCAGGGTCAGTGAGCTTCAGGCCTTAGTGGCGGACCCGCCTTTCACAGTCTTCCATCATGACAAGGTGGTCCTCCGCACTCATCCTAAATTCCTACCTAAAGTGGTCTCTGAATTTCATCTCAACCAATCCATTGTGCTTCCAGTGTTTTTTCCAAAGCCTCATTCTCATCCTGGAGAATCAGCTCTTCACACTCTGGACTGTAAACGTGCTTTGGCTTTCTACTTGGATCGCACCAAACCACACAGAACTGCTCCTCAACTTTTCGTCTCCTTTGATACAAACAAGTTGGGACGACCTGTATCGAAGCGCACCATCTCCAACTGGATGGCGGCTTGTATCTCTTTCTGCTATGCCCAGGCTGGATTATCCCTTCCCTGTAAGGTCACAGCCCATAAGGTCAGAGCAATGGCAGCATCTGTAGCCTTCCTCAGATCGACACCGATTGAGGAGATTTGTAAGGCTGCCACTTGGTCCTCTGTTCATACATTCACCTCTCATTATTGTCTGGATACTTTCTCCAGAAGGGATGGACAGTTTGGCCAAACAGTGTTACAAAATTTATTCTCCTAAGTTGCCAACTCTCCCACCATCCCATTGAGGTTAGCTTGGAGGTCACCCACTAGTGAGAATACCTGCCTGCTTGTCCTGGGATAAAGCAATGTTACTTACCGTAACAGTTGTTATCCAGGGACAGCAGGCAGCTATTCTCACGTCCCACCCACCTCCCCTGGGTTGGCTTCTCTGCTAGCTACCTGAACTGAGGAGACACGCCCGGACCATCGGGCGGGAAGGCACTGGCGCATGCGCGGCATCTTGAAACTTCTGAGTTTCTTCAAGCAAGACATGCTTGCAAGATGTCCGTATCGGGGCTCTGTCGGATGACATCACCCACTAGTGAGAATAGCTGCCTGCTGTCCCTGGATAACAACTGTTACGGTAAGTAACATTGCTTTTTCGATTCGATTTTCCTGCCCAATTGGGTGTGGTGTTTTTTTGTTTGTTTTTATTTTTTTCCAAACATAATGGTATGTTTATTTTATAGCCTCTTCATCTCCTTTGCCCTCTCCTACCTACACTGACTGGCGCTGTGGTGTGAACAAAATAAAAAAGACTTTTCCTTTCTCTGTTAAATCCTAGCCCATGTTCACAGTGTAACACCAGCTCTGGCAGGATACACATTTCAAATCTGACATATTGTAATCACAAAACAGAAAATAAAATTATTTTTTTCTACCTTTTATTGTCTGGTTATTATCGTGCACAGCAGTCCGCTTACGCGGCGGCCCTTTGGTCAAAGACCAGTGCTCTAAATGAGTCCAGGCTCACCTACGTACCTTCCGGTTTAGCAGGAACTTGTCCAACTTTGTCTTGAATCCCTTGAGTGTTTTCCCTTATAACAGAGTCTGGAAGAGCGTTCCAGTTTTGTACCACTCTGGGTGAAGAAGAACTTTCTTACGTTTGTACGGAATCTATCCCCTTTTAACTTTTAGAGAGTGCCCTCTCGTTCTCCCTACCTTGGAGAGAGGGTTAACAATCTGTCTTTATCTAGTAAGTCTATTCCAGGGGTGTCCAATACGTCAATCGCGATTGACCGGTCGATCGGGAAGGCAATGCGATTTGATCGCAGAGCCCATCCCGGGCTCTGTGATATAGACTCGTGTTGCTGTCCCGATCGACTGGCCGATCAGCCTTCCTCTCCCCGGTGTCCCCCACCACCGCCTCAAGCTCTCCATGCAGAAGCCTCGCTGACCAGCATTGCGCTCCCTGATGTCAGTTCTGACGCCTAGGCTCTTTCCGTTTTACCATGCACCTCAATTTTGCGGGGCCACAGGACTCCATTACGTGCGCTGCCATATCCGTTGTCGCCACTGCCGCGCCCACATGAACAAACGCCGTGCGCGGGCCGCCAGGGCGGGCTGCGGGCTCATGGGCCAACCAGCTGCGACCCAATTCCGTCACGTGCCTGTGGGGAAGGTGGCAACGTGCACGGCCATTGTAGAAAGTCCCATCAACTGTAAAATAGTACTTCTCTTGGAAATGAAGGCTTTAAAAACAGTAAAGGCAATAATCCATGACTTCATCAGTTTTTCACAGAAGACAACAGCGAAGCACTTCCTTTTATCAGGCAAAACTACCAGTCCATAGAGCTGCAGAGGTGTTAACAACTTGGTCTCCAGATTTGCTGAGGATTTCCTATAAAAGACTGTCTGGAGCAATTAAGAGCCTTATTTGACCAATATGCTATTTCATTCCCTATTGCGTTTTTTAGTTATAGATGCAAAAACTCTTATTTTGTGATGCATATTCTATTTTGAATGATATGTAGGATTTTTGAGAATGCAGTTCTAGGCCAAGGAGCAACTCCCAATTGTATTATCCCACCAGCTTTCCTGAATTTATTGTAGTTCTTCCATTTTTCCCTCCTGTTCATGTCTGTCAGATTTGTTTTTAATGTACAACAATTATTATTAGATTGTAAGCCACCTAGAATGATTCCCAATGGGTGTGGTAGTAAATAAATGATAAACTTGAAGAAAAGAAAAAGGGAAACAAAGAAAGAAAGGGGGCATAGAGAGAAAAAGAAAGAAAGAAAGGGAGACAGAAAAAGAAAAATTGGGGGAGAGAATGAGGTCTGGAGGAGAGGAAGCATATAGGAGGCTGAAAGAAGGGAAGAAATACCGGTATTGGCTGCACACTCAGAAGAATAAAATGCAACCAGAGACTGATGAAATTACCAGACAATAAAGGTAGAAAAAATGATTTTATTTTCAATTTAGTGATCAAAATGTGTCTGTTTTGAGAATTTATATCTGTTGTCTATATTTTGCACTATGGCCCCCTTTCACTAAACCGCATTAGCGGTTTTTAGTGCAGGAAGCCTATGAGCATCAAGAGCAGCGCAGGGCATTCAGCGCAGTTCCCTGTGCTAAAAACCGCTATCGCGGTTTAGTAAAAAGGGAGGGGGATATATTTGTCTGTTTTTGTATTTTTGTTACTGAGATGACAGTGCATAGAGTCATCTGCCTTGACCTCTTTGAAAAAAAACCCGGAATATAAATGATAATTAACATTTTCTCTGCGTACAGTGTGCTTTGTGTTTTTTAAAATTTTATTGTTGTTAGATCATTTTGACTTGGTCATTTTAAAAGTAGTTTGCAAGCCCAAAAAGTGTGGTCTATTCCCTGGTCTATTCCCTTCAGTATTTTGAATGTTTCGATCATATCCCCTCTCAGTCTCCTCTTTTCAAGGGAGAAGAGGCCCAGTTTCTCCAATCTCTCACTGTACGGCAACTCCTCCAGCCCCTTAACCATTTTAGTCGCTCTTCTCTGGACCCTTTCGAGTAGTACCGTGTCCTTCTTCATGTACAGCAGTGGTTCTCAAACTTCCTAATGCCGAGACCCTTTAATACAGTTCCTCATGTTGTGGTGACCCCCAACCATAAAATTATTTTTGTTGCTATTTTATAACTGTAATTTTGCTACTGTTATGAATTGTAATGTAAATATCTGATATGCAGGATGTATTTTCATTCTTACAAATTGAACATAATTAAAACAGTGATTACCGTATTTTCACGTAGATAACGCGCACCCGTGTAAAATGCGCACACGGGTATAGCGCGCGGGAAACACAAATTTATGTTAAAAAAATTTAATATAGCGCGCACACGCGTATACCGTGCATGCTAAAACCTCCTCCCGCCTACTCCGAACCGGCATCCTCCCCCCCCCTCCCCCGCGATCCTACATCCCCCCAGCACCAAACATCTCTTACCCGATTGGGCACCGGCACCAATGCACAGGACGTGCCAGTGCCCGAAGATCCTCCCTCGTTGGTTTGCGCTGGGCTGGGCTGGGTTGGGCGGTGCGGTGCAGGAGAGATCCTCCTTCTTCCTGTGCCGGGCTGGACTAGGCTTTGAGCATGCGCAAATGCTCAAAGCCTAGTCCAGCCCGGCACAAGAAGAAGGAGGATCTCTCCTGCACCGCACCACCCAGCCCAGCCCAAACCAACGAGGGAGGATCTTCGGGCACTGGCACGTCCTGTGCATTGGTGCCGGTGCCCAATCGGGTAAGAGATGTTTGGTGCTGGGGGGATGTAGGATCGCGGGGGAGGGGGGTTGTCGCGAGCGGGGGGGAGAGGATGTCGGTTCGCAGGGGGGATGCCGATCGGATTGAAAAAAAAAAGTTGTAAAACGCGCTCACGCGTATAACGTGCAAGGTTATGCACGGTTTGTAAAATCGTGTATAACGCGTGCGTTGTATGCGTGAAAATACGGTAATCACAAAAACAATATGTAATTTTTATTGTGAAATATTTATTTCTAATTACAAATAAATGTATGTGGGCATAGCTGCATGTGGGCGGACCCGCCTAGAGACGGATATAGGAGCGGTGTCTCAGTTCCTAAGACCAGTGTTCTTCAACCTTTTGACACCTATGGACCGGCAGAAATAAAATAATTATTTTGTGGACCGGCACCGGTCCGCGGACCAACAGTTGAAGAACACTGGGCTAAGTCGTGCCCATCTCCACTCAATCTCCGCTCCATACCCCACCCCCATAATAGTACTAATTGTAGCACCATTTTTTCCATTCATTTTTCATATATACACACAATATAATTGTATTAACACATAATGGGTTAACCACAAAATTAAAATACACAAAGCACACTGTATGCTTTTTAACATTCATTCCTACCTGAAAACAGATAACCCCATGCAAATGCAGGACCAAAAACTAAAAGTGCTACTATTTACAAACAAACCCTAAGATGCAAGACTCTGCAAGCAGTACAACCCCAGAGGAAAAGAAACAAATACATTTCTTCCTGAACAGACAAATCAATCACTAAATAAAAAAATAAAAGCATTTCTCCTAGCGTTGTTGTCTCTCTTCCTCCATTTGCCTTGCCTTCTGGCATGCCCCTCGGTGTTATCTTTGGTCTGATCCTCTGTGTGATCAATGCAACGTCTTCGAGCCCTCTGTGCGATCAATGCAACGTCTTCGAGCCCTCTCCCTGAGTGCTGCATTGCACAAAGTTGTGGGCAGCGGCTCTTCGCGCCTCATCTGGAAGCCTTCTCTCTGACATTGCGAAGTCAGAAAGAAGGGTTCAGGCGCAGGCCGCGCATAGGAGCCTTTTCCAATGCCTTTATGCATTGCAGCACTCGGGGAGCCGGCCCGAAGACGATGCGTTGATCGCACTGTGGACCAGCGGTTGAAGAACGCTCTCTTGGACCCGATGGACCTGCCGGCCCTGTGGACCGGCAGAAAATTTCTGTGGACCAGCAGTTAAAGAACACTGCCTAAGACCATCGGAAATATGTGTTTTCCGATGGCCTTAGGTGACCCCTGTGAAAGTGTCGTTCGACCACCAAAGGGGTCGCGACCCACAGGTTGAGAACCGCCGATGTACGCCAACCAGTACTGGACACAGTACTCCAGGTGAGGGCACACCATGGCAGCGTGATAACCTCCGATCTGTTTGTGATCTCCTTATTAATCATTCCTAGCATTCTGTTCGCCCTTTTCGCCATCGCACATTGCGCGGATGGCTTCATCGACTTGTCGATCAGAACTCCCAAGTCTCTTTCCAGGGAGGTCTCTCCAAGTACCGCCCCAGACATCCTCTATTCATGTATGAGATTTTTGGACCGACATGCATCACTTTACACTTATCCACGTTGAACCTCATTTGCCATGTCGCTGCTAATTTCTCGAGCTTGATTATATCACGTTGCAGATCTTCGCAATCCCTCTGTGTCTTCACTACTCTGAATAACTTCGTATCGTCTACAAATTTAATCACCTCACTCGTCAGAGTATTTCTCATTTACCCCCACTCTCTGTTTCCTTTCCTCCAGCCAGTTTTTAATCCAAGTGAGTATTTCACCCTCGATTCCATGGTTTATAATTTTCTGGAATAGTCGTTCATGCGGAACCTTGTCGAACACCTTCTGAAAATCCAGATATACAATGTTGACCGAGTCACCCTTGTCTATCTGCCTGTTTAGTCCCTCGAAGAAATGCAGCAAGTTCGTCAGACAGGACCTGCCTTTGCTGAAGCCGTGCTGGCTGGTCCTCATCAGATCGTGTCCGTCAAGGTGATCAATGATGCGGTCCTTTATCAGCGCCTCTACCATCTTTCCTAGTACCGAGGTCAGACTCACTGGTCTGTAGTTTCCAGAATCTCCCCTCGAACCTTTTTTGAAGATCGGTGTAACATTCGCCACCTTCCAGTCTTACGAAATCTTTCCCGATTTGATTGACAGATTGGCTATTAGTTGAAGCAGTTCAGCTATAGTCCCTTTCAGTTCCTTGATGACCCTTGGATGGATGCAATCAGGTCCCGGGGATTTATCGCTCTTAAACCTATCAATCTGCCTGCATACCTCTTCTAGATTGACCGTCAACCCTGTCATTTTCCCGTCTTCATTTCCAGCATATAGCTTGATGGGTTCCGGTATGTTGTGTATATCATCTTCAGTAAATAAAGACACAAAAAATGTGTTCAGTTTGTCGGCAATGGCTTTGTCCTTCTTTAGCACTCCCTTTATTCCATAGTCATCGAACGGTCCCAGCACTTCCTTTGCGGGTCGTTTCCCCTTAATAAATCAAAAGAATAGCTTGAAGTTTTTCGCCTCCTTGGCTATTTTTCCTCGTCGTCTCTTTTGGCCCCTTTTACAGCCTTATGCCACCTGCATTAATGTTTGTGCTTATTCCAGTTTTCGTCTGTTTTTGACCTTTTCCATTCCTTAAATTAAGTTTTCTTGTCTCTGATCTCTTCCTTCACTGCTACAGTGAGCCACGCTGGTTCTTTGTTGTTTTTCCTCTTGGATCCCTTGTTGATATGCGGTATATATAGATTTTGCACCTTGGTGACCGTGTCTTTGAAAAGGGATCAAGCTTGCTCTAGCGTTTTTACAGTGCTTTTCCTTTTCTTAATCTTCTTCCCCACCATGAGTCTCATCCCTTCATAATTCCCTTTTCAGAAGTTCAGTGCCGTGGCCGTCGTTCTGGACCGATATTTCGCCCCTGCGTCCAGGTCACAGCGGATCATATTGTGATCACCGTTTCCCAGCGTCTCTTATACTTCTACACCTTGTACCGGTCTTCGCAGTCCATTTAGAATTAAGTTCAGAATTGTACTTCCCCTCATATTTTCCTTGACAAGTTGTTCCAGGAAGCAGTTGCCCACAGTATCCAGTAACTTGGTCTCCCTAGTGCAGCTGGAGGTGCCTAGATTCCAGTCTATCCTCGGATAATTGACGCCACCCATGATAACTGCGTTGCCTCCCTTGCAGTTGCGTTTAATCTTGTCCGTCATTTTTCCATCAATTTTTTCGGACTGCCCTGGGGGTTGGTAGTAGATGCCGATCTTAGTTTCCAGTCCATTTGTTCCCGGAATTTTGACCCATAGATACTCTAACTTATTCGTCAGTTGTGGCGTGTTCTCTCCAGTAGATTCAATTCCCTCTTTGACGTATATGACAATGCCCCCCACCTTTTTGAGCCACTCTGTCTCTGCGGTATAGTTTGTATTCCTCAGTCTACCATGTTTCTGTGATGCCGATGATGTCAAAGTTATCTTTTTATGCCATAGCTTCTAGTTCACCTATCCTATTCCATAGGCTCCTTTCGTTCGTGTACATACACTTGAGTTTGTGGCCTGTTACTTTCTTGAATTTCCTTCCCTCTTGTGTCCCTTTCGATCTGTCTTGCCTGTGATCTGGTGAATCTTCCCCTCTACCCGAACCATCTTCCCGAACCATCAACTCTCTCTCTCGGTAGACTTTCAGATTTCCCCTTCTTCCTAGTTTGAAAACTTCTCAACTTCTCTCTTGATGTTGCTTGCAAGTAGCCTCGTTCCATCTCTGCTGAGATGGAGTCCATCCTTCCTGAATAGCTTGCTGTTCCCCCAGAACGTCGTCCAGTTGCGCACGAAGTGGAATTCTTCCTCACGCCAGCGCTGCATCCACGCGTTGACTGCTTGCAGCTCCATCTGCCTCTTCTCGTCGGCCCTTGGTACTGTCAGGATCTCCGATAATGCTATCCTCTGCGTTCTGGTCTTCAGCTTCCTTCCTAGCATCAGGAACTGGTCCTTCAGTACTTCCCTGTTGTAGTTCTTGTTGCTCACATTGGTCCCAGGCTCTGATTGTCTTTTGACAGTGTCTCCTGCCCATTTGTCATTTTCTTCTTTCTCCGAGCTAACCATCTGTCTTCCATCTCTGTCCTCCCCTTCCATTTTCCTTCCCTCCCCCGGAAGTCTGGCATCTATCTTTTTTTTTTTTTTTTTTTCCATCTCCATCCCTGCAACTGCAGTGATGGACCCAACTATCCCCAGATCCACCTTTTGTCAACTACCTTTTCATCCAGCATTTCTCCCTCCTTTCCCACCACCTCATGGTCCGCCAGCTCTCCCTTTCTCTTCCCAACTACCCTCCTATCCAGTATCTCTATCCCCCCTCCAACTTCTCTCCCTTTCTGTTCCTTCTCTCCCTAAATCCCATTGCCACCCTCTCTCTCCTCTGTTTTTAGACCCATTATTTCTTCCCCCTTCCCCCAGTCCGATATATGCATATCTCTTTGAACCCCCCTCTCCCTCCCTCCTTCCTTCCCTCTGTGTACTTCTACACCAGGGCCCCCCGAAGGCCTGCATGTTCCCCCCCTTTTTTTTGCAGCATCCTCTAGCTTCTGCCCTGGCCTCCTGGTCTTAGTTTCAGCTAATTACCACAGCCTGTAGGAGGATCATCGGTGTTGTAGCGATCCGTGTAGGCTGCCATCAGCTTCCGCAGCACATTCCCTCTGCCGCGGTCCTGCCCCCTCCTCTAACGTCAGGGGCAGTATCGCGGCAGAGAGAACATGTTGCTGAGGATGACGGCAGCCTGCAAGGATCGCTACAGCACTGGCGATCCTCTCTGTAGGCTGTGGTAATTATCTAAATGTAAGAGCGGGAGTCCGGGAGGAAGCTGGAGGATGCTGCAAAGAGTGCCCAATCACTGCAGCACTTCCCTACTAACCCTCACCCCCTAAATCAGGAGCAGCAGTGGCGGTAGACGACCAGCAAGAGGCAGTGCTGCCACTCCTGCTTTAGGAGACCTGAAGGTACAGGGAGGAGGGTTGGTCACCGAATTGGCAAGGATGATTTAAAAAACAAACAAACCAAAATGCACGAATCGATTCACCCAAAGTGAATTGGTGAATTGAATCGGAAATCGGGCAACACTAATATGGATGCAATGAATTTGCATGTACTGCTCCCATTCTGTGTACATTTCTCAAGCATATTTATTGCATGTATTTCAAAAACTTGATCGTCTTGGGGTCTCCCACAATAGGTTTGTAAACCACTTGGTCTTAAGGATTTATTTTCTTTTAGAGTCTGAAAGTACCTTTAATTTGTGTGATTTTATCATCTTCCTTTATTCTGCATACTTGTTTCATGTCACATTTTGTGAAGGTATAAAGCTGTCCAAATGTGATTATATTCTGTTTTTAAAGGAAAATGCTATAATGTAAACTTTGAACAAGATATTAATTAGTTGTACAATTATTTTACAGGTGTTGATTTAAATTTGTCACCCATCGAAAAAGAACTAATTGTGCAAACTGGAAAGAGCAGTGGTTGGTATAAATATATATGAACTAAATTCTTATATTGCTTGCTAAATGTCTAGTTAAGGGAGTTTCAGTGAAGATCACAGATTGGCCTGATTTCAGGATGTCTTCCATGAATCTTTATCATATATATTTGCATAGAAGGGCTAAACTGGGTTAGAAAATGCTTTTAATGCTAAGTCCATGTCTTACATGTCAGTATATTAAGGATTTTTCTTTTGCAGATCCTGCACTAATTGTTCATTAATATAGAGGACTTGCAAAAAAAATAAAAGAAAAGCAGGATCACTTATTCCTATTTAGCAGGCACTAAATGTTCCTGGGTTTAAGTTCACATTGTCCAGCTGGCATGCTTTAATTAGACCATGTCTACTATCCTTCCCTAAGCACTTCTATTTGTCCCTGTCCAGCATCTCCTTTCTGTATCCCTGTTCTATCCTACCCATATGTTCAGCATCTGTCTTTGGAGTGTCTCCATCTCCCCGCTTTTCCAGTGTCCCCCATCTCCTTCCTTTTTCAGTGTTGGAGAATTGCCAGTAGTCAAAGCAACTCTATAGTCTGTAGCCTGGATGCTTTCAATGTCAATGAAAAGATGGGAATAACTAGTGAGATAATTAAATATCCAGTTCAATAGGGGAGGCATTCTAGACAAGGGGTAGAATCCCTCTGGCCACGTACCATTTGCAGAAGGAATCCAGTTTGCATTATTTTCTCTGTGTCTCCTGTGTACTTCACTGGGCTCCTTAGCTTCATGTAGTTTTTTCCTTCTACACGTGTGCCAGCAGGAGTGTGCTTATTCTGCTCTCTCCTTTTTATTATTTTATTCAATATTTTTAGTTCTTTTCAGAATTATTGTGCTCAGAGTGTTGCCCCTGCTGAATCTCTGACGTGATCCATGAAAGAATCTCTGTGTTGCTTGGCCTGTTGCACAAGGACAAAATCTACGAGAGCCTTGAAAAATGCTGCCTCCTGAACCCTGAGCCATCTGGGGTCTGCTATCTGGCAAGACCTTGGAATGACAGCCTGCAATGTTTGACATCAGGTCATCCAGACTCTTACCAAATAGCATCTGCACCTGAAAGGGGAGCCTGCTTAGCACGACTTTAGAGGCAGAATCTCCTGTCCACTGTCTGATCCGGAGCATCCGTCGAGCGAAGACCGCATAGGCCAATACCTTGCTCATAACTTTGATGATATACTTAGCATCTATCATAATAAAACCCTTAGCACACTTGAAACTCCATGCTTCCGTGTTTTGTGCTGCCACATGCGCAGTAGAAGGAGCATGCGGCAGTTTAATAATCTGGCCTTCTGCTGCTGATCACCCATGCCGGCATCAGCTGATCTCCTGCCTTCTGCCCTGATTGCCGACACCGGCTGCCTTCTGCTGGGACTCATCTTCTTCTCACCCCCGAATCAGCAGCGGCAGCTAGCTAGCTTTAGTTTAGTTTTAGCTGCGGTTTAATCAAGCAGCCGCGGGGCCTTTGCTAGATTGACCCACTTCGATGATGCGAGGCGGGCCAGCCTAGCAAAAGCCCTGAGGTTTCTTGATGAAACCACAGCTAAAGCTAAACTAAAGCTAGCTGATGCAGGACAGGGGAAGCAGGGAAGGGTTACTGATGGACAGTGGGGAGGTAAAAGGAAGGGAGAACATGGATAGGGGCGAGGTAAAAGGAAGGGAGAAGGGTATTGCAGGACGGGGAGTAAGGAAGGGGTACTGCTGAACATGGGAGGTAAAAGGAACAGAGAAGGGGTGCTGCTGAACAGGGGAGAAGGGGTACTGCTGGGCAGGGGGAGGTAAAGGGAAGGGAGAAGAGGTGCTGCTGGACCTGGCAGAAAAGGAAGGAAAGGAAAGGTGCTACACACTGGAGGTGAAGGTGAGATGGTGCATGGGGAGAGAGCATGTTGGGTTGGGGGGTGGGAAAGAGGGATGCCACTGAGGGAAAAGGCATTGACAGAGAGAGAAAGTGTGCAGGAGGCAGAAAGTGTTGGATGTGGAGAGGGTGAGATGGATGGGAAGGGCAGAAAGGGAGGGAAGGAGAAATATTACACTGGGGAAGGGGGAGAGGGCAGAGAGTGAAAAGTTGGACTCATGGAGGGAGGGAGAGATAGATGTTGGGTGGGGGAGGGAAGGAGGACCAAAGGAGAAGCATGCAGGAGGCCCTGGAAACATAGTTAAAAGTACAGAAGTAAAGTCACCAGACAACAAAGGTAGGGAAAATGATTTTATTTTCCATATAGTGATTGAAGTATGTCAGTTTTGAGAAAGGAAAGATGTTAAACTTTAACTGTGAAGGCCGCAGAAAAAAATAGGGTACTTGGAGGGCTTCAGAAAAAATAGTTAATGTCTTATTAAAGAAATAACAATTTTGCATGAGGTAAAAACTCTTATTCTAGCACCCATTAATGTAATGGGCTTAAAGATTAGTCTAATATATAATTCTCCCCTGATAAGAGCATTTGGGAAGACTCATCCTCCAGGAGGACTTGAGATAGTCTGGTTTGACAAGCACATAGGACAAAAATTTGCGACTGCTGTGTTAATCCCTAGGGCCAAGGCTTCAAATTGCCTCTTGAATAGCAAGTCCACTTTACAGTCCTGAGAATCCTTTTAACATAACACCTCTTTCACTAGACACTGAATCCACATTCGGTTAATCAAACAACTGCTGGAAATTTGGAGCCATCAGGTAAAGCTTGGCCCATACCTTTAGCCACCTGCAGGAACCCCTCTAGAGACTTCCAGTGATCCGTGAATAGATTTGTGATGTCTGGATGCGAGGGAAAGCACATGGTAGGAGCAACAAACTGCTCATAACTGAGCACTGAGATGAAGGAGCTGTAGGTACGTCCAACTTCAATTCTCTCAGTGAGGCAGAAATAGTGCCCGAGAGCGCAAAGACTTTGAAAACCCAGCGTACCATGGGGTTCCCTCAGGTCCAGGGCCACTGCAACTTCTTGACCTCTGCACTCTACAAAGAGCCAGACTCTTGCCAGTAAAACTTAAGGGACAACAGTGGCTTGGAATCTGATTTTTTTCAACCACCCAGTCAATGTCAGACTGAACCTCCTTGTCCAAGTGTATGTCCTTGCCTGGCTGAGATGCAAGCTGAGGGGAGCTCCCCTGTGCCACCACCTCAGGTGCACTGCAAGAAGATGTGAGAATTCCACATGAGGCTCACAAAATCTGGGTTGAAGACTTGTACAGGGGGTCTTGAAGAACCTGACTGTAACCTCCTGCCGGGCTTCCTGGGCTCCGTTGCCCTTGCGCATCTGCACTTGGCCAGTGCACCTTTGGAGGGCTTTAGAAAGGGTATCTTCCCCTGGGAAAGCACCTCCTGTAGGTCCCCAGTCCTGGAGGGCTCGGAGGCTGAGCCCAAAGCTCCTGCCCCTCCAATGCTTGCAGGACATGGACACTCTTCGGCTACCAACCAGCACATATTGGGCATGATATAGAGGTAAGAAGGCCTGGGGGATCCATTCCTGTTGATTTTAAGTAAAATTGAGGAGTTTTGAGGCAAGTGAAGGCTTTAGCCAAAAAAAGTTTAAAATCTAAGATGGGCACTGCCAGCAAAATTGAGCCAAAAACAGCCCATGTAGACTTCCCTGAAGCACAAAAAAATGCAGGGAAAGTTGTTTCAGAGGAGGGGGACTAGGATGCAGAAACCTTAAAAACAAATTTTGAAGACTCCCTTCCCCCCCATTCCGATTTTTCCCTTAGGCTACAATAACCTTATTCACTGTGCCGTGTGGTGTCTGCATGCTTCGGCATGGGAATTCAGCTGGCAGAAATAGAGAAGACAAGATTCGCTGGACGAACCTGGTATTTGGGCTGCTAATTGAATTGTGCATCAACCCCTAGAAAACCTCGTAAAAGGGGGAAGATCACGCAACCGGCCCATTATTAATCCCAGCTGAGCCAAGAAGGAAACAAACAGCCTGTGTTCAAGTTCCTAAATAAATCAGGGATGCAAGTAAGCTATGCATGGGGCAGCCTCTGAGCTTCAAAAATACAAAGCAGTCTAGCTAGCGAGGTGTCCCTGAAGGACTGATCTTGCTAGCAGCAGACTTTAACAGCGCAAGTCTGCGTCTTCTCCCAGGCAGAAGTTCCAAGTGGGGAACCTCTGGGTACCGAGTCTCCAATCGAAGACTTAGAAAAATACCTGAAAATAATAAATTCACAGAGTAGAAATACTTTTGAGCAGCTTGTTTGCTGAAAACAAACTGAGGAGGCAGGAGCAGCTAGCTTCCTGGGAAAAAGGCAGAGTTGAAAAGATGATTGACAGTTTTATGCAAGCAACTTGCTGGGTTCAGATGCAAAGCCCTACGGTTCGGGAGCACTAGACTCATTGCACTAGAAAATCTGTTTTATTTTATTGGGATCTTACCATGTACTTGTGGCCTGAATTGGCTACTGTTGGAAATAGGATACTGTGCTTGATGAACATTGTCTGACCCAAATTGGTAACTTTTATGGACTTGTGACATGTGGGGAAAATGTACTTTTGTGTGATGGAAGTTCTTTGGAGACAGGCTCACACATATGTAAGGTGATTTCTAGGCAAAGAATGCAAGCTAGAGTATTTGAATTAGAGAATAACATGGGGGCAGTTACCCGCGGGTAGCCTGCCAAAATGGTGGGGGTGGGTGAAAAAGTGTTCACTGCGGGCCACGGGGACAAGGCCATCCACCGCCCCGTGGAGCAGTGAATGGCCTTGTCCCCGCAGTTAAGAGAGGGAAGGTGCGCGGTCACTGATCATGTGTGGGCCCCCTCCTACTTAAGGCCAAATCTATCTCCCTCCCCCTTACCTTCGCGGCGCTTTAGTAAAGAAACTTACTGACTTTACTAACTGAAGCCGGCAAAGCCTGCCTGCCTGCAGTCGCATGTGTGTGGGCGGAAACTTTTTCTCTGACGCAACTTCCGGTTGTGTCAGAGGAGAAGCTTCCACCCACACACGCATGACTGCAGGTACAAGCAGGCAGTCTTCGCCAGCTTCTGTAAGTTTCTTTACTAAAGCGCCGCGAAGGTAAGAATATAAGAATTGCCGCTGCTGGGTCAGACCAGTGGTCTATCCTGCCCAGATTCTCAGGCCGCTGAAGGGCAGTGAGGTGGCGAGAGAGAAGGGTGGATGCTACGGGGACGGGGCGGTGAAGGGGATGGTGGTCCAGTGACGGGGACAGATTTTTTTTTCCCCCGTGTTGTTCTCTAATTTGAATGTGAATGTCAAAAATCCACTGAAGATCAACTCGGATTTGCATGATAGCAAGAAGTATTGGGACAGCTACAAACAGTGATCATAATAGTAAAAGTCACTGAATATATAAAGATTCTGCAGAAGTTTGATTGCATCAGCAGAGAAATGTTTTCAAATGACCATAATAGTATCCCAAACTTTTTCACGTGAAGGGCTGCAATGTGGTCATGAGAGGGCTGCAAAAAGATTTCAGGATTACACAATTGACTTTTAAAATAAAAATTAAATCGTCATTCTTACCTTTGTTGTCTAGTGATTTCACCTTTCTAATCATATTGTTCCGCCTTTGAAAAAAGTTGAATGTGAAAGATGGATACTGCAATTTGTCTTCCTCCTTTTCTAACCGGACTAGTTTTCATCTCTTTCTCTTCTCCTCCATCCATATGCAGGATCACCTCCCTTCCCTTGGCACCATCTCTTAGGGGTTTTTTTGTCTCCCCTTCCCCTCCTCTTTCTCTCCCACTAACAGCGTTCCTCCCCCCCCCCCCCCTCCCCGGCGGTCCATGACTACCTCTACTGATCTCCTGCACCATCTGAGGTTTCTCTTTAGCATCTTGCCCCACCTCCTTCAAAAGAACTTCCTGTTTCTGATTGGGATGCTTCAGAGAGGCCTTGGTAGAGCAGGAGAGTAGCAGATATTTAGCGCAGCAACACTTTATTCTGGTTTAGAGTGGGAGAATGTCAACACGGGGGTGGGGGTGTGTGTGCTTAAGTGCTGCAATAGAGGACTGCTGGGACCGCATAAGGCCCCGCGTGTTAGAGATTCCTGGACTACATATTCCAAGACAACAATGTGCCTTGCCATCAAGCAAAAGCAATTGACTGAAGACATCAGAGATTTCTACTTTCAATTGGCTAACTCGGTCCCCAGACTTGAATCCAATTGAGAACTTGTAGCATGAAATAGCACTAAAAATATCCAAGTGGCACTCTGCAATAAAGAACTGACAGGGGCATTCATGCAGTCTGAAATCAAGTAGCTACCAGCCACTGTTTTGTAAAGGTTGGTCCATTCAGTGCTATGACCGTAAGGGAAGAGTAAAAGCTGACATACCAAATGCTAAATCATTCTTCGACGTTCAACTTCTTGAAAAGAGCAGCCATGCTTCCTAGAATACATGCTAGCCTCTGTCAATGACAAGCTCCATCCTCACCCACTGGGTATCCTGCTATTATATCGTCCACCATCATCCCCCTGGAACAAATCCTCTGATCTCGTCCTTGAGACCATTACAAACTCCTTCCTCAAATTTCAAAGATTACTAATCATTGGGGATATTAATCTTCACATAAACAACACCACCAACAGGGATGCAATCGATCTCAACAACTTCCTCACCTCTTTAGGCTTCCCCCCCCCCCAGGCTCCCTCCCCAACCCATGAAAAAGGGCATGCACTAGACATCATCAGCTTCCTCGATCTCACCGAATACAAAACTTCGATCGACGACACTCGCTGAGATCCTGTCCCTTGGTCCGACCACTTCCTAGGGGCTTTCTGCCTCCCCATTTTCATGTCACACCTCGAACCCTCTTCTCGGTCCCCCAATCCTATTACCTTCCAAAAAAAAATTGCGAGTGATCTGTTCTGGACCAAATTCCTCAACCTAACTTCCACCATTCCCAACCCTTCAAACCCTGAATCCAACTGGCACAATTGGATCAACCTCTCTGAGACCACCTACCACTCCCTTGCTCCTCTATCCACTAAAACTGTCTCCTACTCCCGCAAGGCCCCCTGGTACCTCCCCTATCACAGACAACTAAAGCAGAAATGTCGAACACTGGAATGAAAATGGAAAAAGTCTAAATCCCCCACTGACAGACAGTCCTGGAGGACTATTATTAAGCTCTGTAACACAGAATTAAAAAAATCAAGGAAAAACTACTACGGCAACAAAATCTCCAGATCCAACAACCAAAGTAATACACTGTTCAACATTTGGCGTTCCATATCCTCTAAACATGATTCCGCCACACTCCCCTCCTCTCCATCTGCTAATGATCTAGCAAAATTCTTCAATGAGAAAGTGACTACCTTACGATGCTCCTTCCCCCCAACACCCACTTACAACTCTCTGGTGCTTACTACCTCCAACCCTAATCTAACCGAGGCCAACCATATCCCAGCCGATAGATCCTGGACCGCCTTCGAGCTCGTTTCCGACTCCCAGGTCTCTAAACTCTGCCTCAAGTTAAAATCCTGCAACTGTACCTTGGATCCTTTCCCCTCCTACTTATATGAGAATATTCCAGCACAAGCCATCTCATCTCTCACCAAACTTATAAATTTCGCCCTGCTCTCAGGCCTATTTTCTACAGATATGGGACACACTGCCTTATCCCCTCTTGAAAAAATCCGATCTAAACCCCGCCACTCCTTCCAGCTATCGCCCAATAGCTAACATTCCTCTCCTGACCAAAATGCTGGAGTCCATCATAGCCACCCAACTTTCGTCCTATCTTGAGAGATTCTCCATTCTCCTACCCTACCAACATGGATTCAGACCCAACTTCAGCACTGAATCCCTTTTAGCCTCTTTAATTTCAAAGGTCCAACAACTTCACTCCTGCAACAAGTTCGCTGTCCTTCTTCAATTTGACCTTTCTGCAGCTTTCAACATTGTCCATCACGACATACTAATCCTCCAACTTTCTGAAATTGGCATAAACTCCACAGTCTTAGATTGGTTCTCAAAATTCTTACGTTCCCACTCCTACTTCATTAACATGAATGGAACCTCATCCTCCCCTTGGAAACCGACCTGCGGAGTCCCCCAGGGTTCACCCCTATCCCCGATTCTTTTCAATGTTTATATGTCCTCCCTGAAACTCCTCCAACTATCCACCTCGGACACACTTTACACCTACGCCGACGACATCCTTGTCCTTCTCGAGACCGACTCTAACCTCACCAACCTCTCTGATAACATCTCATCTTGTATAACAAATCTCCAATCCTGGGCTCTCACCGTTCAAATGAAACTAAATGAGACCAAAACAAAACTATTTTGGCTCGGCCCAAAATTAGATCAGCTACCCACCCTCATCCCACTATCCTCTGGCACAATCTGCAGCTTGAGCACTCTAGCAAAGTAATGGGAATCATCATTGACTCCTCATTGTCCTTCAACGACCACATCAACTCCCTAGTAAAAAAATGCATTTTCAATCTTCACATGCTAAGAAAAGTCAGATCCTGCTTTCACCAACAACATTTCGCTGTCCTTGTTCAATCCATTATTCTATCCAGACTAGATTACTGCAACTCCATCTACTTAAGCCTAACAAAGAAAAGTCTTCTCAGACTTCAGCGGATTCAGAACACCGCAGCTAAACTAATCTTCGCAAAAAGCAAATTCGACCATGTCTCCCCGCTTCTGTCTAAGCTTCATTGGCTCCCAGTCATCCTCAGGGTTCACTACAAATGCACCTGTCTAGCCTTCAAATCTCTCCACGGCATCCTTCCTCCCCTCTTTCCACTATCTTGGCTCTCCTCGAGTCCTGACTCCTCCAGATCTACTCAAAATTTCAAACTATCCTTCCCCTCTTTAAAAGGCATATCCCAAACAGGAAAACTTGGAACATCCCTCCTCTTCAGGATCACTGAGCTGTGGAACAGCTTTACTGCCCATCTTCGGAGTTCGACCTCCCTCCAACACTTCAGAAAACATTTGAAAACTTGGCTTTTCTCCAAAATGTAACTCCCTCCCTCTCCATTACTCTAAGTCCCCCATTTCCTTTCTGTTTACAAATTCCCTTCCTCTTTCCATTGTAGTTCCCTTCTTGTTTTTAATTCCTGTAAACCGTGTCGAGCTCCACTTCTGTGGAGATGATGCGGTATATAAACTTAAGGTTTAGTTTAGTTTAGTTTAGCTAAACCATCAGGGCAAATACGATCGCATGAGAGCCATGGTGAAACAACGACTCAAGAAAAAGGTGGACAAACTTGAAACGGTAGACCAGGCATGGTCCCTACTGAAAAATACTATCTCAGAAGCACAAAATCTCCACATTCCAAGGATCTCCAAAGAGGGGAGAACAAAAGGTAAGGGAGAACCGGCATGGCTTACCAGACAGGTGAGGGTAGCCATAAAAGAAAAGAAGGACTCTTTCAAAAAATGGAAACACATGAAAACAACCAAAGCATGGAAAATACATAAAGATGATCAAAAGAAATGTCACAAGGCGGTGAGGGATGCCAAAAAGGACTATGAGGAAAAAATAGCGCAAGAAGCCAAAAACTTCAAACCCTTCTTTAGATACGTGAAAGGGAAAAAACCCGCAAAAGAGGCGGTGGGGACCCCTGGACGACCAGGGAAGGAAAGGGTACATCAAGGAAGATAAACAAATTGCTGACAAACTAAATTCCTTCTTTGCGTCCGTCTTTACGGAGGAGGATACCGCTAAAATACCAGAAGCAGTGAAAGTGTTTAGTGGAGTAATAGAAGACAGCCTCACCACAGTTGAAGTGGAGTTGGACCAGATATACTACCAGATAGACAAACTTAAAAGTGACAAATCCCCTGGACCGGATGGAATTCACCCGAGAGTTTTAAAGGAATTGAAGGTTGAAATCGGAGAGCTATTGCAGAAACTTGCCAATCTGACAATCAGAACTGGACAGATACCAGAAGACTGGAAGATAGCGAATGTCACGCCAATTTTCAAAAAAGGATCGAGAGGGGAACCGGGCAACTACAGACCTGTGAGTCTTACGTCTGTCCCTGGAAAGATGGTTGAAGCACTGATCAAGGATAGCATAGTCCGGCACCTAGATACACACGACTTGATGAAACCCAGTCAACATGGGTTCAGGAAAGGGAAATCATGTTTGACGAATTTACTTCAATTTTTCGAGACCGTGAACAAGCAAATTGATAGTGGAATGCCGGTGGACATAATATATTTGGACTTCCAGAAAGCATTCGACAAAGTTCCACATGAAAGGCTTCTCAGGAAACTACAAAGCCATGGAATAGAGGGAGATATACAAAGGTGGATAGGCAAATGGTTGGAAAACAGAAAGCAGAGAGTGGGCATAAATGGAAAGTTCTCAGACTGGGAGAAAGTGACTAGTGGTGTGCCCCAGGGCTCTGTGCTTGGGCCGATCCTATTTAATATTTATATCAATGACCTGGAAGACGGAATATCCAGTGAGATCATTAAGTTTGCAGACGACACAAAGCTATGCCGGGCAATCAGATCGCAGGAGGATAGCGAGGAACTCCAGAGCGACTTGTATCAGTTAGAGAAATGGGCAGATCAATGGCAGATGAAGTTCAACGTGGAGAAATGCAAAGTAATGCATTTAGGTAGTAAGAATAAGGAATACGAGTATAGAATGTCAGGCGCAACTCTGGGTAAGAGCGAACAAGAAAAGGACCTGGGTGTACTTATAGATAGGACCCTGAAGCCGTCGGCACAATGCGCGGCAGCGGCAAAGAAAGCAAACAGAATGTTAGGCATGATAAAGAAAGGAATCACGAGTAGATCGGAGAAAGTCATAATACCGCTTTATAGAGCAATGGTCAGACCACACTTGGAATACTGTGTCCAACATTGGTCTCCCAACCTAAAGAAGGATATAAAACTGTTAGAGAGGGTGCAGAGACGAGCAACGAAGTTAATAAGAGGTATGGAGAACTTGGAATATGAGGAACGACTCAAGAAACTAGGACTGTTCTCCCTTGAGAAGAGAAGACTGCGAGGGGACATGATCGAGACGTTCAAAATGCTGAAAGGCATCGACAAAATAGAGCAGGAAAATAAATTATTTACATTGTCCAACGCGACACGGACAAGAGGACATGGTTTGAAGCTAAGGGGGGACAAGTCCAGGACAAATGTCAGGAAGTTCTGTTTTACGCAGCGAGTGGTAGACGCCTGGAATGCTCTCCCAAAGGAGGTTATCAAGGAATCCACTGTGCTGGGATTCAAAGGCAAATTAGATGCACATCTCCTTATGAGAGGCATAGAGGGATATGGGTGACTAAAACTACATCAGGTGTATACCTGACTGGGCCTCCGCGTGTGCGGATCGCCGGACTTGATGGACCATGGGTCTGATCCGGAGATGGCAGTTCTTATGTTCTTATGTTCATCCCCAAATAAACATTTTCTTAATTAAGAGAGAATTTTGTTTTGTTTTGTTTAACCATATAGTGCCATGGACAAATTTGAATAGCAGCTGAGCCACATGAATTGCATGTTACATATGTGAAACATAAAACACAAGTACTGATCTATATACCTTCCATTTATGATAAACAGCATTAAATGAAGCCACAAAAAGCGTACATTTTAAAAATGGAAATAAATAAATGTAGTGATACTGAAATTCCACACCACAAACAACCTATATCAGATTTTCACACACCACTAACTATTCACCACATTCCAATGCTGAAATTAAAAGTAGAGAAGAAATGTAGGAAAGCACCAACCTTGATATCATAAGACCTATATAATGACTCTGGTGCCTGTCTGTGACATCCAGAATGAGAGTCTTTTGATTTTTGGTGCTGTATAGCTCCTGCTGAGCATGGAGAGCACCAAGACATCTCTTATTGTAACTCTGAACCACTTTGAGCCAGGGTGAAGGATTTGGCATACCGTCTCCATTGACAACACACTCACTGAGATACTTTGTTCTAGTACCTCCACAAGCTTCGGTTACTAAAAGATGACACCTAATGTCTTCCTATAAAATTGTTTCTAAAGAGATGATAAATCTAAACCTGGTGTAGATCTCAGCAAGAATATATATCCTCCTGGTGGGGGGGGGGGGGGGGAGAAGATTAAACTACTCTGTCCTTCTTATGGATGTATAACGATTAATATTACTACTTGAAACCTGGATCTGCTTACTGTACATAGCTCTGTACCAAGTAGTCTCACTGAAGACAGTATAAGAGTCCAAGCTATTACAGTCTATCATGAAGACCTGTGTGGCCAAATGCTGCTTCATATGAAGATAACGTTTTTCTGCCACTGAAGGTTCACAGGGAGTCTATTCCACTCACTAGGCCCAGCAATGGAATAGCTCTGGTGTGTGAATTCAAGCCTAGCATGGTGGAAAACCAGTAGATCTAGCAAACAAGAGTCCTCAGAATGCAGAAACCTCTTAGGAACTTGCCAGCAGATCTGGACTTGGTTTCTGAATTTATGTATCATCTATTTCATCCCCTACCCCAACCATTATGGGATATGTAGTACCCGCATAGAACCCACCAGTCTTGCAAATGCCATAGTGCATCTTGAAAATGATTCTTTCACAATGAGCCAAACCAAGAGATATTAGGATTTAGGATTTTATTAGGATTTTATATACCGCCTATCAAGGTTATCTAAGCGGTTTTTACAATCAGGTACTCAAGCATTTTCCCTATCTGTCCCGGTGGGCTCACAATCTATCTAATGTACGTAACGATATATTGCTTGGTGAACACACTATCTTTACTCTAAAAGGTAAAAGGTAAACCATTATCAATAGGTGAAGTGCAAGGTCCTCTATTCACAACTCGTATACAGGAACTTCCTGCTTCAAGAGTTGATGCATTTATACTTTACCCAAAAGGGTAATTAAGTGTGAAACATCTTTGGACCTTATTGTGTGTTTCATAAACCAATAACAATGTGCAAAATTAACACTTAAAAAATCTCTTAAAGTGTGCTCTATGAAGGAAATCTTCAAAAAAGAGTCCAATCTCTTGATAATATCCTTGTCTAAATAATCGCTATGTCCATGCCATAGTAAAGGAGAAAAAGTTGGGGTTTTTGGGTTTGTTTGGTTTTTTTACTTATTAATAACATCAGCAATGGTGATTCATTTATTCATAACATGTGAGTTAATCCACTGCTCTACAGAGCTCTGTTTTGGAAGACTCAGTCTCCTTCCTTGGGAGCAATCACACTGTTCAGGAAGAGAAAAGGCGATTTTGAAGAGATTTAGAAATGGTGCTTCGGCGCCAAAGTGCTATTTCTAAATCGGAGATCCTCTCTTCATAATTGTAATTGGCCCCTGTAAGAGCAAGTACAGATTCATCTGGAGTCTGAGACATTCATCTTCTTGTATGCGAACAAGATTTGAAGACCATGGATGCCTGGGCCAATCCGGGGCCACAATCATCCTTCTTGGGTGGCTTGCTATGTCATGGACCACCTTGGCCTATCAGGGGTCATGTAGGAAACAAATAGTCTGGACTATGGCCATTGTTGAACCATGGCGTCTAGCCCTGCAGTTCCTTTTTTTTGTATCTCCGGCCAAAGAAACATGGTGCCTTGTTGTTGCATTCTGTCGCCATTAGATCGAATGTCTGACACCCCCATTATCTGACAATGTCCTGAAACGCTGTCGGGGAACAATGACTACTCTCCCAAGTCTATTGTCTGTCTGCTGAGGAGGTCCACTGCACATTGTCCATTCTGGCTATGTGTGCCACCATGATGGCTTGCAAACGTTTTTCTGCCCAACTGAACAGGACTTTCACCTCTTGTTGGAGCGATGCACTTCTGGTGCCTCCCTGCCGGTTGATGTAGACTGCTGCCATGGCCTTCCAACATCGACTGTAGTTTTTGTAGCACCAGGTTGACTGTTCTCAGTTCCAGCACTCCCCTTGCACTGGGTGACCACCATCATTAGCATGGCACAGGAATCAACCTAAAATGGAATTTTTTTTGCTAGAGACTGTGGTCGGAGCTGTTCAAAATAGTGAAGCTTGTGGGGAGTCTCTGAGGATACAAACGAGACAACACATCCTGAAGTGGATGCATATGTGCCCTAACCAGGGTGCACTACCTCTATGGCAGCCGCCATTGACCCCAATAAAGTACTGCCATGCAGTAAGTGCTGGCTGTGATAGGAGGTTTATGATTTGTCCCTGAAACTTTTGACTATGTTCCTTTTGGCAGAAAAACTTGGCCACCTGCCATGTTGAATAGAACTCTCAGGTATTCCAAAGACTGAGTCAGGACTAATTGGCTTTTCCAAAAGTTTACAATCCAGATTACAGAATTTTCACAACTGCCATCACAATTTTCTCCCTCTTCTCAAGAGGAAGCTGTGATGAGCCAGTAGCCTAAGTAGAGATGTGCCAGCCAGCCTGCCTACTCTCCTGGAGATGAGTGGCTGCTACCAGCATCACCTTAGTGAATGTCCAGGCGCTGTTGCCAGCTCAAAGGGCAGTGCTGAGAATTGGTAGTGATTCTCCAACATGTGAAATTTCAGGATCTTTCTGTGTGCCGAGAAAATTGGAATGTCAAATCCAAGGTGGCCAGAAACTCTCCCAGCTGAACTGCAATGACAGACCTCACTGTCTCCATTCAGAAACGCGGAACTCTCAGGGCTGCATTGACATATTTGGAACCAAAATGGGCCTCCAGTTGTAGGAGCCTCTCTTGGACAAGACATACTATATTAAGGGTCTGTTAAAACCCTCAGCTCAAAGTGCCGCAGCGGCTCAGAAAGCAAATAGAATGTTAAAAGTTATCAGGAAAGGGATAGAAAATAAAGATGAAAATGTTGTAATGCCGTTGTTTCAAGGGCTGGGATGACTTCCCTATGAGGAAAGTCTAAAACAGCTAGGGCTCTTCAGCTTGGAGAAGAGATGATTCAGGGGGTGATATGATAAGAACATAAGAAGCGCCATCTCCGGATCAGACCTTCGGTCCATCAAGTCCGGCGATCCGCACACGCGGAGGCCCTGCTAGGTATTCACCTGGCTTATTTTATAGCCAACCATATCTTTATATGCCTCTCTCAAGGAGATATGCATCTAGTTTGCTTTTGAAGCCTAGGACTGTCGATTCCGCAATAATCTCCCCTGGGAGAGTATTCCAGATGTCAACCACTCTCTGTGTGAAGCAGAACTTCCTGACATTAGTCCTGAACTTGCCCCCCCTTAGCTTCATTTCATGTCCTCTTGTCCGTGTCAAATTGGACATTGTAAATAATCTTCTCTGCTCTATTTTGTCAATTCCTTTCAGTATTTTGAAGGTCTCGATCATATCCCCACGCAGTCTCCTTTTCTCAAGGGAGAACAATCCCAGTGTTTTAAGTCGATCCTCATATTCCAGTTTCTCCATACCCTTCACTAGTTTAGTTGCTCGTCTCTGCACCCTCTCCAGCAGTTTTATATCCTTCTTTAGGTAGGGAGACCAATGTTGGACGCAGTATTCCAAGTGGGGTCTGACCATTGCCCTATAAAGCGGCATTATAACTTTCTCCGATCTACTCGAGATTCCTTTCTTTATCATGCCCAACATTCTATTTGCCGCTGCCGCGCATTGTGCCGACGGCTTCAGGGTCCTATCTATCAGTACACCCAGATCCCTTTCTTGTTCACTTTTCCCCAGAGTTGCACCTGACATTCTGTACTCGTATTCCTTATTTTTACTGCCTAAATGCATTACCTTGCATTTCTCCACGTTGAACTTCATCTGCCATTTCTCCGCCCATTTTTCTAACCGACACAAATCGCTCTGGAGTTCCTCACTGTCCTCCTGCGATCTGATTGCCCGGCAGAGTTTTGTGTCGTCTGCAAACTTGATGATCTCACTGGATGTTCCGTTTTCCAGGTCATTGATATAAATATTAAAAAGGATCGGCCCAAGTACCGAGCCCTGGGGCACACCACTAGTCACTCTCTCCCAGTCGGAGAACTTCCCATTTATGCCCACTCTCTGCTTTCGGTTTTCCAGCCATTTGCCTATCCATCTTTGTATATCTCCCTCTATGCCATGGCTTTGTAGCTTCCTGAGAAGTCTTTCGTGTGGAACTTTGTTAAATGCTTTCTGGAAGTCCAAGTATATTATGTCCACCGGCTTTCCACTATCAATTTGCTTGTTCACGGTCTCAAAGAATTGGAGTAAATTCGTCAGACACGATTTCCCTTTCCTGAATCCATGTTGACTGGGTTTCATCAAGTCGTGTGTGTCCAAGTGCTGAACTATGCTATCCTTGATCAGTGATTCAATCATCTTGCCGGGGACAGACGTAAGACTCACAGGTCTATAGTTGCCCGGTTCTCCTCTCGATCCTTTTTTGAAAATTGGCGTGACGTTCGCTTTCCTCCAGTCGTCTGGTATCTGACCAGTTCTGATTGACAGGTTTGCAAGTTTTTGCAATAACTCTCCAATTTCAATCTTCAATTCCTTCAAGACTCTCGGGTGAATTTCATCCGGTCCAGGGGATTTGTCACTTTTAAGTTTGTCGATCTGGTAGTATATCTGATCTAAGTTCACTTCGACTGTGGTGAGGCTGTCCTCTATTTCTCCTGTAAACAGTTTCTCCTCTTCAGGTATTGTTGAGGTGTCCTCCTTCGTAAAGACGGACGCAAAGAAGGAATTTAGTTTGTCTGCGATTTGTTTATCTTCCTTGATGTACCCTTTTCTTCCCTTGTCGTCCAGGGGTCCCACCGCCTCTTTTGCGGGTTTTTTCCCTTTCACGTATCTAAAGAAGGGCTTGAAGTTTTTGGCCTCCCGGGCTATTTTTTCCTCATAGTCCTGTTTTGCTTCCCTCACCGCCTTGTGACATTTCTTCTGTTCATCTTTATGTTTGTTCCAGGCTTCGGTTGTCTTCGTGCATTTCCATTTTTTGAAAGAGTCCTTCTTTACCTTTATGGCTTCCTTCACCTGTATGGTAAGCCATGCCGGTTCTCCTTTGCCTTTAGTTCTCCGATCTTTGGAAATCCTCGGAATGTAGAGATCTTGTGCTTCTGCAATAGTATTTTTCAATAGGCACCATGCCTGATCTACTGTTTCAAGTTTGTCCACCATCTTCTCAAGTCGTTTTGTTACCATGGCTCTCATGCAATCGTATTTACCCTTTTTAAAGTTTAAGGTGGTGGTTAAGGTTTTGACATGTTTCCCTTTCCCGATGTCAAGTTTAAAGTTGATTACATTGTGATCACTCGTTCCCAGTGGAACCATGACTTCTACTTCTGTTATCGGTCCAGTGAGACCATTTAGGACCAAGTCCAAGGTGGCGTCGCCTCTTGTCGGCTCTTTTACCATTTGCTCCAGGAAGCAATCCCCTAGCACCTCCAGGAACTTGGCCTCCTTGCCGCAGTTGGAGGCTCCTAGTTTCCAGTCTATTCCTGGGAAATTGAAGTCTCCCAATATAACTACATTGCCTGTCTTGCATACTTGTTTGATTTCCTCCATCATTTCTGAGTCAGTGACTTCCGCCTGTCCTGGGGGACGATAGTAAAGGCCAATTTTTATATCTGCGCCATTGCGACCAGGAATTTTGATCCAGAGGGACTCCAGCTTCTCTTTCCTGTCTGTTGTAATCATTCCAACAGAATCTATTCCTTCCTTAACATATAGGGAAATACCTCCACCTTTCTGCCCTTCTCGATCTCTTCTATATAGTTTGTATCCCTGTAGTACTGTGTCCCATTTGTTTTCTTCATTCCACCATGTTTCTGTTATGCCAATGATATCCATGTTCTCATGTCTTGCTATCGTCTCTAGTTCTCCCATTTTGTTTCCTAGACTTCTAGCATTTGTATACATACATCTAAGTTCCCTTCGTGTTACCTTTTTGGACCTTCTACTCTTGGCTGTCCTTACAGTTTCATTTACGGTATCCTTTACTGCTCCTGTGTTATCTCCCTTGTTTGCTGTGTGGTCATCCCCTCCTGTGTCTGAGTTGTCCCTTCCTGCTTGTTCTCCTTTGTTGGCTGTGAGGTCGACCTCTCTTGTGTATGAGTAGTAGTCCTTTGTTCCTACGTCGGGGCATCCTGTTGTCCGTGCCATCGACCGGTTGTCGACTGTCGGCTTTCCCCTGTCCTTCAGTTTAAAGCCTTCTCTATTGCTTTCTTCATGTTGCCTGCCAAAACTCTTGCTCCTTCCTTGTTGAGGTGTAGTCCATCCCTTCTGTAGTACTTGCTTTTTCCCCAGAACGCCGTCCAGTTGCGCACGAAGTCGAAGCCTTCGTCTTCGCACCATCGTCTCATCCAGGCGTTGATCACTTGCAATTCCCCTTGTCTCTTTCCATCTGCTCTTGGTACAGGGAGGATTTCAGAGAAGGCCACCTTCACCTCCCTGATCTTCAGTTGTCTTCCGAGTGAGCGGATAGAGGTCTATAAAATACTGAGTGGAAAGTTTAGATGCAAATCTTTTGTTTACTCTTTTCAAAAATTCAGGACTAGGGGATGGGCATGTGATGAAGCTATTTAGTAGATTTAGAACTAACCGGAGAAAATATTTCTTCACACAGCATATAATTAAACTCTGGAATTTGTTGCCAAAGAATGTGGTGAAATCAGTTAACTTGGTGGGGTTTAAAAAAGGCTTGGATAATTTACTGAAAGAGAAGTCCATAGGCCATTATCGAGATGACTTGAGGAAATCCACTAGGATAAGCAACATAAAATCTGTTTTATTACTTGGAATCTAGCTAGGTACTTGGGACCTGGGTGGGTTGGCCACTGTTGGGAACAGGATACTGTGCTTGATGGATCTTTGGTCTGCCCCAGTATGGCAATTCTTATGTTCTTGAATATAATCCAAAATATACACAGGTACTAAACAAACACTCTGATGTGTAATGATACCAATCTAATGAAGCTGCTACGCAAAATAAATGATGCGGTCCCGACACGATCCGTGTATTGGTTATGAATAGCCTTCCTCGGAGGTCAAATGTATGATGACATTACTATTTAAATACGGATGAGCCACAAAGTAAATAAATCAATTGTATGAAAAGCAGTTCTAAAACAAATGTGTCCACAAAATTTGTGAAATCCAATGCAGTAATGACATCCTCGCAGGCATGCATCATAAATTACTTGACAGAAGTGCATGAGTGTAATGTCCGAGGTGACATGCATCCTTACTGTTCCTATTTTGAAAAGTATTAGACTTGAGAAAACTAAGGAATGTGCCTTTCCAGTTACTGGGCTGAGAGAATGGAACCTGTTGTCTTTTGCACTTGGGGTTCAGAGAACATAAGAAGTTGCCTCCGCTGGGTCAGACCAGAGGTCCATCCCGCCCAGCAGTCCGCTCCCGCGGCGGCCCATCAGGCCTATCACCTGTGTAGTGTTCCCTTGACTATTCCTATAACCTACCTCAACTCCTATCTGTACCCCTCAATCCCCTTATCCTCTAGGAACCTATCCATTTATTTAGGCTAGCTGATGGGGTTCTTTGGAATTGATTTGACAATTTTCTTCACAGGTTGATCTTTGCCTTTTGTGTGTTCTTTTTTTATTGTAAATTTTGCATTTTATGTAAGATATGTGCATTTTTTTTATATATGTCAACTTGGAAAAATTCAAATAAAAGTTAACTATACCTTTTGAATATTTCTATAATTTTATTTATGTTAAAAGTGTAGGCATGCTTAGATTAGTGGAATAAATTCCAGCTTTCATGCATTTTGAACTGTATTTTTTTTAACATCAGAGAATGTGTGGAAATGTGCAAGGGTATGAAAACTTGTACACAATATTGTATGTGGTTCATTTGCTTCATGTATGTCTTTTTTTTTTTTAATTATTTATAAGTTTCAACTTTGACAATCTTTACAAGTCAAAAAAGAAAAAATACAATGTAAAATGAAAACAGAACTTCAAATTATTTAAAAGGTATCAACTTATTACAAAGTATAGTTAGTCCACAATGTATCTCGCGTGGTGGTAGCTTGTTTCATGTATGTCTTATTGTAACCGAATCTGGACTTCATAAGATTGGAATAATAGAAAATGCAGCTGCTAATAGCGTATAAGATTTGCAGGCTCTCTTATCAGTTTCTTTTACATAAGAATAAATAAAACATCACATTCCAGTGAAAAGGTCTGACTAAATCAATTTTGATTGCATTATGGTTTGTTCTATAGTGCATTGTCCCTTTATAATGCAATGTCCCTTTATGCAAGCCTGTGGATTTCTCAGTGTCATATACAGGGATTTTATTTTCTATTACCAATATTTTTTTATCCATTTCTATTTTCTACAGTTTTAGTGCACTGGTTTTTTATTGTGTTTTTTTTTTGTGTGTGTGTATTTTTTTTTTTTTCCTTACAAACTATTCTATTTTCCAGTGCAGTATATGTCAGGATAATCACAAATGTATAATTGCCCTTCCTTTTTATCTGACTATATGTGTACTGTTTTAAAATATATGATGTGTTGGATCAGAAAAAGAAAGGACATAAATTTCTTTGTGTTATATTTTTCAGTTGCTTGTCAGACGCTTCTATCACTTCCTGTGGATTTCAATTTAGAAAAAATATTAGGTAAGTAAAGAGCATCCATGTATTTACAATGGAAAGGGTATAGAGGTTGATATACTATCTTTCTGTGGTTATTTAAATTATATAGTTCTAGGGTGTGCTTTTAAATTTTGGAAAGGTGCATAGAGCTAAGTATCGGGTACTCTTGGATTCTTCTTTGGGTCATTGTAGTTTTCTGTCATAGACTGCTTTGGAGAAAGGTTGTATCTTCTCAGTGTATTTACATTAAATTACATTTAAAACTTTTGCCTCATTAGAATTAATAATGAATCATCTAGTGCAATAGAGATGTAGACTCGAGCTTCGGCAGATACTCCATATACTTTGTTATGCCCAAGAAAGGCTCCCGAGGGTTGGAGGCTGATCCAGGACCTCAAGTACATCAACGCAGCTCTCAAAGTGCCTCATTTTTGTATGGAGATGCTCTGGTCGGTCATTGTCTCAGTATAGCCAAGGGAGTTCCTGGCAGCTTTGGACCATGACGGAGGCATATCTACACATCCCCATCTTTGTGGAACACAGGCACTTCCATCTTTTTCACATCCTGAAGCAGCATTTTCAATTCACGGCTCTGCCTGTCATTCTTACTACAAACCCGCAGACCTTCTCCAAAGTGATAGTAATGGTGGTGACCCACCTCCACAAAATGGGTTGGTTTATCTTGGATAACTGGCTTAGCCGCCTCAAAGGAGGAAGTGGAGAGAGTGGTCCAGGTCATCATGGTGACCCTTCAGAGTATGGGCTGGATTGTCATCTTAAAAAAGAGCCAATTGCAGCCAGTTCAGTTGCTGGAGTATCTGGGTGTCCAATTCAACACGGAGAAAGGCTGAGTGTTTCTTCCAGACGCATGCAAACAGAACTTTTGGGGACAAATTTCAGCTATCTTGACCTAACAGCAGAGTCTGTTGGCCTGGTACTATCTTCAAGTTTTGGGTTTAATGGCTGCCACGATAGAAGTGATGCCTTGGGTGAGAGTGCATATGCGTCCTCTTTAATACTCCCTTCTGTCTCGCTGGTCTCTGCAGAAGGTTTCTTTTTTTTTTTTTAAACTTTCTTTTTATTGAATTTAACATACTTACAAGTATAACTACTTGATTTAGAAATACAGAATCATGTTTCAAAAGAAAAACATCATTGAACATTACAATATTTAAAATAGATATATATATGAAACTTAACTCTTCCTTAGACCTCAAATTAGGAGGAGGAAAAAGAAAACAAAGATATTATGGGGAGTAATATTACAATAATATAACAAAAAAGTAAAGGCTTAAACGCTTAACCCAGCAATTCCTTTAAGCTACACTCCCTCCACTAGATAAACCTTTGAGATCCAAAAAGGAACGTAGATGATCTGGTGCAAAATACACATATTTCAGACCTTTAAACTTAATAACACATTTGCATGGATAAGCTAGCAAAAAAGTAGCACTAGCTTCCTTGTCTCTTCTCTCATGCCCAAAAACATTTTCCGTCTTTCCTGGGTTATTCTAGTTTCATCATGATATAACCATAAACGTTGACCACAAAAAAGTGATCCAGACTTTTTAAAGAATAACCTCATAACTGCATTAAGATCTTGTTCAAAGATAAAGTTAACAATTAAAGTTCCTCTCTCTTTAACTTCCATAGATGATTCCTCTAATATTGCCGTAAGGTTTTGCAAGTCTTTATCAGTGACCAAATTCTCACCTTTAGGTATAACATGAATTTCTTTTTGAAGTAGGTAAAAAGTATACTTTATTTAAAGGCGGAATCTGATCTTGCGGATAATTCAAACATTCTACCAGAAATTTTTTAAAAATCTCAATGGGTGATATTGCCAAAATCCTTGGGCAATTTAAAATTCTCAAGTTCAATCTTCTGTTAAAGTTCTCAAACATTTCTATTTTACGGGCAGTGGAATTTTGTTCTTTAATAATAGTGGAAATTGAATTTTTCAATGAAGCTGACTCAGTTTGTATTTTGTCCATGCACTCTTGCTTGACTTTTAGCAAACTTTCAGAAAAGTTATCCATTTTCTTAACCATTACCTCAACATCTGAGGCAGTCTTCTCCACCTTCACATCCAGTCTCTTGATAGCCTCCAAAAGTATTTCCAGTGTCACTGCTGGGGTGCTTGTTGGTGCTCCTTCTCCTTCGGCAGCCCTTCCTCCCAGCATTCCAGCTAGGGCAGTAGCTCCTCCCATTGCTTGCTCCGGGGTCTCCAGCTCTTCTCCCTCGGGGCCAAGCTCGACACTCTGCACCTCTGCTGGACTTGGGGGCGCAGAGAGATGCGGTGGAGATAGAGATGTCATCAAATCCAGAGACCCGAGTGCTCCCTCACTCAGGTCCGACGCGGAACTCTCCCGCCGTGGGGATATTTGGGCGTCGGCTGGGCTCAGCGGCTGCAAAATCCGCTGAATTGTCTGCTGGGCAGGAGACGATGTGAGCAGCGGCAAGTGCCCCGCTCTCACACTCCCCTTCCTCTTCGTATGAGGCATTCCGTTAAAGTAAGTATTTGTTTCCAGTTATTGAAATGAAGAAAAAACGCTAAGCCTGCCGAGCACAGCTACATAGCGTCCGCCATCTTGTATTCCTCCTCTGCAGAAGGTTTCTGCATGTTTTACTGCCCTCAACGACAGCTGCTCGCTGCATTACGGCCTGGTGGCTCTGACCACATTCAACCTCAGGAATGCATCTTTGGATCAACTTTTGAACCACATTGACAACAAATGCCAGCCTCTTGGGCTAGGGAACACATTGTGAGGACCATCCAGTTCAGGGGCGGTGGTCTCCGTCTCAAAGCCATTGGTCCTCCAAACCATTAGACTAGCACTGAAGCAGAATCAGCCCTTGCTGATGAACAAAGCGGTCAATGTTTTCGGACAGCACCACAGTGGTGGCTTACATCAGCTGGCAAGGAGGCACCAGGAGTGTCAGGCTCCAGAAGGAGGTGAAGGCTCTCTTCCATTGGGAGGAACTCATCTTATGACCATTTCAGCAGCTCATGTCTCTGGAGTACAAAATGTATGGGTGGACTTCCTTAGTAGTCAAACTCTGAACCTGGGAGAATGGTCTCTCTCTCCTCAGACATTTCAGTTAATTGTCAACCACTGGGGCATTACGACAGCAAAGAACAATAAAGTCAATTGCTTCAGCCGCAGATATGAACCTGGAAGCGCATGGACCGACGCCCTAGTAAAGCCTTGTCCAGTGGACGAGTTCCTGTACGTGTTCCGTCCCTGGCTCATGATAAGCAGGTCCTGAGAAGAGTAACCAGGCATAAACATAAACACCCAGGACATGTTGTCCTAGTAGCTCTGTATTGGTACGTGAATCTGGTGCGCCTTCATTCGCTTCTCTCTCGGGATCTGATCATGTTGCAAAATCTGGAGCACTTTGATCTTACAGCATGGCTCTTGAGTGCTCAGCTTTGAGCCGGAAGAACTTTTCTGATTTGGTGGTGTTTATGCTTCTGAGGGCCAAGAAGCCTGCCACATTCGCGGCATAAGCTAAGATGTGGGATTCCTTCCAATGTTGGTATCACAAGGAGAAGCTGGACCCTGCCATGGCTTCAGTGTTGTTAATGCTGTCTTTTCTTCAAGAAGGCTTGGGCATGGGGCTGGCAGTTTCTTCTCTGAAGGTTCAAGTGACTGGTTTTTCATGTTTCAGAACCAAGGGTGCCAAATTTTCCCTCTCTTCACACCTGGATATTATCTGATTCTTCAAGGATGCTCTGAGGCTTAGGCCTCTGGTGCCAGCCCTGTCCTTCCTAGATCCTTAGCACTGTGATGGAGGGGCTTTCACGGTCTCTGTTCGACCCCTTAGAAAAGGGACCTGATTGTCAAGACGGTCTTTCTGGTAGCCATTACTTCTGCTAGATGTGTCTTGGAATTGCAGGCCTGGTTCTGCAGGGATTCTTCCCTCTGTATCACAGATGCAGCGGTTTCCTTGCAGACCGTCCCTTCTTTCTTGCCAAAGGTTGTTTCAGTGTTCCATGTCCCATCAGATGAGATTTGTAGAGCGGTGACTTGGTCGTTTATTCACACCTTCACCAAATTTTATATTGTGGATGTGGCGGCACAGGAGGACCCCTTGTTTGGGGCCCATGTTTTATGGGCATGCTTATCTCTCCTACCTGGGATTTCGGGGACTGCTTAGGTATATCCCTTGGTTCAGCATACTATCCCTATTGCACTGGAAAAAGAAATTAGTTTCTTACCTTTATAATCTTTTTCAGTAGATAGGGATATTATGCTTATCTTCTCACTCATTGTTGGTCAATGTGTCTGCCTGGATTTTTTGCTGCCTGGAGGCTATGTCTATGAACTTTCTGCCAGCTGTACTTATTTGAAGAAATTGTTTTTTACATGTATATAGTTCCAAAGGGATTTCTCCCTGAGTTCCACAGTTCCTTACGGCTTATTTTTATTAAAGGTTAACTTTGTTCCCTTCCTCTCCTTGGCCTGTCTGTGAGCATTATGTTAATTTGTATGAGCAGATCAAGTTTCTGTTGGGGGTCTCCCCATTCTCCTTCTCTTCTTTTCTGTAAGACTGTTACTGGCTTTGAAACTAACTGACTGGGGGCAGCAGGAAGAAGGAGGAGGTGCTGAAAACTATGATCAGTATTTTCTGCAGCTGACTCATGGGAGTGGATGAAAGACCCTTGGTTCAGCATACTATCCCTATCTACTGGAAAATATATTATCAAGGTAAGAATCTAATCTGTTTTTGTGAATATGGGTCATTTGTTATAAATATGATTGCTGTAAGGAAATTTACATTGTTTTTACTCATTATATTTAGGTGACCATTTTAAAGCAGATGAGAATGCTGATCAGTCTCAAGAAAACTTAAGCACGTCATCTCTTAGGAGAAAGCTGTTCTTGGATGGAAGTGGATCTGGGTGCTCATCTCCTTATCGAGAAGGCTTATATGATGCTCCTGCAGTATCACTTGGAGTTCTCTGTTCGATAGACTTGTCTCCTGTTCGTTGTAGAAGCCCCATGGAAACGCCTAGTTCGGTAAAAAAAAAAAAAAATTTCCCTGTGTATGGGTGTATAGCATGTATCTGTTAGAAAATTAGAAATGTGAAAATCTTTTTGAATTTGTTTTACTGGTTTTATCACTAAATAGCATCATATGATTCCAGCCGAAAAATATGCTATAAATTGTTAATGCAGTGTTGCAAACTGGTTACAAAAGGCCATATGATATTTTTCTTAAATATGACCAGTTCCTTGCATACTGTGCCACCCAGAGATAGGACCAAGATACATACCCATGTAGCGTGCTTTCTTTTGGTGGACAAGGGATGGTAAGCACATCTATCCCCTCAACATAGAAACCAACTCTGCTTGGGTTCTCAACTTGGTTTTGAGAGCTTTGACGGAGCCACTCTTAAACCATTTTAGTTTTCCTCATATCAAGAGCTTTACCTAAAAATAGTTTTCCTAATGATAGTTTTTGGTTGCAAGATCTTTGAGTTGCAGACCTTATGTTAGGACCCTTTTCTGTGTTTCTTAGATGATTCAGTTTCATTTGCACTGTGCCTGCCTGTTTTTGTAGAAGGACAAGCAGGCATGATATTCTCACATGTGGGTGACGTCATCTACGGAGCCCCGATGCGGAAGCATTTTCAAGCAAACTGGATTGAAGATTTAAGTTTGCTCTGCTGCTCCACGCATGCGTGCCTTCCTGCTCCACTAGGGGGTGCATCCCCTCGTGGTCTCCAGTTCAAAATTTTCCGCAAGCCTAGAAGCCGTGTTTTTCAGGCTCTGCCCCAACTGCCTTCTAGCACCGCAATTTTTTCTTGTTTTTTCACGATTAAGTCGCTGTGCGCGAATTCCTTACCTTTCTACTTGATTCCTGCTTCGTTTTCAACGACATGGAGGCTTCCGGGTCCCCGTGGCCGCGTGGCTAATCGAGCCGCGGCTACTTTCGATTTAATGTCCCGGCCTTTGACCGGCTTTAAAAAGTGGCTTCTTTCTCTCACAGATCCGCATCGCCGGTGCATCCTCTGTCTGGGGGCGGCTCATCCAACCGACTCCTGCCCCCAGTGCGCTATTTTCCAAAACCGGGCCCTCCGCCGAAGAAAAGCCCGCATGGCGGATCTCTTCACCCCGGACCAACCCTCCACCTCGGCCTCGAGGTCAGCCCCGGCCTCGGCCCCGGCCTTGACCTCGGCCCCGGATACCTCGGCATCGCCTCGAGACTCGACCCCGAAGTCCTCGGGACAACAGAAAGCCTCGGCTCCGGGTAAGTCCCCTCTTCCCTCTTCAGGTTCTGTAACAGCGAAGAAGCCAGCCTCGGGGACAACGGCGACGCATGGCGGAAGCCCCATGCTTACAGCCCCGTCTAAGCCCTCCAAGCCTTCGGGCCGTGCCTCCACCACACGGGAATACTCTGATACGAGGTCGCCCCCGGTGGAGCGCACCGAGGCAGTGGACATGCCTTCGATGCTGTCCGTGCCCGTCTTCCAGGACCTACTCCGAGCGATGATCACGTCGGAGCTGTCCACTGCAATGGCCCAGTTTCAATCGGCCTCGACCTCGAATGTGCCAGACCAGCCTGAGCCTCACACCGAACAACCTCGAGGAAAGGTGCGCAATCCTCGCTGCATCCCATCCTCCTCGGACTCCTCGCCGAGACGCCCGAGACGTTCCCCCTCCGCGGACCGCCGAGGGGCAAAACGTCGGGCTAGAACGACAGAAACCTCGAACCGTCGTACCTCCAAGAAGGCCCGAGGTTCACCAACTCTACGAGGCCGTTCTCCCACACCTCGTACGGGACCACTAAGGGTGGCTGAGTTATCACTCTCCAACCCGCGCATCCTCCGAACTCCCCCTCGGACGTATTCTCCGAGGGAGTCCGGATCGAGGTCACCAATCCGACATCGATCGGTACCCCTAACCCCGGCATCGTCTCCGAGGGGCTCCTCGAGACGCCGAAGATCGACAACCCCGGAACACTCTCACAGTGCTTCCCCAGCCTCGGAGCATGGATCAGAGCATGAACCTCGATACTCGAGGGAAGCCTCCTTATCCTTCTCCACCCGACGAAGGTCTCGCTCCCCGACCCCGCACGGGGCCCCGGGGACATCTCGCCCATCCTTCACTCGCTTTGTCCAAGACATGGGCCACGCATTGGACTTAGACCTCCAGTCCGACTCCAGATACTCTAAGGAGTACCTGGCGGAGCTGGATATGCCATCACTGCCCAGAGAGTCCCTTCGCTTACCACCTAACCCGGTACTCCAACAGGCCTTCTTCAGGAACCTGGAGACCCCCTACATGGTCACGGCCGTACCCTCCAAAATGGAGGCCAAGTACCGCATAGTACCTTACCCGGGATTCGAGCAACCACAGCTCTCCCACCAATCGCTGCTAGTGGAATCCTCCTTGAAAAAGGCTCGCCTGTCCCGGGTCTCAGCAGCGGTCCCCCCAGGCCGAGAAGGCCGAACCCTGGACAAGTTCGGCAGGAGACTATACCAAAACGCAATGATGGCCTCTAGGGTGCAAAGCTACACTTTCACCTTCACATCATACCTCAAACCTCTCATTGGACTATAGAGAGCCTTTGAGACTGACCTACCGGCCTCCCGGCAAGGAACGTTCGGCCTGCTTTTAGAGTCCCTCTCCAACCTGCGCCTTCATCTATTCCACGCGGCCTACGATGGCTTCGAACTCTCCTCCAGAGAAGCAGCCTTCGCTATCGCCATGCGCCGACTAGCTTGGCTGCGCCTGGTCGACATGGACCCCAACTTACAGGACCGGTTGGCTAACCTCCCCTGCGTGGGAAAGGAATTGTTCGATGACACTATCGAGGCGGCGACAAAACGCCTCTCCGAACATGAACGCTCGTTTGCCTCCCTTGTCCGGCAAAAGCCCAAACCGCCAGCGTCCAGGCCATACAGGGCCCCTCCGCGCCGCTACCCACAAAAGTCCACCCAGACGTCCGCAAGCCCACCACAGGGCCATGCCCAAGTCTCATCCGCCCGCGACCACCAAACCATCCCCGTCCTTTTGACGGGACACGCGGAAGGGGGCGGGCCCCCTCCGCCATAGTCCCAGGCCGCCTTCCCATCGGAGGTCGACTCAAAGCCTTTTACCCTCGCTGGGAACAACTCACGTCGGACGCATGGGTCCTTGGCGTGATCTCATCAGGGTACTCTCTCAACTTTCGGGCCATTCCCCCGGACAATCCCCCAAGGAATTGCCCTCCCAACCGGACTCAGCTACCTCTACTCCTCTCCGAAGCTCGAGACCTGCTTCGCCTGAGAGCAGTGGAAAAGGTCCCCCCCGACCAACGGGGGAAGGGCTTCTACTCCCGTTACTTCCTGGTACCGAAAAAAACGGGAGACCTACGCCCAATACTAGACTTGAGACGCCTCAACAAATTCCTGGTACGGGAAAAGTTTCGGATGCTCTCACTACCAACACTCTACCCCCTGATCGACGAGGGCGACTGGCTCTGCTCCCTCGATCTCAAGGAGGCGTACACACATGTCCCAGTGCACCCCACTCACCGCAAGTTTTTGCGTTTCCAAGTAGGGGACTGGCACCTACAATACCGAGTCCTCCCCTTCGGACTAGCATCATCACCTCGGGTCTTCACCAAGTGCCTCGTGGTGGTAGCAGCAACCTTACGTTCCCAGGGCCTCCAGGTATTCCCCTACCTGGACGACTGGCTAATCAAAGCCCCGTCCAAAGAAGGGGTTATCTCAGCGACCCAACAGACTATTACCTACCTACAAAGTCTGGGGTTCGAAATAAACTTCCCAAAATCTCAACTACGCCCCTCGCAGTCCCTACAGTTCATCGGGGCCACGCTGGACACGGTTCGCCTCCGTTCCTTCCTCCCCCCTCCGCGCCTGGAGGCGTTAGTAAGTCTGAGCCGAAGGATCTCTCGGCTGACCTGAGTATCAGCTCGACAGATGATGACCCTCCTGGGCCACATGGCCTCCACCGTCCATGTCACACCCTTCGCCCGCCTCCATCTTAGAATCCCTCAATGGACCCTGGCGTCTCAATGGCGTCAAGACCGGGACCCGATCGACCACTCCGTGACAGTGACTCCTTCATTGCAACGATCGCTCCGCTGGTGGGCCGACTCTTCAAATCTTTCCAAAGGTTTGTTCTTCCTCACCCCACCCCACAGCAAGGTACTCACCACGGACTCGTCGGAGTACGCTTGGGGAGCCCATCTGGACGGCCTACGCACCCAAGGAATGTGGTCAGCACAAGACCGTCGCTGCCACATCAACGTGCTAGAACTTCGGGCCATCTACCTCGCAGCTGTAACCTTCCAACATCTGCTCCGCGACCGAGTGGTTCTCATCCGAACCGACAACCAGGTAGCGATGTACTACGTAAACAAACAAGGGGGCACAGGGTCTTGGCCCCTTTGTCGGGAAGCCCTACGCCTCTGGAAATGGGCAATCTCCAACAACACCTTCCTTCGGGCGGTGTACATACAAGGAGAACAAAACTGCCTGGCGGACAGACTCAGCCGCCTCCTCCAGCCACACGAGTGGTCACTACACTCTCAGACCCTACGAGGAGTGTTCGAACGGTGGGGGACGCCTCAAATAGACCTGTTCGCGTCCCCTCACAATCACAAGCTGGCTCTCTTCTGCTCCCGGATATACTCCCCGGACCGGCTCGAGGCCGACGCCTTCCTCCTCAACTGGGAGGGAAGGTTCTTGTACGCGTTCCCGCCGTTTCCTCTGATACTGCGGACGCTTGTCCACCTGAAAACAGTACAAGCCACCCTGATCCTGATTGCCCCTCGCTGGCCACGCCAGCCGTGGTTTTCCCTGCTACTTCAACTCAGTGTCAGAGATCCACTGCCTCTGCCTCTGTTTCCCTCTCTACTGTCACAGGGTCAGGGTTCACTGTTACATCCCAATCTTCAGTCTCTTCATCTGAATGCTTGGTTTCTCTCCCCCTGACTGCTCTCCCCGTGTCTCAATCAGTCAAGGAGATATTGGAGGCCTCTAGAAAAACCTCGACGAGAACCTGCTACTCACAAAAGTGGACCAGATTCTCAACCTGGTGCTCCTCCCACAGCCAGGACCCGGTGTCGGTCCCCGTCCCCCTGGTCCTTGACTATCTACTTCAATTATCTCACTCCGGCCTAAAGACCAACTCCATTCGAGTACACCTCAGTGCAATTGCGGCCTTTCATCAGCCCCTGGAAGGGAAAGCCCTCTCGCTCCATCCCTTAGTCACTCGCTTCATGAAGGGTCTGCTAAACGTCCACCCCCCTCTCAAACCTCCCCCGGTGGTTTGGGACCTTAACGTGGTTCTGGCTCAATTAATGAAACCTCCATTTGAGCCTCTAGACAAATGCCATCCAAAATTCCTCACTTGGAAGGTAATTTTCTTACTCGCGCTCACGTCCGCACGGCGGGTTAGTGAGCTGCAAGCGCTGGTTGCGGACCCACCCTTCACGGTATTCCATCACGACAAGGTGGTACTCCGCACCCATCCAAAGTTCCTACCTAAAGTAGTGTCTGATTTCCATCTAAATCAGTCCATCGTCTTACCCGTGTTTTTTCCCAAGCCCCACTCTCACCCCGGAGAAGTGGCGCTCCACACTCTTGACTGCAAAAGAGCATTGGCCTTTTACCTCCAACGCACTCAGCCACACCGGAAAGTCCCACAACTGTTTCTGTCCTTCGACCCAAACCGGTTAGGCCACCCAGTTTCCAAACGCACCTTGTCCAACTGGTTGGCCGATTGCATCTCCTTTTGCTACGCTCAGACTGGTCTCGCGCTGCATGGTCGAGTAACGGGACACAAAGTCCGAGCGATGGCAGCCTCCGTAGCCTTCCTCAGGTCCACACCTATTGAGGAAATCTGCAAGGCTGCCACGTGGTCTTCGGTTCATACCTTCACCTCCCACTACTGTCTGGACTCCCTGTCCAGAAGCGATGGCCGGTTCGGCCAATCGGTGTTGCGAAATCTATTTGCTTAAATTGCCAACTTCCCTCCATCCCTCTTCAGTAAGCTTGGAGGTCACTCACATGTGAGAATATCATGCCTGCTTGTCCTGGGATAAAGCACAGTTACTTACCGTAACAGGTGTTATCCAGGGACAGCAGGCATATATTCTCACAACCCGCCCACCTCCCCGAGGTTGGCTTCTTGGCTAGTTAAGTGAACTGGAGACCACGAGGGGATGCACCCCCTAGTGGAGCAGGAAGGCACGCATGCGTGGAGCAGCAGAGCAAACTTAAATCTTCAATCAAGTTTGCTTGAAAATGCTTCCGCATCGGGGCTCCGTAGATGACGTCACCCACATGTGAGAATATATGCCTGCTGTCCCTGGATAACACCTGTTACGGTAAGTAACTGTGCTTTCCGTCTGAATGAAACATTCAGGTGGACAAAAAGGAAAGCTCTGGGAGAGTTCTCCTCAAGTTAAATGTTTTGTGTTTCCTGAGCTTAGCCAACAGCTTCAAATATCAGACCATATCTCTTTGTGGCAAGCATAGGAGACCAAGTGGGCATCAAATCAACTATTGCTCAGTGGACCAGAGCAGTGATCGAGTCTGCATACATTTCCAACCTCAAGTGCTGCTTTAAGGCCTGAGAGCACATTTAATTAGGTCACAAGCTATTTATTAGGTGCAAACCAAACACTCTTGTCAAAAGGTATGTGCAAGGTGGCAGAATGATTTGACATTGTACTCCTTCACTAAACTCTATAGAATTGATGTCTCAATCTAGGCAGATATTGTCTCTTGCAGGGTAGTTATGAAGGAGGCCATATTTCCTCTCACTCACTTTTGTGCATACCATTGGTTTGGTTTGAACTGATCTAGCAGGATAATAAAGATAATATTCTTAAATGTTAATTTCCTTTCCTTGAATCCTGCTAGACTAGTCCGGCATCCTTCCCAGAAAAAATGTGGCTCTGGGATTTTCATTTAAACATTGCCTAGTGTGCACCTCTCACTGAGTTTATACTCAAAGGGCTAGATTCATTAAGGCCACCGATCCGATCTGTGGCCGGGGGACTGATTCACGAAACGCTCTCATGCAAACGAGGGCAATTGTAATCATGCCCCCAACCGACCACACTGATCGCCTGAGAGTGATCCCAATGCATGTGCAGACCATCTACTTTGCCTGTAGATCGTCTGCACATGCGTTTGCTGTCCGTGTTTTTAAAAAATATATTTTTTTACTCACGAGCACGTGGTTTTAACTCGTGGGTTTAAAGTGGGTTAAAACCACGGGCTCACACTGCAGGGAAGGGTGGCAAGCAAGAGAATTGTGGCAGAGAGCCAGCAAGAGTCGGGGCAGAGACCAGCAAGAGCCAAGGCGCAGAGAGCAGGGTTTTTGCTCAAGTGACTGGTACTTACCAGTCGCTTGTTTTTGGATCGGCCAGCCCAGTCAGTGTTCCTTAAATTGTTTAGTGAATCGCTACCTTCCTACATTTGCATGCCATTTCCCTCATTTGTATGTGCAGATCAGATCGGAGGTTGATCAGCACCAAGGTTAGTGAATCGGGTTGGGGAACAATCGGGTCGCAAAGTGGTTGGGACACGATCGATGTCTTTAGTGAATCTAGCCTATAATATCAAATTGAAAAAAATGTGATTTTAACTGGAGAGTTCCTAGGGTGGGTGCTGGAATTCATGTTCTTGTTTCTGCTTTCAACATTTCATGTTTTGGTTCCTTTCTTTATTTTTGGGTTTTGATACTGGTAGTGACGATATCACAGTAATGATAAATAAAGATTTTGGATTAGGAAGGGCTGACTTGTGACGGCAATGGATGAGAATCACATGAGAAAGGTTGATGAACTCGTGAAGGACAGTTGCAAGGTATTCAAAGTACTACGTTGCAACCAAACTTTGAAAGAACGATTGCCTTTTTCTGGCTTCTAGAAGAGATTCTAGATGTAAACATTTTTTAGTTTGGTGTGAGAAAAGCTCTAGTTCCTTTTTTCCTGTTCTGCATAAAAACTGATTCAATACCTTATACATCGCTCAATTTGAATGGACCAACTTTAGTTCATTACAGCTGGAGGCTTTCACCATGATAAAGGTAAAACAATCTTTGTGTATCATTTTGTTTACTTTGTTTGGTTTATTTCACTTGGATCCCTCCATCATACCTCATTGTAGTGCTAACTCACTGGATGAAAGCTCCTACTGAGCCACTTGACGCCTGATCGGAAGTACCTGACCTGGAAGGTTTTGTTGCAGTCATTTCAGCACAAAAGTCCACATGGCAGATGAGGTTCAACGTGGACAAGTGCAAAGTGATGCATGCCGTTAACAAAAATCTCATGCACGAATACAGGATGTCCGGGGTGGTACTTGGAGAGACCTCCCAGGAAAGGGATTTGGGAGTTCTGATCGACAAGTCGATGAAGCCATCCGCGCAATGTGCGGCGGCGGTGAACAGGGCGAACAGAATGCTAGGAATGATAAAGAAAGAGATCACGAACAAATCAGAGAAGGTTATCATGCCGCTGTATCGGGCCATGGTGCGCCCTCATCTGGAGTACTGCTTCCAGCACTGGTCGCCGTACATGAAGAAGGACATGGTACTACTCAAAAGAGCCCAGAGAAGAGCAACCAAGATGGTTAAGGGGATGGAGGAACTGCCATACAGCGAAAGGTTAGAGAAACTGTGCCTCTTCTCCCTCAACCAGAGGAGATTAAGAAGGGACATGATCAAAACATTCAAGGTAGTGAAGGGGATAGACTTAGTAGATAAGGACAGGTTGTTCACCCTCTCCAAGGTAGAGAGAATGAGAGAGCACTCTCTAAAGTTGAAAAGGGATAGATTCCATACAAACGTAAGGAAGTTCTTCTTCACCCAGATAGTGGTGGAAAACTGGAACGCTTTTCCAGAATCTGTCATAGGGGAAAACACCCTCCAGGGATTCAAGACAAAGTTAGACAAGTTCCTGCTGAAGAAGGATGTACGTGGTAGGGCTAGTCTCAGTCTCAGGGCGCTGGTCTTTGACCAGAGGGCCACCGCGTGAGGGCTGTGCATGATGGACCACTGGTCTGACCCAGCAGCGGCAATTCTTATGTTCTTATATAAAGTTTATTCATAATATGGTGATTTAAACATGCATCTTAGTTCCTACCTAAGGTAGTGACAAATTTCCACCTTGACTAGTCCTCGTCCTTGTAAAATTATTTACTATGATACATGTTCACATAAGTGAATGGGATTTGTACAGTTTGGATTACAAGAGAGACTTAGATGCCTATTTGGAGTAGACTAAAGCTTCCAAAGTTCAAACAACTATTTTGTTTCTTTTGGTCCTAATAAACCTGGTGCTGTTTGTTCTAAGCATCCGTTCATCCACGATTCACCATGCTATCATATACTTCCTTGTTTCCCTTGTCCCGTCATCTCCCTATTTTCTTTTCCCTTTCTGGGCTTTGAGTCATGACCTGATCGCGTATAAATGCTGTTTTCCTGTCACATTTTGTAGTTCCTTTCCTTTTCTTATGATTTTAGAAGTGTTAACTGCGTTAATCTGCAAATTACCAAAGCAGTAAAACAAAACCCAGAATAAACATAAAACACCCATGACCTTGTTATATAGACAATTCCACTATATTAGCACCTTTAAAAGATTCAGAATAGGGCTCAAATATAACTTCTAGTGCCATAGAGCGATTCAAGGACTTTATAACATTTTCATCTTAGTTTTCCATTTCTTTTCTGATAAGAATCACCATAATGGGACAGACCGAAGGTCCATGAAGCACAGTATCTGGTTTCCAACAGTGGCTAACCCAAGTCCCAAGTACCTAGCTAGATCCCAAGTAGTAAAACAGATTTTATGCTGCTTATCCTAGGAATAAGCAGTGGATTTCCCCAAGCCATCTCAATAATGGCCTATGAACTTCTCTTTTAGGAAAATATCCAAGCTTTTTTTTTTTAACCCTGCCATGGTAACTGATTTCACTATATTCTCTGGCAACAAATTCTAAAGTTTAATTACACATTGTGTGAAGAAATATTTTCTCCAGTTTCTATTTAGTAGCTTCATCGCATGCCCCCTAGTCCTAGTATTTTTGGAAAGAATGAACAAGCATTTCACATCTACCCTTTCCACTACACTCAGTATTTTATAGACCTCTATCATATCACCCTTGAGCTGTTTATTCTTTAAGGTGAAGAGCTCTAGCTGCTTTAGCCTTTCCTCTCATATCTCATCACTGAGCATGCTCCCATATACAGCAGTCTTGCTTTCTAAAGGCCAGGCTGTAGGAGCTTATCTTTTTTGCTTGTGTTTTTATTTCGCAATCTTTCAATGTTTTCGTTTGCGGTTTTCCCCCTCATGCTGTGGAGGTTCCCTGCGGGGACATCCTTGACTGGGAGAGATCGCAGACTGTTGGAGATCGTCTGCTTCAGGGGGGGTTCCCTGCTCGGCAATAAGCCCTCTAGACAGCCTGCAAAGTTCCCTTGGGAGCTAGCTCACCCTAGGTTTGTGTGCTAGTTGAGTGGAGCAGAGGCTGAGTGGTTCAATGGAGGTGCGACCTGGATCGGAGCCAGACTGTGTTCCTTCACCAGGCATTTGCGTAACATGTCCAAGGGTGGCAGAGGTCTCCAGCTGTGGTGGTGAGGCCGATGGTGCACTCAGAAGACTTGGAATCCAGTTTTCCAAGTTCACTGAAGTACATGATCTCTTTGTATGCTGTTTCGGCTCTGCCTGCAGTTTCTCTCATTCAGCATGTGTCACAGTGAGTAAAGGATTGACAGCCTAAATCAGCAATTTTTTTTATTTTTTTTTGGGGGGGAGCCTTAAATGGGGGCATTTTTTATGTCTTATATAGATTGTATTTTCTTTTTTTATTATGCCAAAGCAGGCTTGACTCTGGTAAGGCATGTTGAGGGCTCATTTTATTATTTTAAGGTTTCCTAAAAAAGGCAATAGTAAACTTTGGAAAGAAATGAAGAGCCTGTTATCATAAAATAGATATTATTTTTGCCTATTGACCTTGTCTTTACATTTCATCCTTCTTAAGCAACAAATTTCTCACTTGTGAGGACTGATCCTACTTGACCTCGGAGAAAGAAAATTAACTTGCCTTTAACTTTCACTGAAGACACACAATCCCACCTTCCCAAGGAGTTCATCTCTCCTTATAGCTATGCAAGGGGAATTAAAGTGGTAAAACAGTACTGATCTAGGAACTAGAGAATGACACGGGGAAAAAAATCTGTCCCCGTCACTGCACCGTCCCCGGCCCACCATCCTCTGCACCGCCCCGTCACCGACGTTCCCTTCACCGCCCCGTCACCATCACCGCCATCCCTTTCACCGCCCCGTCACCGTCACCGCCATCCCTTTCACCGCCCCGTCACCGCCACTGCCATCCCATTCACCGTCCCCGTCTAGCACCCATCTTCTTCCCTCCGCTCCCCCATAGTTTTGCATCTGTCTTCTTCCCTTCCAGCATCTTCTCCCCACTCTGCCTTCCACATTTCCTTTCAGGGTCTGTTCCTCTCTACCCTCTTTCAGTGTCTGTTCTATTCCTTTCCACCACCACCCTTCCCTCCCTCCTTTACCATCTGTTCCTTTCTACCACCCTTCTTTCATATCTTCTATCAGTCCCCCCACTATCACTAGCAGTCTCTCTTCTCCCTTACCATGAGCAAATAGAACTTCTGAAAATTGTATTGCTGAGGCATTATTTCTAGTACGCCTTTTTTTCCAGATGGATAATGACATCAATTTTATAATTCTTACTGTATGCTCTGATTTCATTCACAATTTGGTTTGTGTTTTGTACCTGAGGATTCCATGAGGCATTTAACCTTTTCCTGTCTCTTCTGTGATTTCAAGTTGATTCCTTCAATAATGGAGTCTCAAGGCAGTAGCAGTTTTCTATTTTGGGCTCTTTTGACATTGTTTAAGGGATTTCTTGTACATTTGGTGCTGGTCTTCTTTGATGAGGTCACTTCAGAATCTATTTCCAAGGAAGAGAAACTTTTTCCCTTTCACCCCCTCCTTCCTTGTGTGAGCCGGAACACGCGGTCCCTGCAAGCAAGTAATTTTATATCATTTTCATTCTATTCATTCATAGAAATTAAAGTCTAGATAATGCCAGTCACATAACAAAACATGATTTTACAAAAATAATTCCCTGCACAGTCAAGCCTGCAAGGATTACTAGATGTCTTTCAGCAGCTCCCCTCCCTCCCTCCCCCTTACCTTTGTGGCCAAGTCAAAATGATCTACCAACAATAAAATTTTAAAAACACAAAGCACGCTGTACGCAGAGAAAATGTTAATTATCATTTATATTCCGCGGGTTTTCAAAGAGGTCAAGGCAGATGACTTTATGCAATGTCACCTCAGTAACAACTATACAAAAATAGACAAATATTCTCCCTCCCTTTTTACTAAACTGCGATAGCGGTTTTTAGCGCAGGGAGCTGCGCTGAATGCCCCACGCTGCTCTTTACGCTCATAGGCTCCCTGCGCTAAAAACCGCTATTGCGTTTTAGTAAAAGGGGGCCATAGTGCAAAATATAGACAGCAGATATAAATTCTCAAAACGGACACATTTTGATCACTAAGTTGAAAATAAAATCATTTTTCCTACCTTTTTGTCTAGTGATTTCATGAGTCGCTGGTCCTTCTTCTGGTCCTTCTTCTTTCTTCTCCTGCCCCCTCCCCCTCTTTCTTTCTCTCTCCCCCTGACCCCTCTTTATTTCTGCCTTTCTTTCTCTCTCCCCCTGGTCCCCCTTCTTTATTTTTTCCTTTCTTTCTCTCTCCCCCTAGCCCCACAAAGCCATCGTGCCAATTTCTCCACTTCCACGATTCTTTCCCTACCCTCACTCCCAAGCCAGCAGCCGATTTCTCCCTGCTCCTTCCCCGATGTCCTGAACTTCATCAGGCAGCAGCAGCATTCACAATTCACTGCTGTTGCCCGCTTCAGGCCTTCTTCTCTGTCGGGTCCTGTCTTCATGAAAACAGGAAGTAGGCAGGACCCGGCAGAGAACAAGGCATGAAGCCGGCAACAGCAGCGAATTGTAAACGCTGCTGCTGCCCGAAGAAGGTAATGGAGCACCGAGGCAGACCGCTTCTCCCCCCTCCCAGCCGAACCCCCGCTGACCCTTCTATCTCCCCCCCCCCCGTGAACCTTTCCGACCCTCCCAGCGAGAGCAGCAAACCTCCTTCGCGGCTTTCTCCTCCCTCTGCCGCGTCACTGATGACGTCATCAGTGATGCGGCAGAGGGAGGAGAAAGCCGACGCTACTGGAGAGAGGTTTGCTGCTTTCGCTGGGAGGGTCGGAAAGGTTCACTTGGGGGAGGAGAGATAGGAGGGTCAGCGGGGGTTCGGCTGGGGTTCGGCTGGGAGGGGGGAGAAGCGGTCTGCCTCGGTGCTCCAAGGCCTGGTGCCATTACCTTTTTCGCCCCTCCCGCCCCCCCCCCCTTGGTACGCTACTGCTGTCCAGCTCTCCATAGTTTGCCGGTTTTCTTTTTCGGCGACTGGCACGCTTTCAAAGAGCCGCGCACGCGCGGCTGCTCAAAGTTCAATCTTCTGCTCTGCTGCAACTTCCTGTTTCCGGTTGGGTCGGAGCAGAAGATTGAATACTGAGCAGCCGCGCCTGCGCGGCTCTTTTGAAAGCGTTCCGGTCGCTGAAAAAGAAAGCCGGCAAACTAAGGTGAGGTGGAGAGAGGAAGCTGGTTAAACGATCGAGCCGGCGTGCGGGTGGGTGGGTGGGGGCTGCGGGGACCGCACGATCCTTTATGCTTCACTGCGGTAACAAGACCATTCACCGCTCCACGGGCGGTGATGGCCTTGTCCCCGTCCCCGCAGAGACTGCTAATTTTCATTCCCCGTTTTTGGCGTGTTACCCGCGGCTAAACACGGTAGCCGCGGGTAAACCGCCACCGTGTCATTCTCTGCTAGGAACTCCCACACATGTGTAGTAGAGCACTCTAGGAGGTACTTAGTTTGCACTGCTCTGCCCTTGGGTCCATCAGTTATCACCCAATGATGAGGACTAGTATCATGCTTTCAAGATGGTACCTGCTGCATCTTAACTTTTTTTTTTTTTTTTATCAGTAGAATCCTGAATATTTTTCATTTGTTAAAACTAGGAATTGTGGCCCTGGAGGAAAATTGACACATTTTCCTATGCATCTTCCTGACCACCTACAAGTGGGTGGAATTGGTTACCTGTCTTATAGCAAATGCTTACTGTTGCCTCTTTGATTAATGCAGGTGTGGAATTATCCCTGGTGGTTCTAATATACAGACAATTCTAAATCTAAATTTATCCTAAAATGCTAAGATAGGGTGATTCTACAGTAAAATTTACTGTGCCTTCTTGATTTCTGATGCCTAAGAAGTTACATGCTGTTTTCTTACTAGTTATGAATGCTTCATGTCTTATATTCTTAAATTAAAGGGCTTTATTAAATAGCATACACGTTTCATAGACAGAGAATGAGGGAAGCCATTTGACTTAAGCTCTAAATTTATTTTATTTAACTATCTTGAAAAACTAAAGTTGTAGGACTTCACTGAAGTGTTTCATTTAAGAATAAAGTTAACTTTGCTTTTCTTTTTATTCTATTGAAGGGTCAATTTTCATCAAGTCCTATTCAGGGAGGTAGACGAGCACACAGCTTGGGCAGTATAACTAGTCCTATGTTTCCAAGCAAATCATCTCCCAGTATTGCTTCACCTACATGCTCCCCTATATCTGTTCAGCGACGAGATACACCAGTATCAGGTATTTAATGCATTTCTGAAAAAATGTATTGCAATTTATTTATAAAGTATAGAATTATTTTTTTCATGAAATATCCTGATTTGAATGTTTAACTTAAAGATGAATTCACCCATTTTGTAGCAAACAGAGCCAACTATGTTCAGGGCGGAGGCAAACTTTGAAGGATCCATATAGTGCAATCCATGTACTTCCAGCTACTTTATGGATAGTACTGAGGCAAAAATATGTCTACATGGCCTGATACTGTCCATGTGGTAAAGGAAGAGAGGGTAGTGATTTTGAGCTACTACCTGGATATAGTATATATTTAGTTTAGACCAGTACTGGTGTTTAATCCTCTCACTGCTGCTGCTGAAAAATGAAAATTGGCAGTAGAGTTTTATGTCTAAGCTGTAATATTTAGTCACTAAAGGTCTAAATTAAATGTTCTGATGAACTACACAAATAGCAAGTATAACTTGAAATACTCTTCTCTGAGAACATGCAGGTAAAATATTCTTACATGTGATGATGCCATCCACAGAACATGGTATGGATAGTTTAAAAAAAAAAAAAAAAGTACTCTCACTTTAAATTTTAGCACTGCATGCTGATGCCTTCCTGCCCAATGTCAGCTTGCAGGACCTGCATCTCTTAGTTTTCTGCAAAACTGAGAAGCTGTCTTTTATAGTTCTCAATGGGTCAAATTGTTTCTTTTTTGGGTGCCTTCCTTTGAGTTTTCATTTTTGGGTGTTTGGCTGCTGTATCCCCCCCCCCAAAAAAAAAAAAACCCAAAAAACCAACTTTACCCATTCCAGAAGTCTCTAGCCATTTTGGGCTGAGTTTTACTCAAGCTCTCTGGGCCATTGAACCCTTTGACTTTGTATTGGCAGTTTTCCCCTCAATGTCCAAGGTGCCTAGTAGCTTCAAACGGTACACTTGATGCAATAGGACCATTTATCCCAGGACAAGCAGGCAGCATATTCTTGACTGATGGGTGACGGCACTGACGGAGCCCCGGTACGGACAATTTTAGAGTGATTGCACTCTAAGAACTTTAGAAAGTTCTAGCTAGGCCGCACCGCGCGTGCGCGAGTGCCTTCCCGCCCGACAGAGGCGCGCGGTCCCCAGTTTTCTTAATTCCGCGGAGCTAAGAAGACGCGTGTTTCCAACGGCTGTTGGAATTTTTTTCTATTTCACTTGCCTTCCCGCTCGCGCGTATTTTTCTCTTCATATTTTATTTCTTTCCTTCTTTTTTACCTTTTGTGTAAATAAAAAAAAAAAAAAAACTTTCTTATTTTTCATTTTTTTGTCGAATCTGACCCGGCGGGGCCTGTTGGCACCATCGAAGCCTCGGGCTTCGATTTTGCTACAGCAGTATTTCCCTTCATGCCCCCGTCACCGGGTTTCAAAAAGTGTCAGCGGTGTGCACGCCCTATCTCCCTTTCCGACCCACACAAGTGGTGCCTCCAGTGTCTGGGTCCGGACCATAGGGCTGAAACCTGCACCCGCTGTAGTTCTTTACAAAAAAGAACTTTAAAAAATCGACAAATTCAGCAGCGGATCCTTTTCGGTACCGCTATGGAAGTTGCACCGGTATCGACGTCGACGACTTCCTCCAAATCGACTCCGACTACCTCGGCACCGCCAGATCCATCGTCGGTGTCGACTCCTGTAGGTAAGCCGGCTAAGAAGCCTTCCCCTACTGTTCTAGGCCCGCCAGTCGAGCATGCAGTGAGCCAAGTCCTGCAGACTGAGCGCCGGTCCCGTAAACGCTCCGCTCCCATTGAAGTCTCTGCCTCGTCATCGGCATCGACTTCACCCGAGCGTCGAGCGGCACCGAAGGTACCGAGCAAGAAAAAACCGGTACCGGTGCCATCGGGACCAACGTTGGATGAGCGCATTGCCTCTATCCTCCAGGTCCAACTTAAGCAGCAACTCCAACAGTTGCTCCCGGCTCTATTGTCTCCGACCCTTCCAGTGTCGGTACCGACTGAGCCTTCGGTGCCGTCTGTCGAACAGCCTCTGTTATCGGCATCGACTGTTTCGGCACCGCAAAAATCTTTGTCCATGCCTGTTCTGTCAGCAGAACCAAAACGGCGTGCTACTCCTACGGTGTCGGAACCGGTACTGTTCTCTGAACCCCGTACCGTACTACATTCCCCAGGTACCGTCTCCACTCGGTCTGGTAAATCGGTACGCAAGACTAAACATACTGATACATCGACTCCACTTTCCCAGGGCCGTTTACAATCGGTACGGGACCCTGACTTGTGGGACGATTCAGATGATCCCCTCGGTACCGAGGAGGATTACACATCTGATGAGGAGGAACCATCGGTGCAGGATACTACTGCTAAGCCAGAGCACTCCTCCTTCACAAAATTTTTAAAGGAGATGTCAGACACCCTGTCTATTCCTTTAGAGTCTGACTCTAAAAAATCCAAGGCATTTTTGGATGCCTTGGATTTTGACCAACCTCCTAAAGAGTTTTTAAAGTTACCCCTCCATGACATCTTGAGGGAAACTTTTTATAAGAATCTTGAAACTCCTTTGACAATCCCAGGAGCTCCAAGAAAACTGGAATCTCTGTATAAAGTGATTCCAATCCCTGGATTTGACAAACCCCAACTTCCCCATGAATCCCTGTTGGTAGAGTCAACCCTAAAGAAGACTGCAGGAGCCAGTATGTATGCCTCTGTCCCTCCTGGTAGGGAAGGAAAGGCCATGGACAAATTTGGAAAGCGTCTTTACCAAAATGCCATGCTGGCCAACCGTTCAAGTAATTACGCTTTCCACTTCTCGTTTTACCTGAAGCATCTCATTCAACAGGTAACCTCTTTTCAAAAGTATATTCCGGACCGTAAACTTCCTGCTTTTCAGCAATGTACCTCTAGTCTTCTGCAACTCAGGAAGTTTATGGTCCGTTCTATTTATGATACTTTTGAACTGACGTCTCGAGCTACTGCTATCTCTGTAGCAATGAGAAGGTTGGCATGGCTACGGGCCTCAGAACTGGACGTAAACCATCAGGACCGGCTTGCCAATGCTCCTTGCCTAGGGGATGAGCTGTTTGGGGAGTCCATGGATACCACCACACAAAAGCTCTCCGCCCATGAAACTAGATGGGACACCTTGTTGAAAAACAAGAAGAAACCTCCTCCTCCTCGTCCATTCAGGCAACAACCTTCATATCAAAGGAGGTTTTCTGCTCGACCGGCTCAGTCTCATCCTCCTCAACCTCGCAGACAGCGTCAGCAGCAACAACAGGCTCGTCAACAACAGCAGCCTGCTGTCAAACCGGCTACTCAACCTAAGTCGACACAGCCCTTTTGACTCCTTTCTCCAGGACATTGCCAGTCTTCCTCCCTCGTGTCCTCTACCTCAGCCCATAGGAGGTCGACTACAAATTTTTCTATCTCGATGGGAAGCAATCACCTCCGACCAGTGGGTACTTGCTATCATCGCCCACGGCTACTCCCTAAATTTTCAGACTCCTCCACCTCTAAGTCTGCCAAAAGAGTCTGCTTCCAACAAGGCTCAATCTCTCCTCCTCGCTCAGGAGGTTCACTCCCTCCTTCTTCTCAATGCCATCGAACCGGTTCCTCTGGACCAGCAAGGCCTGGGATTTTACTCCAGGTACTTTCTTGTACCCAAAAAGACCGGAGATCTCAGACCAATATTAGATCTCAGGGATCTCAACAAATGTCTGGTCAAGGAGAAGTTCAAGATGTTATCTCTTGCCACCCTATACCCTCTTCTTTCTCAGGAAGACTGGCTATGTTCCCTCGATCTCAAGGAGGCGTATACTCACATTCCAATTCATCTGATGTCCAGACAATATCTTCGCTTTCTTGTCAATCAACATCATTACCAATACAAGGTGCTACCCTTCGGCCTAGCCTCCTCGCCCAGGGTATTCACTAAATGTCTGATTGTGGTCGCAGCTTATCTCCGCTCCCACAACTTTCAAGTCTTTCCTTACCTGGACGACTGGCTCATCAAGGCTCCTTCTCCTCAGTCCGTTCACAAAGCCACGGATCAGACCATTTGCTTCCTTCGACTGTTGGGGTTCGAAATCAATCTACCCAAGTCGCACCTCATTCCAACTCAGCGACTTCAATTCATTGGAGCCATTCTGGATACTGTTCAGATGAGGGCTTTTCTTCCTCCAAACCGCCTTCACACCATCCTTCATCTCTGTCAGCAGGTGTTCCAGCAACCTTCCATCTCTGCGAATCACATGATGGTGCTCTTGGGACACATGGCCTCCACAGTACATGTCACTCCCTTCGCACGTCTCCACCTGCGTACTCCTCAATGGACCCTAGCGACTCAGTGGTCACAAGCGACGGATCCTTGTTCACAACACATATCTGTGACCTCGTCTCTTCGACAGTCGCTTCTTTGGTGGTTGAAATCATCAAATCTATCCAGAGGTCTACTGTTCCATCTACCTCCTCATCAACTGGTCATCACCACGGATTCCTCCCCCTATGCATGGGGAGCTCACTTGAACGAGTTCCAAACTCAGGGATTTTGGACCACCCAGGAAAAGAAACACCACATCAATTTCCTGGAACTCAGAGCGATGTTTTACGCTCTCAAAGCTTTCCAACATCTCCTTTTTCCTCAGGTTCTTCTCATTTGCACAGACAACCAAGTTGCAATGTACTACATCAACAAACAGGGAGGGACGGGATCCCGTCCCTTATGTCAGGAAGCTCAAAGGATTTGGACCTGGGCGACTGCTCGTCACTTATTCCTGAAGGCAGTCTACATCCAGGGGGAACAGAATTGCTTAGCAGACAATCTCAGCAGAATCCTTCAACCTCACGAATGGACTCTCGACCCCCCGACTCTCCAGTTCATTTTCTCTCAATGGGGCACTCCTCAAGTGGATCTTTTTGCAGCTCCCCACAACCATCAACTGCCCCTGTTTTGCTCCAGACTTTACTCTCCTCACCGTCTGGAACCCGATGCATTTCTCCTAGATTGGACCAATCTCTTCCTTTATGCATTCCCTCCTCTTCCGCTCATGCTACGCACCTTATTCAAGCTCAAGAGGGAACAAGCCACCATGATTCTCATCGCTCCACGGTGGCCCAGACAGCATTGGTTTTCCCTTCTGCTTCAACTCAGTTCCAGGGAACCCATACCTCTTCCTCTGTTTCCTTCACTGCTTACACAGCATCAGCAAACACTGCTTCATCCCAACTTACAGTCTCTGCACCTGACAGCTTGGTATCTCTCGGGCTAACTCCAGCTCATGCTCTCCTGTCTCAGCCTGTCCGTTCTATTATTGATGCCTCCAGGAAACCGTCTACTCTTCAATGTTACCAACAAAAGTGGTCTCGCTTTTCTTCCTGGTGCCTGTTACATCACCATAATCCCATATCTACAGCAGTGGGACTGGTGTTGGACTATTTATTGTCCTTATCTGACTCTGGTCTTAAATCCTCTTCGATAAGGGTCCACCTTAGTGCCATTGCAGCTTTTCATGAGCCGATTCATGGAAAACCCCTCTCAGCTCATCCCTTAGTTTCAAGGTTCATGAAGGGCCTTTTCAATGTGAGACCACCTCTTAAAGCCCCTCCTGTTTTATGGGATCTGAATATGGTTCTTTCTGCGTTGATGAAGCCTCCTTTCGAGCCGTTGGCCTCAACGCATTTTAAATTTCTAACTTGGAAAGTGGTTTTTCTAATAGCTCTCACTTCTGCCAGGAGGGTCAGTGAGCTCCATGCACTGGTGGCGGATCCACCTTTCACTGTTTTTCACCATGATAAGGTCGTCCTCCGCACACATCCCAAATTCCTTCCTAAGGTTGTGTCTGAATTTCATCTTAACCAATCCATCGTTCTACCTGTTTTTTTCCCAAAGCCTCATTCTACTCCAGGTGAACAGGCTTTGCATACCTTGGATTGTAAACGTGCTCTGGCTTACTATCTTGATCGCACCAAACCTCACAGATCATCTCCTCAACTATTTTTGTCATTTGATCCTAACAAGTTGGGTCATCCTGTATCTAAACGCACTCTATCCAATTGGCTTGCTGCTTGCGTTTCTTTTTGTTATGCTCAGTCCAGCCTGACACTGGAAGGTTCTGTCACGGGCCACAAAATTAGAGCTATGGCAGCGTCTGTAGTTTTCCTCCGTTCCACTCCTATTGAGGAAATCTGCAAGGCTGCTACTTGGTCCTCAGTTCATACTTTTACATCTCATTCTTGTCTGGATGCATTCTCCAGACGGGATGGACACTTCGGCCAATCTGTTTTACAAAATTTATTTTCATAATGGCCAACCTTCCCTCCATCTCTCTTTTTTTGTTAGCTTGGAGGTCACCCATCAGTCAAGAATATGCTGCCTGCTTGTCCTGGGATAAAGCACAGTTACTTACCGTAACAGGTGTTATCCAGGGACAGCAGGCAGATATTCTTGCGTCCCTCCCACCTCCCCGGGTTGGCTTCTTAGCTGGCTTATCCTAACTGGGGACCGCGCGCCTCTGTCGGGCGGGAAGGCACTCGCGCACGCGCGGTGCGGCCTAGCTAGAACTTTCTAAAGTTCTTAGAGTGCAATCACTCTAAAATTGTCCGTACCGGGGCTCCGTCGGTGCCGTCACCCATCAGTCAAGAATATCTGCCTGCTGTCCCTGGATAACACCTGTTACGGTAAGTAACTGTGCTTTCGGGTACTAGTCCACACAATTGGTGTGTCCAGTGTCTTGGTCATGACCATTGAGATAATTCGTGCACCCTCTGCTCTTGTATGCAGACAATGTCATTTAAGGCCCAGAAACTTCAATTTGAAAAGCTTATTGGTACCACTTCAAGGGCATTAAGCATGGCTTGCTATTCCGGTCCTGAAGCTCAAGCTCAATCTACTTTGACATTGACACCTGTACCACCTGCATCAGTGATACAGTGTAGGGACATTGTGTCTTCATCATTGGTGCTACCTGCATCGGGAGAGTCTCATAAGAGTGCTAAGAAGCACAAACGTATCTCCCTCACCAGACATGCCTCAGCATCTTCTCTGGCTTCCAAGGCCTCATCACAATCTAAGCATTGACACAAAGATGATCGATCACCATCCCTTTAGCTGGTGTCTCCCCATAGGCATCTGTTGACATTGAAGTCCCTGATGCCTTGATACCCAGTACAACAAGCACCTACTTTGTCTTTGCCAATATCGGTACCCGCGCCATTGATACAGGATCATTTCTGAACATTGCTCCAACAAGTCACAGCCTGCACAGGAGCCTTCATTCTCAGCCCAGTCTGAGACTATGTCAATATATTGCTCCAGGACCCCTCGATGTTGAGCATCAACACCCAGAAGGCGCTAGACACATGTATCATCCTCCAGGGAACGTAGCATGTCTGCTTCTCCTCAACACGTTCTCGACACTCCATTTGATACTCTCTTTCAAGGTCTGCTACAAGAGATTTCTTTGAAACTGACTCTGGTTTGTCACCGTGTTTCAATGATGACGTTCCTGAATTCTCTGCAGATGAATCTTATGGAATACCGTCTGATCTTTCTCCACCTTCTCCATGTCACAGATCTCTACCTCAAAGCTTGTCTTTTGCAAGTTTTGTGCAACAAATGGGATAAGAATTCCCTATCAACATAGAGTCTGAGAAGGATCCTCATGCAGAGTTAATGGAGGCCTTAGACTATTAAGAATGGCCTAAAGTGTATAGAAGTTCCATGCCATTAGCTCATGAAAGATGCTCTTTTAAGATCTGGGAGGCACCCCTTACTGTTCAAGTAGCTCCTTGTAAGCTAGATGCTATAGAATATAGACATGCCCTGGGTTTGATAAACCTCAATTTCAATACCAGTCTCTTGTAGGTGAGTCTGCCCTAAAGCATGCTAATAGCTCTTGCTCATATGCTAACACCACTGGGCAAAGAAGCTACACCCCTGGGCAAATTTGGCAAGTGTGTGTTCCAGACATCTGTGCTTGCTAACAGAATATTGGACTAGAATTTCTACATGTCCTTTATTTGAAGTATTTACTAAAATAGTTACCAAATTTTGAACAATACCTCTCAGACCAGCACAATTTGTTTTACCATCTTGTTAAGAATTTGTTAGTGATCAGTAAATATATACATTTGAAGTCACCTCGCATTTGAAGTCACCTCATGAACCTCTGCAGTGACTATTGCCAATGTGCAGGGTTGCTTTGCTCTGGATTTCTGATTTGGAGACTTCAAGATCATTTTGCAGTATTCCATGTAAGGGCGATGACCTCTTTGAGGATTTCATGGAAGAGGCTGCAGATAAAATTAAGAAACATATAATGACTGTGACAATCTAAGAGTCAGACATTACAACGAGCTCAGTCATCTCATAGGTATTCTAATACATCCAGGTGTTCTTACTATAATTCCATTATCATCAGCCTTCCATGTCTGCATGCCCCACTAACCAGAGATGTCCTAGACAAAAGAGATAAGAGAAATCATAGTCTCCGAATCAATCCAATCAACAGTTGTCTTTTTGACTCCCTTCTAGAGAGCACTGCCAACATCTCACTCAATCTCATCCAGATCTTCCAGTAGGAGGCAGACTTCGTCACTTTCACCAACACTGGATTCTCATGACATCAAATCAATAGGTGTCCCAAGTAGTGGCTTAAGAGTTACTGTAGGGGTATCCCCATCTTACCCTTTTGGAGGCCCGAGGCCTAACTTAGGTCAATAACCATTTTCTTTCCCTCCTGAAGTATCATGGACTTATTCACAAGCACTATGCCTCTTCCAGTGGGAAGCTGTGGAGGAATGACAGCATTTGTAGACAACTTGATGTGATGTGTCCATTTTGCTGTCTGCCCAACACCTGCAGCAAGAAGTCTTCATTATTTTGCTATGTGACCAAAAGGCCCCTGCTGGTCATGCTCTGATTGGTTTGTGGTGGGCACCTGTGCCTGACGAGAGACAGAGCCCACGTGTACTGAGACAGACAAGTTTTGGATCTAAAGAAGGTTGGTTCTTTTGTGCTGCTCCATCTAGCGAAGCATTTTCAGGTGTCATGTGGCTGTTGGAAGAGAGTGAGTGACTGTTCTCTGGACATTTGTGAATTTTACCTCTAATCACGACTATTGTCCTGCAAGATTGTCAGCTAGTAGCTTTGGCTGTTATCTCGCAAGACCTGGGACATCCACATTGCTAAAATTCTACATCTACCCAGCAGGAACTTGTGTATCTCTGTTGCTAGTTTGCAGCTGGGAAGAGAAAATCCTTCACACCTCATGGATCGACCTCCGGAAAATCAAATGGTGAGATCAGAAATTTCCTCTTCAGTTCTCTGGTAGCGTTTAGTTAGTGGAATGTGCTTCTGCATGTGAAGAAAGGTTTATGGGACTCTCGGTGATTTAGCCAAGTTATAAATCATTGCTGTTTTTCTCTCTTTAGGAAATCTTAATTTCTTTAGCATCTATCCAGACTGGTAAGGTTCACTGATGGGGTAATAGCTTACCATGGCATCCAGGGATCCCTTTCGCAAGTGCCTCACATGCTGGCAGCTGACAGCGGGGAAGCCCGGGCTTCCCCCAGCCACCGACGGTCAGGGAAATAAGGTTTTGCTTACTACCAATGCTGCTGTGGACTCTTACAGCTGCTGCCGGCTTGCCTGCTTTAGTGGCTGTGCCGGTTCAGGCTTCTCAGTCATTAAAGATTTCGAGGGTATGTTTTTTGGTGGGCTTTGCTTTGATTTTGGTGGGAAGCGCCTCCATTTTGTCTGCAGCCTCAGGTGACCTTCCCCCTGTATTGGAGAGACAGGAACAGGCTTCTGCTGGGTCTTCTGCTTTGGTAGTGAGTCCCGTTGGGCCATCATGGGATTTTTCCCTGTATTTTATCTTTGCCTTGTGTAAGGCTTATGTTCAGGCAGCCAGGGGTCCTGCTTCCTCCATGGGAGTCTCCGGGGGGGGAGGGGGAGGGTTCCCTCTGTGTCCATTCCGGTTCGGCCCCCCTCAGCTTCAGTTCTATCCCCATCGCCTCTCTTGTTCAAGCAGCTGAGGGCCTCTTGGGAGGATGATTTTTTTTCTATGTGGAGCAGTTTTCTCTTGAGGACCTGAACCCACATGGGAGACCGCCAGGATCCTATTCGGGGGGGGGGGGGGGGGAGAATGAGGCCACTTGCAGCAGTTTTTTGGTTCCATCAACTGGCGAGGTGGTGCGCATCTTTCAGCGGTATGAGCTCCAGGAGCTTATTCAGGTCTCCTCAGTGTTGCGTTTCGTGCAAGACATAAAAGATCCCCTTTGTATGGTGGACCCTCTGCTTCGGGGGATACGCTCAGTATCCTGCTCTTTTCCTATGCATCAGGATATTCGGGATATTGTGCATGCGCAGTGAAAAGCGCCAGAAGCGCACTTTCTTTTTGCGCGCTCAATGACTTGCTTGTATCCCATCGCAGAGGGAGATAGGGATACCTTGAAGTCGCCAGTGGTGGACGGGGTGGTCTTGGCCATTGCAAAGCGGCATACAGTGCCCGTTGTGGGCGGCTCAGCTTTGGAGGTCTCTGAGGAGCGTAGATTAGAGTCCCTCCTTAAGCAGAATTTTGATGTCGCTGCCCTTGCGGTCCAGGTGGTGATGTTTGGCGGTCTGGTAGTTTGGACTTGTTTTCCGTGGGCCGAGCATGTCCTTGACTGGTCCTTGGTGGAACAGGAAGTGGCCAAAATTGAGATGGGTGCTTTTTATCTCTACGATGCCATGTATAACCTGCTGCTGGCATCGGCCAAGTCCATGGTTCTCGGGGTGACCGCTCGTCGTATCTTGTGGATCCAGGCTTGGTTGGCGGATGTGGCATCTAAGGCTAAGCTGCTGAAATTTCCCTTTTAGGGTTTTTTTTTGGTTAGCAAGTATTTGGACAAGTTGGATCAGACCTTAACAGACTAAGGTGCCCCATTTTCCTGAAGACCATGCTGGCCCAACTGTGCAGAGTGGCATTGCTTGGGGGAGGGGGGGTTGTGTGATTTCCGCAGATATTGCCTGGTCAAGGGGCTGCTTCTTTTCCTGCCTCTAGATTTCCCCGTGGCAGTTTCTTTCAGTGCATGCAGCCCTTTCAGGGGGCCCGACAGGGTGGATGTGATTCTTCCACCGGTTCCCCCACTGCCCATCCTGCCCAATGACTTCTTACCGGCATCTTCCTTGATTCCGGCGTTTGGTTGCAAGACTTTTCTAGGGGTGGGCTGAGATCACAATGGATCATTGGGTCCTGGAGGTGATTCGGGACGGTTATGCTCTTGGGTTTTCCCGTTCCTTGCCAGATTACTTTCTCGCTTCTTCTTGTCAGGTAGCATGGAAGAAGCAAGCCTTTTGCCAGATGCTTCAAATATTGCTATATCTCAAAGCGGTAGTGTCTGTGCCTTTGCAGGAGTATGGCATCGTCCAGTATTTGATTGACTTTGTGGTGCCCAAGAAAGAGGGGACTTTTCGGCCCATCTTGGATCTGAGGGGGGTCAACAGGGCTTTGCGAGTTCCATCTTTTCGCATGGAGACCATGAGATATGTCATTCTGGCGGTTCAGCCAGGGGAATTTTTGACCTCTCTCGATCTAATGGAGGCCTAATTGCATGTTCTGATTCGGCCTCCCATCAGCGGTTCCTTCACTTTGCGATCTTGGGACGTCACTATAAGTTTTGTGTGCTTCGTTTTGGTCTGGCTACGGCTCCATGGACATTCACCAAGATTATGGTGGTCATGGCGGCGGCCTTGCACAAGAAGGGCATTCTGGTTCACCCCTATCTGGATGACTGGTTGATCCGAGCAGAGTCTTTTCAGGAGAGTTCCCGAGTTACAGCTCTGGTTGTGGAGTTCCTGCAGTAGCTGGGTTGGGTAGTCAACTTGTCAAAGAGCCAGTTGGCTCCATCTCAGCACCTGGACTACCTTGGGGTTCTTTTCGATACCAGCTTGGGGAAGGTCTTCTTGCCAGAGGCCCGAGTGGTCAAGTTGCAGTCGCAGATTCGTCTTTTGATAGCTTCCCGGTGTCCTTGGCACAAGTTTTTTTCTGCAGGTATTGGGGTCGATGGCGGCTTCCCTGGACGTGGTTTGGTGGGCCCGGGGTCTCACATGTGTCTGCTTCAGCATGTTCTGCTTCATCGGAGGTCGCCCCAGGTGCACGATTTGGACTCTCCCATTCCTCTTCAGGGGTTATTTCGTCGCAGTCTCCGTTGGTGGCTACAGTCTTCCAATCTGATGCAGGGAGTGAGTCTGGATCAGCCCTAGTGGACAGTGCTTCTCACGGATTCCAGTCTTCTCAGTTGGGAAGCTCAGTGTCTTGGTCACTCTGTCAGGGCAGCTGGTCTCTGGAGGATCAATGTTCTGGAGACCAGAGCTATCCGGTTGGCGTTGCTAGCGTTCTAGACGTTGTTGATGGGAAAATCTGTTTGGGTTCTCTCAGACAATGCCACGGCTTATGTCAATTGTCAGGGGAGAACCAGGTGCAGGAGGCTGCTTTGCTCATGGTGTGGGCAGAGACTTCTCAGTCCCGCAGCCTTAGAGTTGATTGTGCAGTTGGGGGCCGCTGGTCATGGACCTGATGACCACAAATGTGAACGCCAAAGCACCACTGTTTTTTATTCAGCACAGGGATGTTCAGGCTGAGGGGCTGGATGTTCTGGTACTGCCTTGGCTGACGGCAGACCTCCTGTACGTGTTTCCTCCGTGGCCAATGGTGAGCATAGTCCTATGCATTGCTTGGCACCCCAGCCACGTGATCCTGGTGGATTCGGACTGGCCCATGTGCCCGTGGTACACGGGTCTGGTTTGTCTTCTCGTGGCAGATCCTCTTCTGATTCCCCTCTCGTCTGATCGTCTGACTCGGGACCCCATTCCAATGTTCAATTTAGGTCCCTTTTGTCTTGCAGCTTGGCTCTTGAGAGGGAACGCCTAGGTAAAAAAGGTTATTCATATAAAGTGATCTCCACTCTCTTGGGGTGCAGGGCTCTTTCCACTTCTCAGGCTTATATGCTACGCATGGAGTGGTTTCTTTTTATTCCTCTTTGCCTTACATCTTGGAGTTCTTGCAGGATGGATTGGATAGGGGCCTTTCCTGGTCTTCTCTCTGGGTTCAGCTTGCAGCTTTATCTTTTTTTTGCAGTTTGCTGCAGTGTAAGCATCTAATTTCTTTTCCAGACATGGTTCGCTTTTTGAGGGTGGCTAAATTGCTTCAGCCTCCTGTGCAACCTTCGATTCTGGCCTGGGAACTCAGTCTGGTCCTGTCCGTGCTAGTGCACCCTTCCTTTGAGCCCCTAGGTTCCTGCTCGTTGAAGGACCTTACTCTCAAGGTGGTTTTCCTGGTGGCCATTACTTCTGCGAGATATGTTTGAGTTGCAGGCCCTCTCTTGTAGGCCTCCCTTCCTGGAGTTTTCTAGGGAGCGGGTTGTGCTATGACCTGTTCCTTCCTTTCTGCCTCATCTTTTCATGTCAACCAGTCTGTGGTCCTCTCGGTCTTGGGTAGGCGGGAGGGCTGTTTGTAACAGAGGAAGTTACACAAGTTGGATGTCTGTTGGGTCCTTTGCTCTTATGTTCAGCAGCCCCAGGAGTTCCAGAAGTCGGATCATCTTTTTGTCCTCTTAGTGGGTCCCTCGTAAGGTGGAGACGACGCTTCCAAGGCTACCATTGCATGCTGGAACAAAGAGACTATCTCTTCCGCATATCTTCTTCAGAAGAAGCCTGTTTTGGATTTTCTCAAGGCTCATTCCACTCGGGATCAGGCAGCTTCTTAGGCTGAGTCTTCTCTTGTACCTCCAGTGGATATCTGTAAGGTCGCAGTTTGGTCTTATCTGCATTAATTTGTGCGACACTACCATGTAGACGTCCAGGCGCATCGGGACGCAATGTTCAGTGAGCGTGTTCTGGTGGTGGCCATCAAGTGGTCCTACCCATGATGGGTACTGCTTTGATACGTCCCATCAGTGAACTGTACCGGTCTGGAAAGATGCTAAAGAAGGAGAAATTAGGTTCTTACCTGCTAATTTTCTTTCTTTTACACTCTCCAGACTGATACAGTCCCCACCCTGTCTGTCTGTTGTTCTTACGGGATTCGCGTGAAGAGTGTGTTTTTTCTGCGGGTTCTAATATTTTTATAGGGTCGGGGAGATCAAAAGAACAGTGACTTTGGCTTAGCTGGTGAGCTGTGGGGACGTTTTGTTGAAAGGGCTTCTTCTATGCAATTTCCAAAATTATTACTCTACTAGTCTTTAAGCCCGTTACATTAATGGGTGCTAGAATAGATTTGTCTGTCTTTCTTTCTCTCTCTTCCCTTGGCCGCTATCTGTCTGTCTATTTTTATTTGTTTCTCTCTCCTTGGACACTGTCTGTTTTTCTGTCGCTCCGTTCTGTCTCCCTGATTGTTTTTCCGTGGCCCCCTTCTGTCTTCCCTCCCCCCCAAGCAAAGCTGTCTGCCCCCCAGCACACCACTCCCTCCAAAGCAACCCTCTTTCCCTCTCCCTGACTGTTTTTCCTTGTCCCCCTTCTGTCTTCCTCCCCCCCTCCCGAGCAAAGCTGTCTGCCCCCCAGCACACCTCTCCAACAAAAGCAGCCCCCTTTCACCTGCAGCACCGGCACGGCACCCTCCAGCCATTCCTCTCAGCTACCTGGAGTGAGTGCTTGGAGCGCGAGAGGGAGCGGGGCCTAGGCATGTTGGGCGCGGCGGAGGAGGCCCCGACTGCCCCAGCTGCAGCTTCTTTGGCGTCGGTGAAGGTTCCAGCCGCCGCTCGGAACATGTTCAGGTCAGCAGCCCTGTGTGGGGGCAGTGCCCGACTCTCCGACGGTGTTTTGTGGACAGTCTTCAGCGGTTCGGAGCCCTCCTCCCGGCAGCTGCCGCCAGCACCGCGAAAGGGAGCGGGGCGTGGGCAGGTTGGGCGCGGCGGGGGAGGCCCCACCTGCCCCAGCTGCAGCTTCTTCGGCGTCGGTGAGGAAGAAGAGGTTGGAGAGGGATTGGACTGGTGAGGAGCTTTGGGGGCTGCTGCTGTTCTTCCACCTTGTCGGGCCCTTCGCTTTTCCTGATCTTAAATGCCGAGTTGCCATGTGTGACGTAGTAAGCACGCATGCGCACTCTTGCCGGCACAGCGCAATAGAACAGGGATCAGGGAAGCACGCGGTGAGAGTGCACATGCGCGCTTAGCGTTTTATTATTATACATTAGTTGTTACTCCTGTTCGGAGTGTTGTTAATGTTATAATTAGCACTTCTTGGTTCTGCTTGGCTATTCGACAGACTGCTTAGACTAGAGGGAAGCATGGCTATTAGTATTACAGCCAAAGTTTTGTCTCAGTTTACACCTGCTGGTCATGGTGAGCTATTACCCATCAGTAAACTGTACTGGTCTGGAGGAAAGAAAATTAGCAGGCAAGAACCTAATTTCGTCTTCTCCAACGCTGCAATTTGTCCAACCACGCTGAAGCAAAGTGTAGAACTTTTCTCTCGGCATCCCCAGCAAAACACACACTTCTCTGACACGAGCATTTACCCAACCATGCTGAAAAAAAGCGCTGAACTTTTCTCTTGGCACACCAGGATGATGTCATTTGGTGCAGAGTCAATGAGATGAAAACTGTGAATAAGTAGTCTCGAGTGCCGAACTTGTAAATATGGAGAGAGACATGTTCTCATATTACTTGTATCTTCTAGAACGCTAAACATTCCCCATCAAAGTACAGCATTAGTTGCCTATGAACTTTATACATAATTTTCATCATATTGAAGTAGTTTTTCTGATATCCCAAGTTCTCACCTGAGGATATGTGAGTAGTCACTACCTGCCATGTTAATGAGGAAATAGTTCTTCTTTTGTTCTGACCAGTATAATATATGAGCTTATCTGACAAGTTCTTCCACATTCTAAACTGATCAGGCTTTCGCTTACTACTTCAAAATAACTGATCAGAAAGTCTACACAGCTGTTTGTCTCCTTTGACCCTATTAGAGTTGACGTTCTGGTAATCAAATTTTTAGCAAACTGGCTAGCATCCTTCATGAATAAACTTATACTCTTCTATCTAGTAAAAAAGAAAATCCCATCAAATCAGAGCCACTGTTGCTGTAATGATGCTCTTTAAGTTTTATGTGCCAATACCATATACAGAACAGTGACTGGTCCTCAATTCTTGTGTTTTCACACTACTATTTGGACCAGCTCACAATTGGACCCAATTAAGCTGGGCAACTTGTCTTTGTGATGGTGCAATTCTTCTATGATCAGGATTATCCTAGACAGTGGACAATTCAGAATGAGATTAGCTTGACAGTCACTCACCTATATGCTTGACTCAGTCCTGCTTGCTGATTGAGAAAGAATTGTTGCTCACCTGTAACTTGTTTGTAGACAGTAGCCTTAATAAGGCACACAATCCTCCCAATCCCTCCAAGAGTTGTGGTCCTTCTTGAACTACGGCATTAACTGAAGAAATGAGGCAACTGCTGTGCATAGGAAGGGCTGCACATGCTCATAATTTTACATTTAGTTCTGATCTCTGGGAGAGCTATTCCATTTCAGCGGTGTGATATTACCCATTCATGGGTCACGGACTATTAAAAACCACCATTTACAGGTAAGCAACGATCCTTTTTGTTAGTTTACTGTATCGGGAGTAAAATATTTATGCTTGCATGGAATCTCTACTTTATCACATTGGCTTATTTGTTTGTTGCCAAACTGCATGAAAGACACATTGCTAGACTCTGGGTGAGCAAGTCCTAACATTTTTTTTGCTGTTTGTTATAATTATGTTAGTGTAGTTGAATCTGAAGGTTTATGATTCATATTTGACATTATCCCAGGACAAGCAGGCAGCTATTCTTGACTGATGGGTGACGGCACCGACGGAGCCCCGGTACGGACAATTTTAGAGTGATCTCACTCTAAGAACTTTTAGAAAGTTCTAGCTCGGCCGCACCGCGCACGCGCGAGTGCCTTCCCGCCCGACAGAGGCGCGCGGTCCCTCAGTTTCTTAGTTTCCGCGGAGCTAAGAAGACGCGTTTTCAACGGCTGTTGAAATTTTTTCTTAACTTGCCTTCCCGCTCGCGTAAACGTTTGATTTCTTTAACCTTTCTTTTATTTTGATTACAAAAAAAAAAAAAAAAAAAAAAAAAAACCATCTTATATTTTTTTTTTCTTCAATTTCGGTTTTTCCCCGGCGGGGCCTTCTGCCACCATCGAAGCCTCGGCCTTCGATTTGGCGGAAGCCGTTTTCCCTTTCATGCCCCCTCAACCGGGTTTTAAAAAGTGCCAGCGGTGTGCTAGGCCTATATCTCTCACGGACCCACACAACTGGTGCTTGCAGTGTTTGGGTCCTGAGCATCAGGCCTCTTCTTGCACCCGCTGTGCTACTTTAAAGAAAAGAACTTTAAAAAATCGCTTAATTCAACAGCGTTTGTTATTCGGTGCCGAGATGTCCGACCCCGTTCCTTCGACTCCGGCTTCGGCACCGCTTCAGTCGGCACCCTCGTCTTCGACGCCGCGTGATTCCACACCGGCATCCCAACAGTCAGGTAAGCCGGCTAAGAAGCCTTCCCCGCTGGAACGTCTTCCGGCCTCGAGTGCAGTGAGCCCAGTCCTGCCGCCGGTTAGACGCCAGCGGAAGCGCTCCGCCCCTATTGAGGTGAGTCCCTCGACATCGGGCTCCTCATCTCCGGGGCGTAGAGCGGCACCGCAGGTACCGCAGAAGAAAAAAGCGGTACCGGTGCCATCCCTCGATGACCGCATTACGGCCATCCTTCATGTACAGCTTAAGGAGCAATTAGAACGACTCCTTCCTGCTATAATGACACCGAACCTTCCGGTGCCAGTCCGCACCGAGCCATCGGTACCGGTTGTACATCAACCCGTGTCGGTACCGGTTGTCGAACCTGTCTTACCTGCTTCTACTGTCTCGGTACCGCTTCACCTAACTTCATCGGTATCGATGCCAGTCCTTGCACCGGAGCCGACAGCTCACCATCAATCGGTACAGACTTCGGCACCGGTGCGACCGATAACATCGCCTGACTCGGTATCGATGAGGTCGGGTAAGTCGGTACGCAAAACCCGACACATGCAAACATCGACACCTGAGTCTCGGGACCATTCTTCCCATGTCAGAGACCCTGATCTGTGGGGGGACTCAGAGGAACCCTTTCTTTCTGACGGAGAATGTTCCTCAGAGGAGGAGGATTCGGCTCTCCCTGACCCATCCTCCAAACAGACCACTTCCTCTTTCTCCAATTTCTTGAAGGAGATGTGTGAGTCTTTGTCCATTCCTTTGGAGGCTGAATCCAAAAAGTCTAAAGCTTTTTTGGATGCCCTTGATTTTGATCAGCCTCCAAAGGAATTTTTGAAGCTTCCCCTTCATGACATCTTGAGGGAAACTTTCTATAAAAATTTAGAGACTCCTTTAACTGTTCCAGGGGCCCCACGTAAACTGGATTCTCTATACAAGGTAATTCCCATTCCTGGGTTCGACAAGCCTCAACTTCCACACGAATCCTTATTTGTCGAATCCACCCTTAAAAAGACTTCAGGAGCCAGTGTATATGCATCTGTCCCTCCTGGCAGAGAAGGAAGGGCCATGGATAAATTCGGTAAGAGGCTCTACCAGAACGCTATGTTAGCAAATAGAGCTAGTAATTATGCTTTTCATTTTTCTTTTTATTTAAAGCATCTCCTTACCACCATGGCTTCCTTCGAGAAGTATCTTCCTTCAAGAAAACATCCATCTTTTCACTCCTGCTTGTCGTCTCTATTCCAACTTCGTAAGTTTATGGTTAGGTCCATATATGACACCTTTGAACTTACATCCAGAGCGACAGCTATGTCGGTGGCTATGCGCCGTTTGGCCTGGCTTCGGGTATCCGAGCTTGATGTTAACCATCAAGATCGGTTAGCCAACGCCCCATGCCTAGGGGATGAGCTCTTTGGGGATTCCATGGACTCTACCACCCAAAAGCTCTCGGCTCATGAGACGCGCTGGGATACCCTGCTCAAGAATAAAAAGAAGCCTCCTCCACCAAGACCATACAGGCAGCAATCGGCTTATCAACGCCGTTTCACAGCCCGTCCATTACCTACCACTGCTCAACAACCTCGACGTCAGAGGCAACAGCAACGTCAGCCTCCCCGACAGCAGCAACAGCAGCAACCTGCGAAACAACCTCCTCAGCAGAAGTCACAGCCCTTTTGACTTCATTCTCTGCAGTATAGCCAGTATCCCTGTTCCTGTTCTCCTGCCTCAACCAATAGGAGGTCGACTTTCTCTGTTCTTCAGCCGGTGGGAAGTAATCACTTCGGACCAATGGGTCCTCAACATCATCCGCCACGGCTACTCTCTCAACTTTCAGACTCTCCCACCTCAAAGCCTGCCAAAAGAGTCTGCTTTGAACAGTCCTCAATCAGCCCTCCTTATTCAGGAGGTCCAATCCCTCCTCCTTCTGAACGCTATAGAGGAAGTTCCTCTAGATCAAAAGGGGCAGGGATTCTACTCCCGTTACTTTCTAGTTCCCAAAAAGACAGGAGATCTCAGACCCATCCTGGACCTTCGCGATCTCAACATTCATCTAGTAAAAGAAAAATTCAAGATGCTTTCTTTAGCCATACTTTATCCCCTTCTAAATCAAAACGACTGGCTATGCTCCCTCGATCTCAAAGAGGCTTACACTCACATACCGATCAATGTAACCTCAAGACCATATCTCCGATTCATGATCAATCATTGTCATTACCAGTACAAGGTGCTGCCCTTCGGTCTTGCCTCATCTCCAAGGGTATTCACCAAATGTCTCATTGTGGTGGCGGCTTTTCTGCGCTCTCACCACCTGCAAGTATTTCCTTACCTGGACGATTGGTTGATCAAAGACACTTCTGCCCAAGCGGTCCTTCTGGCCACCAACCAAACCATCCAGTTTCTGCAACTTCTGGGATTCGAGATCAATCTACCCAAATCTCATATCATTCCCACTCAGAGACTTCAATTCATTGGAGCGATCCTAGATACACTCCTCATGAGAGCTTTCCTGCCATCCAATCGACTTCAGACCCTTCAGTCTCTATGTCACCAGGTACTTCCTCTGCCGTCCATCTCAGCGAGACAAATGATGGTGCTCTTGGGACACATGGCATCCACAGTTCATGTCACACCTCATGCCCGTCTTCACCTGCGCACTCCTCAATGGACCCTTGCGACCCAGTGGTCCCAAGCGTCGGACTCTTGCTCACGACACATATCTGTGACATCATCTCTTCGTCAGTCTCTGCAATGGTGGTTGGTATCCTCAAATCTATCCAGAGGTCTTCTGTTCCATCAGCCTCCTCATCAACTAGTCATCACCACCGACGCCTCTCTGTACGCATGGGGAGCTCACTTGAACGAGTTCCAGACTCAGGGTCTTTGGTCAGCCCAGGAAAAGAAGCATCAAATCAATTTCCTGGAACTCAGAGCGATGTTTTACGCCCTCAAGGCCTTTCAACACCTTCTCTTTCCTCAGGTCCTTCTGTTGTGCACAGACAATCAGGTTGCGATGTACTACATCAACAAACAGGGTGGGACAGGCTCTCGCCTTTTATGCCAGGAAGCCCAGAAGATCTGGAATTGGGCCATAGATCATCATCTCTTCCTGAAAGCTATTTACATTCAGGGGAAACAGAATTCATTAGCGGACAAACTCAGCAGAATTCTCCAGCCTCACGAGTGGACACTCGACCCTGTAACTCTACAGTCTATCTTCACTCAATGGGGCACTCCTCAGATAGACCTCTTTGCAGCTCCTCACAATCACCAGCTGCCCCGTTTCTGCTCAAGACTTTACTCTCCACTCCGTCTCACAGCAGATGCTTTTCTCCTCGACTGGTCGAATCTGTTCCTGTACGCCTTCCCTCCTCTACCTCTCATGTTGAGAACCTTGTTCAAGCTCAAGAGGGAACGAGCCACCATGATTCTGATTGCTCCGAGGTGGCCCAGGCAACATTGGTTCTCCCTTCTACTTCAACTCAGTTCCAGGGAACCTTTTCCTCTTCCTCTGTTTCCTTCTCTGCTTACGCAACAGCAGGGAACCCTTCTGCATCCCAACCTCCAGTCTCTACACCTGATGGCTTGGTATCTCTCGGGCTGAACTCGACTGATACTCTTTTGTCTCAGCCCGTTCGTTCCATTCTGGATGCTTCCAGGAAACCAGCCACTCTACAATGTTACCATCAAAAGTGGACGAGGTTTTCTTCCTGGTGTCTTCTTCATCATCTTGATCCCACTTCCCTAGCGGTGGAGACGTTGTTGGATTATCTTCTTTCTTTGTCTGATTCTGGCCTGAAGTCCTCTTCCATCAGGGTCCACCTCAGTGCCATTGCAGCTTTTCATGAGCCAGTCCATGGAAAACTTCTTTCAGCTCATCCCCTGGTATCCAGGTTCATGCGTGGGCTTTTCAATGTGAAACCACCTCTTAAAGCCCCTCCGGTTATCTGGGATCTCAATGTGGTTCTTTCCGCTTTAATGAAACCTCCATTTGAACCTTTAGCTACCTCTCCTTTCAAATTTCTCACTTGGAAGGTACTTTTTCTTATTGCCATTACCTCTGCCAGGAGGGTCAGTGAGCTTCATGCACTGGTTGCAGATCCACCTTTTACGGTTTTTCACCGTGACAAGGTGGTTCTGCGTACACATCCAAAGTTTCTCCCCAAGGTTGTTTCTGAATTTCATCTCAACCAATCCATTGTTTTACCTGTTTTCTTTCCAAAACCTCATTCTCATTCTGGGGAACAAGCTCTGCATACTTTGGATTGTAAAAGGGCTCTTGCTTACTATCTGGAGCGTACGAAACCCCACAGATCAGTTCCCCAACTCTTTCTGTCCTTTGATCCGAATAAATTGGGACGTCCTGTTTCTAAACGTACGTTGTCTAATTGGCTTGCAGCGTGCATTTCATTCTGTTATGCTCAGACGGGACTGACACTGGAAGGTTCTGTCACAGCCCATAAAGTCAGAGCAATGGCAGCATCTGTAGCTTTCCTCCGTTCCACTCCTATTGAGGAAATCTGCAAGGCTGCTACTTGGTCCTCAGTTCACACTTTTACATCTCATTATTGTCTGGATACATTCTCCAGAAGGGATGGTCACTTCGGCCAATCTGTTTTGCAAAATTTGTTTTCTTAATGGCCAACCTTCCCTCCATCCCTCTTTTTGTTAGCTTGGAGGTCACCCATCAGTCAAGAATAGCTGCCTGCTTGTCCTGGGATAAAGCACAGTTACTTACCGTAACAGGTGTTATCCAGGGACAGCAGGCAGATATTCTTGCGTCCCACCCACCTCCCCGGGTTGGCTTCTTAGCTGGCTTATACTAACTGAGGGACCGCGCGCCTCTGTCGGGCGGGAAGGCACTCGCGCGTGCGCGGTGCGGCCGAGCTAGAACTTTCTAAAAGTTCTTAGAGTGAGATCACTCTAAAATTGTCCGTACCGGGGCTCCGTCGGTGCCGTCACCCATCAGTCAAGAATATCTGCCTGCTGTCCCTGGATAACACCTGTTACGGTAAGTAACTGTGCTGTTTGTGGAATGATTGTGTGGTAGTGGAGTGCTAGAAAAGACCATCAATGGTTAATTCATAGTACAAAAAATAAATTAATGGAGGGAAGATCAGATAATACTTGTAAACTCAGTGAGATTGAAGATGATGGTAGCATAATAAAGATTAAATGTTTAACATGTTTAATTGAATGGATGTATTTTGTTTTTGTTTAGGAGAACAGATTATCACTTTCCATTCTCCTGATGTTCCTTCTTCATCCAGTTCAAGTTCAAATGCTGTTAACCCATATGCAGGAAGCCCTTGTATAGATTGCTGTTCACCAGTCAAAAACTTTTTTCCCATAAGACCTGGGGCTTGCAGGGGAACTGCACAATATCAGACTTCCCTTTTTCAGATACCATTTTCACTAGAGCATCGTGAAGAAGAAAATAAGATGACTCCAGAAGTTCTACCTCAACTGGGTGCTGCAGTTCATTTGCAAAAGTTAACTACTATATGTAGCGGACATTTAGTTATGGAAACCCTGTCTGCTTTTCCAGAACAATCAAATAGTGAAAGAAGATCCTCATCGCTACCTAACCTGGAAGAATTGAAAGATAATAACACAATAGATATGGTTGACACTGTAGAAATAGAAGGTGAAGTGACTTGGGCCAAAGAAGGCAATGGCAATAGCAATATACCAATGTGCAGCTTCATGGCTGGAACTATTTTCAGTATTGAAAGTTCTCAGATGTGCATGTCACCACTGGCAGAGAGTAGTGCAATTCCCTGTGATAGTAGTAGCATTCAGGTAAGATAATTTTGTATGAACATTTTTTAAAAGTTATAAATTGCTCTATCCATATTTATTATACTGATATTATAATCTGCCTTGCTATGGAATCATATTCATGTTAATCTGAGTGAAGAAAATGTAAATTGTTTTACCATGTATGGTTAGGTCATACTTCTTCCTTCCTGACTGGAGCTAAGAACAGTTTTCTTTGTTTATTCTTGTTTTACTACCTAATTTTACCAAAATGCTGGAGCAAGAACTCAAAAGGGTGTAGTCTGATGATGTCAGACCATAGAGTGGCTATGTTATTTGTCATAAAGCAAATGAGGGCAGACTTAAAAATTATAAACCTGCGGGAAAGGAGTGCTAGGGAAATGTCAGACGTTCAAGTACTTCCAAAGTATAAATTCACAGGAAATAGAACTCTTTCACTGGAAAGAAAGTTCTGGAATAAAAAATTGTAGGTTGAGGGTGAAAAAGCATAGACTCCAGAGTAATCCAATGAAATTGTTACAGAAAGGGTAGAGGATGTGTGGGACAGGCTCTCAATGTAGATGGTGGAAATGAGGACAGCCCCTAAATTCACTTCTGTTACATCCCTTCTGGATTCGATATGCTAGGTGGTGTTGCAGAAATCCACAAACATTTCTGAGCACATGCTCCACCCCTTTAGCCTGAGAGCTAGTAAACCTATCCAGTTACAATTTTTGCAAGTCTCTGGCAGTTACTCTGCTTCTTTTTCTTATTTTTTTGCTTAAAGTTCATTTCTCGGTGGCTTCAGTGCCTTGAGACTACTTCCCAGTGGTCCCCTGTTGGAGAAAAGGATGCAGTCCAGCAGTGCCGGACTACAACTTCACTGAGAAACTCTTGTGGATCTGTGGAGCCAGCCTGCTGTGTGCCACCCTTCTTAGAATACTTAGGCGTCCCTTCCCTTGGGAGTCTGCTTGCCAGTGACCTTGTCACAGGTTTCAAGCGCAGGCTGTATGTGTCTGGAGTGAAACCCTCCCTGGTTTCAAGGTGCAGGCTGCCTTTCCTGCCCCCAACAGCGTGGCAGAGGATCTGTGGGGGTGGAGGTTATTAAAGTTGGTGTCTGGCTGGCTGGCAGGCCGAAGATCATCAACTCTGAGCATTTGGTGCTGTTTCTGAGGCAGAAAGTCCTTTTTTTCCACTCAGCTGCTTTAAAATCACTGACAGGCAAAGGCACTACAGAAATGTGAGTACACCTCCATTATCTCATATGAGAAATTCAGGGTTGACTTGTGAAGAGTTTTAAATTGCATTCTTCACAATTTATGAAGGTAGGATTTAGGTCCCCAAACCTCCCCAGACCCCAAATCGCTCCTTTTTTTATTTTGGGGTTTTCGGGGTTGTTGTTTTTTTTTGTTTGTTTGGGGGTTTTGTTGTTTTTTTTTTTTTACCATCTTGGATTTTTATTGATCTTTCTTTCAAAGTTTTATTTCTGCCTCAAAATCCTACTCAACTGTTCCTGTCACTAAGAGAACCATTTCTACATGGCTAGTGGATTGTATTTCCTTTTGCTATGTTCTTGCTGGGCTGATGCTTGAAGGCGTGTCACTGCACACAAAGTTCTAGCAATGGCAACTTCAGTAGCTCATCTATGTTCCACTCCCATTGACGACATCTGTAAAGCAGCCACCTGGTCCTCATTTCATACCTTCTCATCCAATTGTTGTTTGCAGAATTATTCCAGGTGGCAAAGTCAGTTCAGCCAAGCAGTTCTGCAAAATTTATTCTACACTTAGATGCCAACTTTCCTCCAACCCTTTTGGTTTCTCCAGGCTTGTAGTAGTTAATAACCCTCTTCAAAGACGTGATCATGGCAGCAGCTAGGAAGTCCTCAGATAAAGCATAGTTACTCACCTGTAGCAGTGTTATCCGAGGACAGCAGGCAAATATTATCACAATCTTTCCTCCTATCCTAGTTTGCTTCTTAGCTCCCAGTGATTTCCAGAATTCAATTCAAATGCTCTTGCCTGGCTTTTAAGATTATTCACGGCATCCTTCCTTCCCTAATCCCACTTTCCTTCAACTCCTCGTGCCCTGACTCCACCAGGACCACCCATAAATTAAAACTATCCTTCCCCTTCCTACATGATATTCTCCACGCAGGTAAACTGGGAAAATCACTTCTATTCAAAATCACAGGTCTCTGGAATGACCTTACCATCCCGCTGCGGAACCTGAGCTCCTCCATTTAATTCCGCAAGCAACTAAAAACCTGGCTCTTCTCTAACATGTAATTTTCCCTTACTTTTCCACTCAACTTATAAACTTATGTAAACCTTTTCCTACCCTTTCTCATTTTTAAGTTCTTGTAAACCGTGCCGAGCTCTACTTCCGTGGAGATCATGCGGTATATAAACTTAAGGTTTAGTTTAGTTTAGTTTAGCTTACTGAACTGAAGGTCCAGTGAGCCGACATTGGGCGGGAAGACACTAACTCATGTATGATACGGGCAGTCTAGAGACTTTAAAATTGACTACACTTTTTCACTGTCCATGCTGGACTCCATAGATGACGTCACCCACATATGAGAATATCTGCCTGCTGTCCTTGGATAACACCTTCTACAGGTGAGGAACTATGCTATATCCATCCTGCCGCTTCAACCCTCAGGGCTAAGGAATCCTTGAATTGACCCAATAGAGATCCCACCTCACCATCCAGCACCCATAATCTGTCCCATCCAGCTCAATGCACAGTTAACAAACAAATCATGATATGTCCCCCAATCAAACATTGCACACTCATCCTAAATCACAATTCTGTCACCAAACTATTAAGTCATCTAATTAACACAGTAATTAATATAAGGAGCAAAACTCAGATGGTCATAATGTGTCCTTCCTCAAAATATTTGAGAAACTAGAGCAGGAGCAGAGATACAGTTCATTATGATTCCCTCATCATTCCAGGGTGCCTAGCACAACACTCTTAGACTGCCACAAAGTTCATGCTATGTTTGATTGAGGATGAAGTTGCTATGATGGTTTCTTTGGTCTAGCCTTGTGCCTTTGACATAGTATATCATTCTTTACTACTAAATAGGCCTTCAATGTAAATAGCTCTTTTATTTTTACACAATTGTTCTTTTTGCATGAAAACTTCACATAATACTTCATTTTCCGTGGGCAGATGGATGACATTATCCATGGAACCCGGTACAGACAGATACCAAGTGGAAGTGGCATCAGAGAGGCGGGACACAACCATGGAAAGGCCCTGGTGGCACCAGCTGAAAGCAGGCAGCTTACCCTGCTGCCTCGTTATGGATCTCAGGGAGGAAGAGAGGCATTAGATGTTTGGACCTGCAGGGGAGGAGGGGAGTTAAAGGGATTCTGGGACCTGCAGTGTGTGGGGATACCAGACTTGCTAAGGAAGGGGGGAATGAATAGAGGGAGAGACGCTGACCCAGTGGAGAGAGAGAAAAATGCCAGCCTGTGGTAGGAGGTGAGGAAGAGACATTAGGCCCTGGCTTTGGCAGTGTGGAAAGAAGGGGAAGAGAGGCAACAAGCTGGATAAGTGGAGTGATTGGGGCACTGAGAGGCAGGTGCTGAACATGATGAGGGGATAGTAGAGAGAGAAGAAATATCAAAATTGCGGGAGATTCTGGGAAGAGAGAAAAGAAAAACAACAAAGGTAGAAAACAGGTGTTTTTCTGAATTTATTAATTGTAATGTGTCAGCTGTAGGAAAGGTGTGTTTCTGATATCTTGCATTTGTTTCTATTCCTTTAATATGACAGGTTTTCAATATAAGTCTTGCATTCAATGGTGTACCCAGGGGGAAGGGCGGTCCACTTCAGATTCAGCCCATAAGGGGGTGTTCCGACAACTTCTCCGAGGGCCGGTGCTGGCGTTGAGAACTTCTTCCCAGCAGCAGCGTTCACAATTCACTGCTCTTGTTAGCGTCAGGCCTTCCCCTCTGCCAGGTCCTGCCTACTTCCTGTTTCTTAGAAGGCAGGAGCTGGCAGAGAAGAAGGCCTGATGTCTGCAAGAGCAGCAAATTGTGAACGTTGTTGCACTCCTGACTGTAGGGTGACAAAAAGAGGGAGGGGAGTGAACGAAAAATGCTGCACTTGATTGGGGAGAGGGAGGAAGAAGGACGAGGAGTCAAAAGAGAGATGCCAGACTGAGAGAAAGGAAGGAGGGAAAGGAGATGCCAGGCCATGGAGAGAGAGGAAAAAATGCCAGGGTATAGGGGTGAGGGAAGGGAATGTGATCTGTTACCTAAGGTGATTGCCTCTCTTTTGTAGGCGTATGTACCGTGTCGTACTTTTCAGATCACAAGATAAAGATCTTTTGATTGTCCCTTCTATTCATTCTGTTAAGAAAGTAGTGAATCGATCTCATATGTGCCTCTCTTTTGTAATCGTATGTACCTTGTCGTACTTTTGAGATCACAAGATAAAGATCTTTTGATTGTCCCTTCTATTCATTCTGTTAAGAAAGTAGTGAATCGATCTCACATGTTCCAAGTAGCTATGGAATTCTATTTCAGACTCCATTTGTTTGATTTCTAATGTTTTTTTTTTTGGCATTTCAGAAAAGCTTGAAAGCCTATCTTTACTGATTGGCCATTTTCAATCTGGGTAATTCATGATTTGGTAGTTTTGGGGCCTTAATTATTTTAAGGAACTGATGCAGGATGTTTGTTGTATGCTGTTATTTTATTATGATTTATTAAGTTTTGTTTTTAAGTATGTATGTAATGTTGTTACCCGCATATGCGGGCTATAAATATTTTAAATAAATAAAATAAAGGTGACAGATGCCAGACTAGGGAGAAAATGAGAAATGCTCTTGTTAAGATTTTAATAGTTAAATGGGTTATTAGGAAGATAATTTAATTTGTGAACCAAGCAGATTAGTCTTAAATTTTTCAATTTAAATAAAGGAGGGATAGGAAAGAGGAGATACCAGAGCAAGAAGGGGGAAGAAGAGGGGGTGCCAGGGCATTGGGGGGAGGGAGGGAGGAAGGGAAGGAGACTGAGATGACAGACCATCGGAAAGGAAGGAAAGAAGATGCCAGAGCACAGAGGAAGAGGGAGAGATGGAAGGAGAAGAGTAGAGAGATCTCAAGGCATGGGGGAAGGGAAGCAGATACCAGACCATGGGGCAAGTTAGTGTGGGAAGGAGGGAAGGAAAGAAGAAGGGAGAGATGCCAGCACACGTGGGAGGGAGTGGAGATACAGGGCAGACACTGGATGGAAAGGAGAATGAAGAGAAGATGAGAAATGCAGAAACTAGAGATGACAAAAAGTAGAAAAAATTTTTTTTATATTTTTTTTGTTGTTGCTTTAGAATAAAGTACTCCACTTCCCCCTCCCCATTCGCAGTTTCTGCACTCACGATTTCACATAATCGTGATTTTTTTTCTGGGGAGGAGGAAAATAAAAAACCCATATTTTTTTACTTCCCTGCCGCCTTCCCGGCCTTACTTGGTGGTCTAGCGGGCTTTCGGGGCAGGAGCGATCTTCCTACGCTCCTGCCCCGTGCAGATTGCCATGAGGAAATGGCTGTAGGGAGTTCCCGTCATAGTCTCGAGAGACTACAAGAACTCACAGCAGCCATTTCCTCATGGCGATCTGCACGGTGCAGGAGCGTAGGAAGATCGCTCCTACCCCGTGAAAAGGATTTGGTCCCAATTACTGCCTCACACACTGTCATTAGTAAGTCAGATGCATCTGGGGACAACAGACGCCCATTATCTCCCAAACAATGTCCAATTTATTGTCAGTTCCACAACCCTTTTTATATCATTTTACATGGGTCAGTGTCGACAGCATATGACGTAAGTACAAACCATATATGGACACAGATCACATGAAACTTTAAAAGAAATAACAAGCATCTTACTATCTAAAGGCTAAAGTCTAAAGGGTGCTCTGCTTAGCAAACACTTAATTTATCTAAAGCTTCTTACAAATACAGCTGCGAAGACAATTGAGTTCACTTCACAACAGGATAAGAAAACACATCTCTCAAACATAAAATGGCCTTGTAGTATATCAGCAAGAGAAAGAAAAACAAACAGGGTCTGGATTTACAGCTTCAAACACAGTTGAAAGAAAAACTACAAGACACATGAAACATATCCCTTCAATCCCCTCTTACATCATGAAAATGACATCATAAATGCAGGGAGAGCTACTCTAGATGTCTCTCGAGGAGGGGTTTTAGGAACTGTAATACGAATAACACAGCGCATGAGCAGTCGAAAAATTACATAAGAGACAAGAATGCAGATAATAATAGTGATTAAAACAATAAGAAGGTCTTTTACCCAGCCCTGCATCCAACTAAAGTACTGATCCCAAGGATTAGATAAACCAGAGTTACGTTTGAGCTCAGCAGAGAGGTCCTCTAATTTCTGAATGGCCATAGTAACCTTTCCTGTAGGACCTGTATTGTCAGGAATAAAAGTGCAACACGATAAAGTACTGGGAAGAATTTTACAGACACCCCCCTTCTCAGCTAGAATCATATCCAGGGCCATGCGATTTTGAAAAGCCATCTGAGAAGTGGGGCCTAACTGATCAGCAATACCTTGCAAGGCATCTCTAGAGTAGTTCACAAAGCGTTGCTGATTATAATAAATGTAATTAATCCAATCAACATTCTTATTGATAGTAATAAGGGGAATAAGGGACTCAAACCCAGCCTTAACCTGGTCTCGGGCCTTGAATTCATCTGGGACCCACTTGGGACCCCTATAGCATCTATGTATACATGCAGATCAAAACTACCAAGGAGATCACGTTTATGTCGAGACAGAGAAGAGGAAGAACCATGTGAATAGGAAAGGTGCCCTTCAGAAAGGATATGCAGGGGCATGATAATCTTAGCTAAAGCGCACTGGCCTATCCACTGGCTGGATAGCTTAACATGGAGCCGAAAGTCTCCACAGAGCCAGTAAATATCACCTAGGGTGAAAATCTGATGCTGCAACAATGGGGCATACCTATGATCCAAGACAGAACAATAGCCTGGGGGAAAATTACCTACAAAACTACCCTGTGTCAGATTGGAGACATGACATGTGTAATTACCCTTATAGATGGTAACGGCTATGTCAAGCTTTTTCTGTCCAGGCAGCAAAGGGTATTTAGAACGCCACAGCGCACAAAGGGGATCGGTAAAATTAGAGGAGGAGTTGGTAAATAACCCAAAAAAGCATGGTTGGATACCAGGAGGGAGGTCCAGAGGTACCGTTCCTAAATGGGGGTCTAGCTTGAGCACATAAGTAACAATTACTCATATTATGTTGATCAGCAGTGAATTTCATCCATTCTAACCAAAGGTTACGTTCTGAAAACCCTACTTCAACAGCCATAGTATCTTCAAAGGTGGGATTGGCAATAGCCATCATGTCAGTAAGTTTATTGAATGTAGGGGCCAGTAGGTTAGTTTTTTTTTAAGGCCCCCACAAAATGGCGGGAGAGGATGAGTGGAGGTAGATAGATCCCGTAAGAAAAACTGATGGGTCAGATAGCTAGACCCACCCTTAAACCACATGCCCATAACATACATACCTTCATCAGTAGGTCTAGGGTTGTCAATAGTAAGAGAAAGCTTAATAATTTGTTCAGGAACACTTTTCCTATAACAGTTTCCAACCTTACGAAGGGTCATACGAGTAAGCAGTGATTTACCATTTTGGTCCAGTTTTTTCAGAGCACTTTCTGGTTTATAAGCCCAGTCAGTGCCAGTATTCCACCCTACCGCTCCCCAGGATGCACACTTATGCCCCCCAACGTGAGTCAGTAACACATATATATATGTCTTTAGTTTTAGGAATCTCTAAGGACCAATGGCACAGCCATGAGACATCAATTGATGAACAGTCCACAATGTCACAATACTAAAAAGTGAAGGTGGGCACATGCACACTGCTGGAATTATACAAAAGGGTAGTATACTGTCTTCTGGATTCCAATTGAAGGGCAGCCCTTGGGAGGAAGTCCAGCTTGACGTCTTAGTCGCAAAAAGATGCCGAGGGTGCTGTTTACAGATGAGTACATTGTTGGGGTATCATTTACAGATGGGTATGGGCAGACAGTGTTGTGGACCCAGGACACATCATCCCTGTAGACACAGTTGGAAATGATCCATACAGGAAGAAAAACTAGCAGCAATGTTGCCAGTAGGAGAATGATAAAGTTGGTGGAATGCTGTGATGAGATCATCATGTTGTTCCACTGAAGGGGGTGAAATCTGCGCAGAGACGGCTTGCTTCTGGGGTTTTAGGTTAACCCTCTTCAAGCGACTTGCGTGAATCCAAATAGGAGACTCCTCAGTGAGTACAGCGGTCCTGGTCACAACGATCACAGTAGTGGGAGGGCCAAAGGGGAAATCCATCTGCTTCCGATCCTTGAAAAGCTTCTGGATAATGACTTTGTCACCAGGCTGGAAAAAATGGGTAGGAATCTGTGGAGAGAAAGGAGAAGTGCAAGATACGTTTCTTTCAATATGCCCTGTTTCAATGAGCTTTCGGACGAATTCTTCCTATATCAAGGGGAGATCACTACTCTCAACTATTGAGGGTTTGTCTACCCTTGGGGCGGGGAAAAGTCGTCCTATGAGAATCTTAAAGGGAGAGTAGCCAGTGGTGCAGGAAGATGAATCAGTCCAGCAGGAACGGAGAGTCTCCCTAAACTGGTGAGATGCACACTTGGGATGAAATGATATCTGTGCATAAAGGGAGAGATACACCGGTTTGAAAAGAGTCCAGATATCATTCAGCAGCTGTACTCCAGTGTGATCCAAATAAGAGATAGAAAACGAGAGAGAAACCATGTTGCTTGTACTGAATGTGGCAACATGTGACAATATTAATGCATTTACTTGGTATAGTTATGGCAAAAGAGAGACAATATTCAGTTACTTAAGGTTCTTAATCGGACATTCCAAAAATATATGTTTTTGTGTGCTGCATATAACTATTATGGCACTTCAGAGAGACCATACTGATGTACTGAATGTATTCGGAAATGTATACTGAATGGATCATATGTAGGGAGCACCACGGAATAAACACTGTATAGGGTAAAACTTTTTCTTAAACATATAACCCCTAACTAAGCTATGTTTAGAATATGAAAGCTATAAGTAAAAAGAACATTGCGCAATTAGGCTAGTAAAAAGTGGGAAAAGAGCTCTAGAAATGGCCAATGTTATGTAGACATGGCACAGACAAAACACAAAGTTTTAGGCGTGAAGCTATTTTTCCATCTGTCAAGTGTGCAGGGCTGAATTTAACTCTGCAAATAAACACATTGTTATAGAAAACCAAAATAAAGATGAACACATAAGTATTACAAATAATGTATATCATAACCATCTCGTATTCGGAAAAAGGCATAAAGCTAATGTCTCTTTGGAGCGTCTCTATCTCTGCAGTGATAAAGAGGATCCTTGGAATACATTAGAAATATCTTTGTGCCAAAACTGGTCTGGGATGGCTATGTATATCCAAACTACTGTTAAGAAAAAGAAAAAACATTTTAAATTGGCAACATCCTAATTTCAGCTAAAACAATAGAAAGGAATTTTTTCCAATTCACAAACATGCCAGCTGTAGCTATCGAGCTATATATGTCTGTATCAGGGAGCGAAAGATCAAGAATAAAAAAATCACTGGCAAGAAGTTGAAATGTCGCTAGCAGCTGGTATACAGGGTTTCCCCTCTTTGCAACAAAGTCCGTCCGAAGGGCGGCTTTGGGCACCTGCCAGACGCCAGGCATCAAGTTCAGAGGGGGTAACAAAGGACTGAAGCTGAGAAAAAAAGAGAGGAAGGGAATCCTGTTCACCCTTGAGACCCAGAAGCCCATTTAAAAGAAGGGCTTGGACATCGTGAGAAGTGTGAAGGGTAGTGAGGTGACCAAGGAGCAGAGGAGTAGCCAGCTCTACCACCATAGCACATGCAGCCAGGGCTCTCAAGCAGGCAAGCATGCCTTGAACTTGAACAAGAGTGACTTTAGAAAAAAAGGGCAACAGGGCGTAACTTACCGCCATGATCTCCCGCCATGGTGTTACAATGGTCCTGAACAAAGAGATGAAACATTTGGTCATAATCAGGAAGACCCAGGCCTGGGCTAGAAACCAAAGCACATTTCAGATGTCCAAAAGCATCCAACATTTCTTTAGTCCATCTGATAAGATCAGTCATTTCAGAACCCAGGGTCTGTCTCAGAATCTGGTCATAAAAGGAACAATCAGGGATCCATTGGCGGCAGTAACCAATCATACCAAGAAAAGTAAGCATGTCCTCCTTGGTAGCTGGGCGGGGCAGACCCAGAACAGCAGCAATGCGGGAGGTGCTGATTTTCCTCTGACCATGAGACAGGATGAAACCCAGGTATTCCACCTCAGATTTACACCAGTGCAGTTTATTTCGTGACACTTGTGACCACACACAGACAATCATTGTAAAAGGTGCAAACTATCAGCCTGACAGGTCTCCTGAGTTATGGAACACAAAAGGAGGTCATCCACATACTGGATGAGAACAGAACCATGAGGGGCAGGCCATGGCTGTAGAGTAGCCCGGAGAACAATGGAGAACACCACAGGGGAGTCAACATAGCCCCGGGGCATTCTACACCAGGTATACTGTTGCTTAAAGGTGAAGGCAAAAAGGGGCTGAGGAGTCTCATCAACAGGGACTAAAAAACAAACAAACATTCTTTAGGACAATGACAGAAAAAAAAAACATTGGCTGCAGGTGGAATGGAAGAGAGAAGGGAAGGAACATCAGGGACAATGGGTGCAATGAGAATTACCAAAGCATTAACAGTCCTAAGGTCTTGGACGAAGCGGGGGATGCCATCAACTTTGACAAAAGGAGTGATGGGCGTATTGTAAGAAGAGAGAGTGGTTTTGATAAGACCGGAGGAAAGAAAGGAAGCAATCAGTGGAATCATGACTCTCACCTTTTCCCAGGGGATTGGGTACTGCTTGATAAAAACGAGAGTGAGTGATTTCAGAGAAGCACGATAGGGGGTACATGAAATAAAGCCTACAGCATTATCAGTGGAAGCCCAAACCGGGGAGTCTGGGGTAAGGGGCAAAAGCATTTATGCGCGGACCCTTATAGTGTAAGCAAAGAACAGCAGCTGGTCTGGCAGCCAAAAGTGCGTTTGTGCTGTATTTAATTCAGACGGCCAAGTAGAGAAATGTTGCTTTAAGTCAGAAAGAGAAAAACAGAATCGCATTCCTTAAGGTCAGTAACTAGGTATCCAAATAAGCACAGAGAGAATTTACAACTTGCTAATATTCTTAAAAAAAAACCATGAGCCTTGCACAAGAAAGGAAGCCTGTAAAATAGAATTTTTTCGTTTATAAGCCAGCACAGAACACAGAGGAAGCAGCCAAAAGAGGAACGCACAATATGAATCAGAGTAAAACTATTGTACGTTCGAGAGGGAGCCACATAACAGCATGTGCTACCTCAGTGTTAAACTTATAAGCAGTGCAAACGTATACGGGAAAGGACTGGTGACACAGAGAGATGTGAGCTGGAGGGAGAGTGTCACACACACGGGCAACATAAGCCTTACAAGTCTCATCTGTCTAGAAGGGGGAGAATCCTAAGTGCCTTTATGACCCATAACAAAAACAATATAACAATGCAGAAATTTTCGCTTACCTTACCTTATAAGCGAGGTACAGAACAGTAATATACAGTGAAACCTTATACTCTATAAGATCTTTAACCCCACAAACGACAGAGTGGGCAGGCGGTTCTATAAATAATTTCATTCTTCCCGAAAGAACGGCAGCTGCTTATATTCACGAGGGGAGCTTCCCAAAAACACCCCGGGAGTTTCCCAAAAACTCCGTAATAGAACCCAAAGCCTTAAATTAAAAATAAAGGGTTGGAACAGGACGCCAATACCAGTGAGTATTAAAGAACAGAATTCAAAATTCAGAAATACTCACAAAATACTGGTGATGTCATCGTCCCATCCCGGGCAAGCTCCCACTGAAAAGGATTTGGTCTCAATTACTGCCTCACACATTCTGTCATTAGTAAGTCAGATGCATCTGGGGACAATATCTTAGAGACAACAGATGCCCATTATCTCCCAAACTTGTCCAATTTATTGTCAGTTCTACAACCCTTTTTATATCATTTTACATAGGTCAGTGTCGTCAGCATATGACGTAAGTACAAACCATATATGGACACAGATCACATGAAACTTTAAAAGAAATAACAAGCATCTTACTATCTAAAGTCTAAAGGGTGCTCTGCTTAGCAAACACTTTCTTTATCTAAAGCTTCTTACAAATACAGCTGCGAAGACAATTGAGTTCACTTCACAACAGGATAAGAAAACACATCTCTCAAACATAAAATGGCCTTGTATATCAGCAAGAGAAAGAAAAACAAACAGGGTCTGGATTTACAGCTTCAAACACAGTTGAAAGAAAAACTACAAGACACATGAAACGTATCCCTTCACCCCGAAAGCCCTCTAGACCACCAGGTAAGGCCGGGAAGGCGGCAGGGAGGTGGGGTGAATCAGAGCCGGATATTCGCGGTTTTTCCCCATTCGCGGTCCGGCTCTGCCCGTATCCCCCGCGAATAACAAGGAGAAATGTATTGTAGCTGTATTGATAAACATTTATAAATAGAAAATGGAAATAAGGTAATCTTTTTATTGGACTAATTTTAATACTTTTTTTTTTTTTTACTAACTGGAGACCAAAATCCCCTTCCTCAGGCAGTGGCGTTCCAAGGGTTGGGAGCGGGGGAGGGGCAGCCTGCCCTAGGTGCAGCTCCTAGTGGGTGCTCCTCCAATCACTTTTTATATTGGAGGGTGTTAAAAAAATCGATCCCAGGTATCACATACTCTAAGTACGCTAGTGCTTTAATTTGTTTGATTTTACAAGATTTGTTTATATTAGCTTTGAATAGGTTTCTAATCTAATCTAATCCTTAGGTTTGTATACCGCATCATCTCCACGTTTCTGCTTCTAAACCTTAGCCCCTACCACCTTGGGAGAGATGACATTAGGGAGGGCACCTTAAGATTTTTCACTCGGGGGTTATTCAGTCCTTGCTAGGCCACTATTGGTCCCTTTTTATTTCTTGGGTCTTTAAAATCCTGTTGTTTTATAAGAAGTTCCTTGAGAGAACCCTCTCATTTCAAGCCGCTAAATTGAATGTATGGCTTAGAAAAATTATGTTAGAGGTCTCTTTAACAGTTTTCTAAAATCGAGATAGGAAGACTCAACTCTTTGATAGGCTGGTATCTTAATGCATTCTGCTTCATTTTTTCAATCAAGTTCCTTATATTCAACTTGATGTATTTTACCTGTTCTATGTATTATTTCTTTCCCTGCCATGCCGGTATTTTCTGCATTTATTGTAAATGCTTTCTGTCTTTATCTGTTTTTAAGTCCATTATTCTAATTTGTATTTTATCTGTATCCCATGTATTAGCTCACCTTGTTGTGAACCGCCTATAACTTTTTCGCTATGGCAGTATATAAGAATAAAATTATTATTTTATTATACTAATTATTCTTATTACTTATGCAACATTCTAAAAAATAATAATTTCTGCTTAAAACTTTGTTTAAACATGACGGGTCCCAATTCAGACTGGGGCTCATACCTAGCCTGATTAATACCACCCTCTATAACTTTCACAGGACCACTTCAAAATACAATTGCCTTATTTGATGGATTTTAGTTGCTAGTTTTGCTATGACTCAAATTCCAGATGTTTTTCTGTTCTCAGGTCCTTGCTTCCTGGCTTAGTTGTCTATTTGCCCCTCTATTCCTTCTTGTTCTGTTTCTTTATATGAAACAAGTTCACTATGTTCAAGAACCTCCTGTCTATTCTTCTTTACGTTTATGGGATTTATAATTCCTGGGAACTTCTTGTGCTTCATTTTCAGGCCAACTTCCTCACTATTTCTTCAACACACTTCTTCCTTGACGGGTTATATGCCCCATTATCAGGTTTCTTTAAAACAGTTCTCAATAGCTTTGATGGATCCAGGCTAAGGATAAACCCTGGAACTAGGGCATTTCTCATTTCCTTCCTTCCTTCTGGTTAATTTCTCAAGAGCTCAAAAAATCAGTTCTATATGGTTACGGCACTGGAGGAAGATGAGTAAAATATCTCAAATCTGAATAGACTGTAGAGCAACTAAAGTGTAAAAGATTTATTAGGTTTATTAGGAAGAGGATTTAACTTGTGAACCAAGCAGATTAGTCTTATTTCTTCAATTTAAAGACCTTCTCTTCTAAAATTTAAAGACTTTCACTTCTAAAATTTTCAAATATTTCTTGAGCTCCTTTAGACTGGCAAACTCATAATTTTATAGACACTTCCACTCACAGAATCAAGTTCCATGCCCAAGAAGATGTTCAAAACGTCTTAATTTTACTCCATGGCAAACATAAAACCATAATTCTGATTTGTCTTGAAACTTTAAAGAAAGCAGGCTTACATCTTTATGAGTAATTGGGATAAAACAAGGCCTGATTCATCCTCTTACCCCTCCTGAAACAAAATGATCACACTATTAATGAAACATAAATTTGGTGTATGCTGCATTTATAAAGCTTGCTGTCTAAAAGTTAGATCAATTTTCTCTTCATTCTTTTTTTTTCTTTAGTATTAGTTGATGGTAGTTTATGTGATGTACAGATTACATGCCATGTTGCAGAAATCCAACTGTTCATATTAAACATTTTACTATTTTTTTCTATTAGGTGGATAGTGGTTACAATACACAGACTTATGGGAACAGCATTATGGATGCTATGGTGTCTGAAAGCAGTGGTAGAGAAACTGATTTGCAAACTTTTGAGATTCCGAACAAATCTCAGACTCTGAAATCAAAGGTATGTATACTATACTATGTTGAATATTATCCCAAGGAGCTCTTGAGGGGAGTGGGGAAAATGGTTGTTTCCTCTCTACAGAAATATAATCACAATAAAATCCTAATCTGTATGTCATGCAGCAGGGGGGGGTTTCTTTGTATTTCAGCAGAAGTTGGAAAGAATTATACAAAAGGGATTGAGAGATGTCAACATATATGTCCATCTCTTCGATGGTAAAATAACTGAAAATTATATGGAATGGGTTAAAATTTGGCATGAATAAAAAACCAGTTAAGACGCATCAGGTTTAAAAATGGGCTAGGTTGGACCAGAGGTTCCAAAGAAACAAGCATTCCCCTCCCCCCCAAAAAAATGACCTAGTGTACTATACTATGTTGAATATTCTCCCAAGGAGCTCTTGAGGGGAGTGGGGAAAATGGTGTTTCCTCTCTACAGAAATATAATCACAATAAAATCCTAATCTGTATGTCATTCAGCAGGGGGTGTTTTCTTTGTATTTCAGCAGAAGTTGGAAAGAATTATACAAAAGGGATTGAGAGATGTCAACATATCTGTCCATCTCTTCGATGGTAAAATAACTCTGAAAATTATATGGAATGGGTTAAAATTTGGCATGAATAAAAAAACCAGTTAAGACACATCAGGTTTAAAAATGGGCCAGGTTGGACTGGAGGTTCCAAAGAAATAAGCATTCCCCTCCCCCCCCAAAAAAAAAAATGACCTAGTGTATTTCTGTGGGAGAAGCACTTCCAGCTTTTGCAACATATACATTTTACCAATGAAGCAGCAGTTTCTTTGGAAACAATCTCACTTCAGCTTCCAAACTGCCCAAACTCACACCCTATGTACATCTACACTCAAGCTTATGGGCATATACAGATCCCTACTTTTATATATATATATATATATATATATATATATATATATATATATATATATATATACTAGTCTTATAGCCCGTTACATTAACGGGTGCTAGAATATATGTGTGTGTCTCTTTATTTCTTTCTCTCTCTCTCTCCTTAGCCGCTTTCTTTCTTTCTGTCTTTCTTTTTCCTTGACTGTCCATCACCACCCCTTGCCTGCTCCCCCTGTCCATTCTCCCTTCCTTTTACCTCCCCTGTGTCCACCACCACCCCTTCACAGCTCTCCTTATGCAGCAGCAGCCCTTCTCCCTTTGTTTTACATCCCCTCTGTCCAGCAGCACCTTCCTTCTCCCCCTGTCCAACATTAGGCCTCCGTTCCTTTTTCTTCACCCCCCCTGTCCATCAGCACCTCTTTCCTTCTCCCCCTGTCCAGCAGTAGGCGTCCCTTCCTTTTTCTCCCCCCTCCTCCTTCTTATCCCTATGATACACTTACCTTGCTCTGCCCCTGATCAGAGGCTCCTGACAGCCGCCCAGTTGCACCCATTGGAAAAATTCCCTCTGCGGCATCCCGCACCCCTCCTGACGCGACTCCCGCTGTCTTTCTTTCTGTCTGTCTCTGTCCCTGGCTCCTTTGTCTGTTTGTCTTTCTGTATATCTCCCTGCCCCTGTGTCTTTCTTCTTGTCTTTCTGTCTCCCTTCCTCACTCTGTCTGTCTGTCCAAAGCAGCATTCCCTCCCCCTCCATTTTCCTCCCCCCACAACAGTTCCCTGTGCACCTGCCCCTGTTTCTTTCTTCTTGTCTTTCTGTCTCCCTTCCTCCCTCTGTCTGTCCAAAGCAGCATTCCCTCCCCCTTCCATTTCCCTCCCCCCACACCAGTTCCCTGTGCAGCAGCATTAGCGTTTCCTCTACCCCCCATTCCCTTCCCGCGGTCCCGAGTCCTTTGCCGCCCCCCCTTCCCTTCCCTTCCCTTCCCGCAGGCCCGACTACACATGGCGATTCAAGCAGCGTGTGCAGCAGTCTTCACACGCTGCTTTGGGTCCTTCTACTGCCCTGATTTACTCTGGCACGTCCGGAGCAAATCAGGGCAGTAGAAGGGCCCAAAGCAGCGTGTGAAGACTGCTGCACACGCTGCTTAAATTGCCAGTCGGGCCCGCGGTAAGGGAAGAGGGGGGCGGCAAATGACTCGGGTCCCGGGAAGCGGAAAGTTGCTGGGCTCCTCGGTGGGGGCGCTGAGTGGCCGCGATCCCTCTCCTCCCAGACCCCCCCCCCCTCCGCTGGAGGAACGGATATCGACGGTTACAGCCGCTGGCTTCGGCGTCTTCTATCCACTGCGGCCAACCCTAGCGGAAACAGGAAGTAGTCAGAGAGGGCGGCCGCAGTGGACAGCAGACAGCAAAGCCAGCGTTAGCGCGGTGCAGCGCTTTTCTCTTCATTTAAAAGCAGGTGAGCCGGCGAGAAGGAGGAGGTGGTGGTTTTGGCAGTGAGTGAGGGCGGGGGGGGGGAGTCGCCAGCTGTGCTGTGCTTTCCCGATATGTCCGCCGCATACGCACTCTGGCCACGGACCTACAGATCACAGATCAGGGATTACATATCACGCAGGTCTGAGTGCACATGCGCGGCTAGCATTTTATTATATAGGATATATATATATAAATCCCTACTTTCACACTCACACACACACGTACATATACATATATACACATACATACATACGTACATACATACATACAGGGTTAGAAAGCATTCCATGAGCCATGTACTGCATGTTTTCCCCACTGTTTTTTCCTATTGATTTTGTGCTTCCTAGACCAGTGGTCTTAAACTCGCAGCCTGGGGGCCACATGCAGCCCTCGGTATGTTTATCTAATCACAAAAATAAAACAATTTCTTGATCATGTCTCTTTAGCTATAAATTACAATATTATTATTAAGACTTAGCTGAAAGGAAAGAGAAGGCAGATTGGGAGGAGGTGTAGCATTATATACTAAAGATGACATTAAGGTCACAAGAATCTCAGATGTCCATTACACTGGGGAATCCCTTTGGGTTAATTTGGCCAGAGAGAAGGACAAATGCTTGTATCTTGGCGTAATTTACAGACCCCCAAGACAACAAGTTTCAAGTTCAAGTTTATTAGATTTTAATATACCGACCATCAAGCAAATATCTGGACGGTTTACATTGGATTTTAAAAAAAAAATTTACAGATAAGAATAGAAACAATTGAGAAAAAATAAAAAACAAAAGATATTAAATAATTAAATAATGCATAGTGAACATTAACGACAATAACAAGACAGACTTGACAGTGAGGAGAGAGGGAATGGATGGGTAAAGTTACATTGTAAGTAAGAAAAGGAGAAAGAGGGATTAGGAAGATACATGTCGGATGGGGATAAGATATGTTGAATATTTAAAAGAGCAAAATTAGATAGAAAAGAATTTGAGAGGATAGATATTAAGTGGAAGAGAATGCATCTCGAAATAAGAAGGTTTTTAAGTTTTTCTTAAATTTGTCAAGGTTTTGTTCATCACGAATTGGTTGTGGAAGGGAGTTCCACAATGTCGGAGCAGTTACTGCGAAGTTTATTTTGCGTGTGTAATAAAATTCTTTTATTGACGGAATCAATAAGAGGTTTTGATTTGAAGATCTTAGAGTTCGAGTAGAGCACTGAGGGATAAGAAGTTTGTGAAGAAATAATGGCAGTTGAGAAGATTTTATTTTGAATGACAAAAGGATGATTTTGTAGGTGATTCGGTGCATCACGGGTAACCAGTGAGCATCTTTCAAAGCTGGCGTAACATGATCATATTTACCTAAGTTATAGATGAGTTTTATTGCTGTGTTTTGTATAAGTTGAAGGCGGCAAATTTCTTTTTGTGGAAGGCCGTTGAGTAGGGAATTACAGTAATCAAGGTGAGAGATTATTAGAGAGTGAATGAGAATTTTGATGGATTCGGTTTCTAGAATTGAGGTCAATGAACGAATTATGCGTAGTTTATAGAAACATGTTTTAACTACCGAGCTAATATGATCATGAAATGATAGATCTTTATCAATGGTAACTCCTAGGAGTTTGATTTTTGTCTCCATTTGAATTGGGATAGATTTGATAGAGATTTTATCTGGTAGAAATTCAGGGTTTTTGATTGAGAATAGAAGACCGCGAGATTTATCTATGTTAAGAGAAAGTTTATTAGAATGAAGCCAATCGTTTATGGTGTCCAGTTTATTGTTTATATCTTTTATGTCAGACGTTTTGGAAATATTGATTGGGTGAAGTAGTTGTATGTCGTCTGCATAGGCAAAGATCGTAAATCCTATAGATTGTGCTAAGGTTAAGAGGGGAGATGACCTGGATATGGAAATAATCGGGGATATAGAAAATATCACCTTGCGTGGGGACACAGTATTGTTAGGTGACTTCAACATGCCTGATGTGGATTGGGATACACTAACCTCTGATTCCGGCAGAAACAGGAGGCTATTAAACTCTATGAAGGGAGCTGGTCTGAAGCAACTGGTGTTGGACCCAACAAGGGATCAGGCAATACTGGACCTATTACTTACCAATGGAGAAAGTTTCACAGAGGTCTCTGTAGGCGACACATTGGCCTCCAGTGACCACAACATGGTATGGTTCAATCTTAGGAAAGGTTTCACTAAATCTACCACGCTGACCAAGGTCCTCAAATTCAAGGACACGGGTTCCTTTGTTCACCAGGCGCTACAAAGCCAAGCAAAAACCGATAGCGTGGAAGAAATGTGGTCGACTTTGAAAGCCAAGAAGCGACAAACCGCTATGTTAAATTAGTAAGTAAACGGTGAAGAAACAAGCCGCAATGGTTCACTGCAGAGATCTCAGACCTCATCAAGGAGAAGAAAAAAGCATTCATCTCTTACAAACAATCGGGGAAACAGGACTCTAGAGCAGACTACCTGACCAAGTCAAAAGCAGTCAAAACAGCAGTCAGGAAGGCTAAATTCCACATGGAGGAGTCTCTGGCAAAGAATAATAATAACTTTATTTTTGTATACCGCCATACCCCGAAGTTCTAGGCGGTTCACATGGGTTAGAACAAATTACAAGAGGTTACATGCCAAATTGATCATAGAGTTGCGAGTAGCAAGGAGAAAGTAGTTACAAGTGGTTACATTCCAAATTGATCATAGAATTACGAACTACAAGGAGGAAGAAGGAGGGAGACGGGGGGGGGGAGAAGTTTCGGTAGGAGGGAGGAGGAGGAATGAAGGAAGGGGCATTAGGGACTTTAAGGGTCTTGCTCTCGGAATAGGTGGGTTTTAAGTGTTTTTCTGAAGTCGAGGTAGTTGTGGGCTTTGAGGACCATTTGGGCCAGCCAAGGGTTTAGTTTGGCAGCTTGGAAGGCATAGGTTTTGTCGAGGAATTTTTTTGAGTGGCATAGTTTTAGGGAGGGGTAGGTGAAGAGTTGGATTTTGCGGGAGGTCTTATAGTTGTGGTTTAGGGTAAAGTGAGGGGTGATGTAGCTTGGGGATAAACCAAATATTGTTTTGTAGCAAAAGCAGGCGAATTTGAATATGATTCTGGATTCTAGTGGGAGCCAGTGGAGTTTGTGGTAGAAGGGGGTGATGTGGTCCCATTTTTTCAGGTCGAATATGAGGCGGACAGCAGTGTTGTGGATCATCCTAAGTCTCCTGATGGTTTTCTTTGTGGTGCACAAGTAAATGATTTTGCAATAGTCCAATATGCTGAGGATGGAGGATTGTACTAAGAGGCGGAAGGAAGTGTCGTCAAAGTATTTTTTTATGGTGCGAAGTTTCCATAGTGTCGAGATACTTTTTCTGACTGTGATATCGGTGTGTTTCTCCAGGGATAGATGTTTGTCTAGTGTTACTCCTAGTATTTTTAAGGTTTGTTCGAGGGGGAAAGTGGATCCTTTTACTTGAATTGAACATCCAGAAGAGAGATAAATCCTTCTTCAGATATATCAGTGACAGAAGTAAAAACTCAGGCGGGATTGTACGTCTTAAGAAACCAGACGGAGACTATGTGGAAAAGGATTCCGAAAAAGCCCAACTATTAAATGAATACTTCAGCTCAGTCTTCACCCGTGAAGCACCGGGGCTTGGCCCTCAGCTACAGACAAGGGCTGACTCAGTTGACCCATTTAGTAACTTCGAGTTTATGCCCAGCAGTGTCTACGATGAGCTGTCAAAACTCAAGATTAACAAGGCAATGGGGCCTGACAACTTACACCCCAGGGTGCTTAGGGAGTTGAGTGATGTTTTGGCGGAGCCACTGTCAGCGCTCTTCAACCTCTCCCTTAGTACAGGCTGCGTCCCGCTGGACTGGAGGACGGCTAACGTCATTCCACTCCACAAGAAGGGCTCAAAGATGGAGACAGCAAACTACAGACCAGTGAGTCTAACATCAATAGTGAGCAAACTAATGGAAACTCTAATCAAACACCAATTGGATAAGATCCTGGATGAGGAAAATCTACGGGACCCCCGTCAACATGGATTTACTAAGGGGAGATCATGCCAATCCAACCTGATCAGCTTCTTTGACTGGGTGACGGGGAAGCTGGATGTTGGGGAGTCCCTGGACATCGTGTACCTGGACTTTAGCAAAGCATTCGATAGCATACCACACCGCAGGTTGCTGAGCAAGATGGGTTCTATAGGATTAGGTGACACTTTGACGAAATGGGTTAGGAACTGGCTTGGTGGTAGGCTTCAAAGGGTAGTGGTGAACGGCACCCCCTCAGAAATGACGGAGGTGATCAGTGGAGTGCCACAGGGCTTGGTCTTAGGCCCGACCCTATTCAACATCTTTATAAGAGACTTGGCAGAAGGGCTTCGAGGTAAAATAGCATTATTCGCTGATGACGCCAAACTAAGTAATGTAGTGGGCAAATGCACAACGAACGAAGATTCAATGCCCGACAACATGACGCACGACCTACTCCTACTGGAGCGCTGGTCTAGGACCTGGCAACTTAGCTTCAATGCCAAAAAATGCAAAGTCATGCACCTAGGCAACCATAATCCATACAAGACTTATACTCTTAATGGTGAGATCCTAACAAGAACGGTAGCAGAGCGAGACTTGAGGGTGATCGTCAGTGAGGACATGAAGGCTGCCAGTCAGGTAGAGCAGGCCTCATCCAAGGCAAGACAGATCCTAGGTTGCATACACAGGGGTTTCGTCAGCCGGAAGTCATTATGCCATTGTATAGATCCATGGTGAGGCCCCACCTGGAATACTGTGTGCAATTCTGGAGGCCACATTATCGCAAAGATGTGCTGAGATTGGAGTCGGTTCAGAGAATGGCCACCCGGATGGTCTCGGGACTCAAAGATCTCCCATACGAAGAACGGTTAGACAAACTGCAGCTATACTCGCTCGAGGAGCGCAGAGAAAGGGGGGACATGATCGAGACGTTCAAGTATCTCACGGGCCGCATCGAAGCGGAAGAGGATATCTTCTTTTTCAAGGGACCCACGGCAACAAGAGGACATCCGTGGAAAATCAGAGGCGGGAAACTACGAGGTGACACCAGGAAATTCTTTTTCACTGAAAGGGAGGTTGATCGTTGGAATAGTCTTCCACTGCAGGTGATTGAGGCCAGCAGCGTGCCTGATTTTAAGGCCAAATGGGATCGACACGTGGGTTCTATTCACTAAGCAAAGGTAGGGGAGGGTCATTAGGGTGGGCAGACTAGATGGGCCGTGGCCCTTATCTGCCGTCTATTTCTATGTTTCTATGTTATTAATAAACTATAAAGAGTTTTTACCTCATGCAAAATTGTCATTTCTTTAATAAAACATTAACTATTTTTTCTGAGGCCCTCCAAGTACCTACAAATCCAAAATGTGACCACTGTTTTAGTCTATGGTAGCTTTCATTTATCACTATATGAGGTTTCTCCATACTTTAATCAAGTCTTTTCCGATCTGACCAGCCATCATAGTTGTGGTTCACTTTCCGGAGCAGACAGTTACTCTCCAGAGTCTGGTTTATTAAGGTGGTTTGAAAAGTTTGGTAAACAAAAAAAAATTTTAATATATATATTTTTTAATTTAATAAAACCTCTTTTTGCAATGGAATAGAAAAACTGGATTCTCGCCAGACTATGTTGAGAAGTGTAACAAAAAAAATTGTTTAACTTGTGTTTTTTACCAAACTTTTCAAATCACCCTCATATATACAGCTGAAGTCTTGACACTTAATATTACTATGGTGTAATAACTGAGGTTTTATTCATTCCCTCTTACAGCATCAGGAGCCTATGAATTCCTACATAGCATCCTCATACCTGACTGGCCTGAGAAACTAAATCCAGATCTCCCACATTTCAACATGTATCACTGTACCTGAATTACTTGATGGTCTCCTTTTTATTCTCTATATCTTTGATGGTTCTTTCCAACTCAGGATAAGTTTGTAAGATTTATTCAAAATGTCTGTCTGAAGACAAAATAACTCTTCAAAAGTTGAATGGAATGGAGTGAAACTTTATTTAAAAAAAAATTGAACCATTTTATTTTACTGCAGCTATTTTTCCCTGGTGTCCCTTAACCACTGGGAGTTTTTTTTCGGAAATGTTCACATTGCGGCAAGGTCATCTCTGTGACTGACCCTCGTTTGATGCTTGGACTGACCCATCCACCAACCCTCTAACTGTAAGATCTGCTTTAAAATGTAGAAAAGAGCTTGAGTCGTGAAGCCCTATGTGAGAAACCTTTTGACACCACTAAGTCTGGTCCATGAAGGTATTAGTCCCTTTGGCTGCTGGAGCTGCATTGGACACTGGGGACGTGCCGACATTCAGGAGTTCACTTATCCAGATGTTGGGTGTCAGGGCCCCATTGGGTCCCACATTTTAAACTGAAACTATTTGAATGGATTATTGATTCCTTAGACCTTGGAAAATTTCCATCAGAGGATGGAAATATAATCATCACTCCAATAATTAAAAATACCAAAGAATCCATATCACTGTCATCTAACTATAGACCAATAGCATCGATCCCCTTCTTTGTAAAAATTATGGAAGGTTTGGTCCACATTCAACTGACTAAACACCTTGAGCAACACTCATTACTTCACACCTCACAATCGGGATTTAGATCACATTACACCACTGAAACAGTAATAGCTGTATTGCTGGATCACCTGAAAGCTTATTAAGCAGGGGCAGTATTGCATTGGTGCTCCAATTTGATCTTAGTAGTGCCTTCTACCTTGTGGATCATATCAATTTGTTGATCTGTCTGGATGCACTGGGTATTCAAGGAAATATCTATTCGTGGTTTAAAGAGTTCCTGGAAACCAGACTTTACCAAGGTTTAAGACTCGGCTCTCTTCGATGTAGAAAAATCCATGTGGTATCCCCCAAGGATCTCTTCTTTCACCCACATTATTTAATATTTACCTCTCATCATTAGGATCGTGTCTAAGTAATTTGGATATTGCAATGTTCAGCTATGCTGACGGCATTACTATCGTTATACCCTTTAATTCAGCTTTGTCTCAGATTACCACCAAAATTGAGACTATAATGAAACGGATGACCACTTGGATGCAGCAATTTAAACTCAAATCAATTCTGACAAAACAAATTTTTTTTATAGCATCTCCTAGTAAAATTCTTTCTGAACCCTCCATTAGTATAAATTCAACTTCATATACAAACCATTCAACAATTAAAATATTAGTTGTTTTAGATCAGCACCTTACTATGAAGACTCGGATAGATTCAGTAGTACGTAAAAGTTATTTTACCCTATGGAGGCTACGAACAATTAAATCTTATTTCAAATTTGCTGCTTTTCGACTATTAGTACAATCTTTACTACTAAGTCTTCTTGATTATTGCAACATTGTCTATTTGACAATCACTTAAGAAAGAACTAGGGAGACTGATACTCTTACAGAATATAAGAACATAAGAATTGCCGCTACTGGGTGAGACCAGTGGTCCATCGTGCCCAGCAGTCCACTCACGTGGCAGCCCCCAGATCAAATACTAGTGCTCTAAATGAATCCAGCCTCACATGCGTATGCTCCAGTTTAGCAGGAACTTGTCCAACTTTGTCTTGAATCCCTGGAGGGTGTTTTCCCCTATAATAGTTTCCGGAAGAGTATTCCAGTTTTCTACCAGGCTGATTTACGGCCTGATGAAATCTGATCATGTCACACCTTATTACTGTGAGTTATTTTGGCTGCCCATGGAGGCTCGGGTATTGTTTAAGCTAGGTTGTTTCTGTTATAAGTTCTTCTTTATTTGGTCAATAGATTTTCTTTAGCTTCGTATAAATATAGCAGAAAAACTCATCCTTTATTTAATTTCCTTCTGTTCAGGGCTGCAGAAGCAAGAAATGTCTTATTCATGCTCTAGCATTCCAAGCAGCCTCCCAGGACAAAGAATTTCGAGCATTATTGCTCACAACCTATTCCTATGAACATTTTAGAACACAGTTGAAGACCTATCTTTTCTCCAAATATCTGATTAACTAACTTATTCTATTTTTTGTACTACGTTTACTGTTAATAGTCTTTTGTAAATCGTGTTGAACTTGTGGTTACGCGGTTAACAAGCACAATGTAATAATAATAATACACATCATTCAGTCTGACACCAAGGACACAGAAGGTTTCAATGTCATACTCAGCATCAAAGGATCCCAATGTTGTTCATCAAGCAGAGATGAAAAAGCACTGATATTGTTCCAGCATAGGGCTAGGAGCTCTGGGACATTGGCATTGCCAGTACCTGAGAAGTATTGGTGCCAAGAGGACCACTTCCTGGAGTCAGTACTGATGCAATTACCTCCTCAAAGTTGGGATCAAGCCTCCAGTTTGGTTCCATCTTCAGACTCTTTCCCACAGACATCTGCCCTTCCTTTACTAATACCATATACTCTTGTGAATAAATCTGGACATTGTAGGAGGAGTTGGAACATATCTTGTCTTGGCATAATATCGAGGGTGCTGGTGCCAACCATGGTACTGCCTCAGCCAATCCTGGAGGCCAATATCTTGCCCATCAGCCATTGAACTGTGCCGGTATTGTGTCAAAAGAAGCAGTACTCCTTTTTAGTCCATTGAGGGAGGATGCTCTCCTGGAGTCCAGAGGGACCCTTTTCTCAGTGTTCTTGCCCAGAATCTAGACATGAGTCCAATTGTCTAAGGCAGGATCAGAGTCAGCCTTCTCATGAGGGGTATTTTGCGGAGTCTCATACAGACTACTCTTGGGCATCTGAGGTGAAACCAGATAATTTCTCGAAGGGGGATCTATTGGTATACCTTCAGACTACTCTTCACCTCAAAGAAGGAGAAAGTCTCTTCCAGCGGAACTCTAATTTTGTGTCTTTAAAATAAAATGGGAGATGGCGGGATCCATCCCACTTAATTTGAAGGTCAAGGATAAACCAAGGGCTAAGATATTGGATGTTCTTCATTTTGATACCCTGCTCAAGGAAGCTGTGACAGTGTCGGTGCACAGCATCTTTAGGTAGCAAGGATGAAGAATTGGGAGACCCCTCTCTGCGCAGTTTTGTTTCTCTAAGGGTAGATACTTTGTAAAGAGTTTAGAAGGTTCCCTGACTCGAAAAACAGCAGCTTTTTCACCATTCTATGTTGGTCAAATCATCTGCCAAAAGAATACAAGACCCCATTTGTAGCATTCTGGGATAGAAACTAGTGTTCTGGAATCTTTTGAAAGGAAAGTTTTTCAAGGCTCTATGCTTATCCTGAATACAATTCTACCCAATCCCTACATGAGCATCCACTCTCTGGGCAGTGTGGCAGATTTAGCAGACTCTTTGTCTGCAGATAAGGCCATACAACTTCAGAAGTTAATAGCAGTATGAATAAAAATCAATTTTATTTTTTTTATTTAAAAAAAATTGGATTTTTAAAAATTTAAATCAAATTTTATTTTTGTTTAAATTGAATTTTGTAAAATAAATAGCTTTTTTAAGGAAAATGCTATCTAAATAGTTTTCTATTTAAGATATTATATTCCAAAAGTTATTCATCATGAAATGAGGATTAGTTTTTAATTATGTATCACGAGGCTGTATATTGGTGTAATGTTTAAATTTTTTGGTAAATGAATTCCATTAATCAATTTATAATTAGTCATTGTTTATATACCGTAAATACCTTTGCAAAGTTCATTGCAGTTTTACAAATAAGAGTAGAGACATCATTCAGAATAGCAGATTAAATCAACTTTAACATTTCTAAATCAGTTAATTAGTTTTAACAAATTTACTAGATAGAAAAATTGTCCATTCTGTTAAATTTTCAGTTATTTTGACCTTCAAAGAGATGTAATAGACGTTCTTGGCCCCTTTTCAACTATGTTGGGTTGAAAAAAAAATAAGTGTGTTTTCTAGTAGCCTTCTGTAGATTGGACAATTTTCTGAATTTTTCACATTATAACACTGGCTCTTGGATATCTTTTAGGGCTCCTTTTACTAAGGTGCGCTAGCGTTTTTAGCGCGCGCACAAGATTAGCACACGCTAGCTGAAAAATTACCGCCTGCTTAAAAGGAGGCGGTAGCAGCTAGCGTGCGCTATTCCGCGCATTAAGGCCCTAACGCACCTTTGTAAAAGGAGCACTTAGTCTTTGTAAATGATTGAGCCGTTCAATGAGACACATTTACTTCAGTTTATTTGAATTTGGTTCATGTCTTTATCAGTTATAGCTCAAGGTGAGTTACTGTAAGTATTCTCTGTCTTTGAATTGCTCACAATCTGTTTTTAATTTATTCATTTCTTTAGCTCATTCTCCCAAAGGATCCCAGAACGGGTTACAGGAGTACATATACAGTATAGGTCAAAGACATGACATATTCACTTAACCTATCTTTACTTTATGATTCATATTTATATACTTTTCTACACTTTTTTGTTATCTTTGAAAATTAATAATTATAAAACACTTAACTCATCACTGCCTGATGGTCACAAGAACCAGCAATGAAATTTGAACCGGGCTTCCCTGGTTCTCAACTCACTGTTCTAACCATTAGGCAGCTACCCTGCTGCCCTGCTGAATTGTTTTAAGGCAGGGGTTCTCAACCCAGTCTTTGGGACATACCCAGCCAATCAAGTTTTCAGGATCCCCACAATGAATGTACATGAAAGAGATTTGCATACTACAGAGGATTTGGTTGAAAACCCCTTATGTTAAGTTATAATGAGATGAGGGTAATAGTTGAATCTACCAGTCCCAGAAATACTGCAACTATTCCTTTTTCTTCTATATTAGAAAAAATACAATGAATCAAATTAATGTTATCACTGGCAGAATTATTTAAATTGTCGTTTTTTTTATTCTAGGAGTTACCTCTTTTAGAAACTGGGGATAATAATCCATTGTTGGGTCTCGAATGTCCAGAAAAAATGCAGGCTAATCATCATAAAGCATCAATGTCCAATAATCCACTCAATCTATCTACATTTAATTTTGCTGCTCAGAAAACTGCCAGTGAACAACATTTTAACAAATTTAATAAAAACGGTAAGTATTCTGTTACATAAAATAACGTTACAAAACTACAACTATTAATACTGTGCTTGGGATTGACTTTTTGTAACATCTGTATTCATTCTGTGATGAGGCATGAAAAATATTACACATTTGCAGTTATCTGAATAATACGTGTTAGCCAAAATGCTTTTTTTCTTATGAATTGTGCTTGTTAGTGTATATTGCTACTGTTTATCAAGCAGTGTGTATCCCTTACACCAGGGGTGCCCCACTTTTTTGGCTTGTGAGCTACTTTTAAAATGACCAAGTCAAAATGATCTACCAACAATAAAATTTTAAAAAACACAAAGCATGCTGCATGCAGAGAAAATGTTAATTATAATTTATATTCAGGGTTTTTTTTCCCAAAGAGGTCAAGGCAGATGACTTTAAAATATGCAATGTCACCTCAGTAACAACTATACAAAAATAGACAAATATACCCCCTCCCCTATTACTAAACCGTTATAGCGTTTTTTTAGCGCAGGGAGCTGTGCTGAATGCCCTGCGCTATTCCTACGCTCATAGGTCCCTGTGCTAAAAACCACTATTGCGGTTTAGTAAAAGGGGGCCATAGTGCAAAATATAGACAGCAGATATAAATTTTCAAAATGGACACGTTTTGATCACTAAATTGAAAATAAAATCATTTTTCCTACCTTTGTTGTCTGTTGATTTCATGAGTCTCTGTGCATCCAATATTTCTTCCCTTCTTTCTGCCTCCTGCATGCTTCCTCTCCTCCAGACCTCATTCCATTCCCCGACCAACATCCCTCTCTGTCCCTCCATGAGTCCAACTTTTCCTTCCTCTCTCTCTGCCTGCCACCTGACACACACTGTTCCCTCCTCCAACTTTTTCTTCCTCTCTCCCTGCCCCTCTCTTCCCCTTTCTTTCTGTCTGTCTTTCTTTCTGTCTCTGCTCCCCTTATTTCTTTCTGTCTGTCTTTCTCTCTCCCTGTCCCCCTTTCTGTCTCTTTCTTTCTCTCTCCCTGCCCCCTCCTTTCTTTCTCCCTGTCTGTCTTTCTCCCTTTTCTCTCTCCAGAGAAGGCAGCATTGTTAGTTGTTCATTGGAGGAACAGCAGCCTGTTTAGTTCCAGGAAGCATGAAGCTCTGTGTCTCTTTCTTTCTCTCCCTGCCCCCCATGCCACCGTCTTTCTTTCTCTCTCCCTGCTCCCCCAAGCCACCACCACCTGCCCCCAAAGAGGACAATTTCTCCCTGCTTCCCCGACGCCGCAAAAGCCAAGCGCATGCAACCACTGCACAAGCGCCGGGCCCACAAGCCCCCTTCCCTGATGTCAATTCTGACGTTGGAGAGGAAGTTCCGGGCCAGCCAGGCAGCAATTGGCTGGCCTGGAACTTCCTCTCTGACGTCAGAATTGATGTCGGGGGAGGAGGCTTGTGGGCCTGGCGCTTGTGCAGTGGCTGCATGCGCCTAGCTTTTGCGGTGTTGGGGAAGCAGGGAGAACACAAAGACAACGCGAGTCTTATCGCAGAGCCCAGGATGGGCTCCGCGATCAACTCGCGTTGCCCTTGCGATCTGGTCGATCACGATCGAACTTTGGACGTCCCTGGCATAGACACTTTACATCCTGGCTCTTGGCTCCCCATGTGTAATAACTTCCATTTTTCTGTTTCATTGTCAACCACCATAACTTCCTACACACGGTGATGATACCGTTTCATGTGGACACATTTTATCTTCTGTTATCGCCTACAGGGCTTGGCTCCAAACATATGTTCTATATCATCAGTTCTGTATTACTTTTTATGTCTCTCTCCTATTAGTAATAAGAAAATAAGAGACAATGAACAAAAACACTTCAGTATTTGTTTTATTTCAAGACTATTAACAGTGTTTTACATGTTACTTTGAGCAACATATCTGTTGCTTTCTCACTTCATTAAAGGGCTCATGATGTCAAACCCTCCATTTCAACCTCCTTCAGCTGTTATCCTCTCTACCTAATGAAGCCTCCATTTGAAAGACCTACGACTTCATCTTTCAAGCATCTCACTTAGACAGTAGTCTTCTTGCTTTGTATCGTTTCTACACATAGAGTCAGTAAATTCTGATCTCTAATACCTGATCTACCTTCCTCAACTTTTTCTCATGATAGAGTTGTTCATCTTACTCATCTCAACTTCCTACCAGGCATAGTCTCGATCTCAACTAGTTCATAGAATTTCCTACCCCCAGATCACATTCTCATCCTGGGAGACCTGTTCGTCACTCATTGGACTATAAACCTGCCTTAGATTACTGTCTACATCGAACTAAGCCTTTCAAAACTACAACTCGTCTGTTCCTGTCCTTTAGTTTCAACAGACTTGGAGCTCCTGTTATCAAAAAGATAGTCACTCCAAATTTAGTGATCTGCATATTCTGCCATTCTTGGGCTGGGCTGCCACTGGAAAGACGTGTTACAGCACACAAAGTGAAAATAATGGCAGCCTCAGTAGTTCAATCCATACTTTCACATCCCATTTCTGTTTGGAGACTAGTTCCAGATGGAATAGTCAGTTCAGCCAAGCAGTAGTTCAAAATGTATTCTCTTGTTGTCAACTTCCCTTCATCCCATTCGTGGAAGCTAGGGAGTCCCATCTGTGAGAATATGCTGCCTGCCTGACCTGGGATAAAGCAGTTAGTTACCTGTAATATGTTATCCAGGGACAGCAGGAAGATATTGTCACAACCCTCCCACCTGCCCTAATTGGCTTCTTAGCTTCTTTACTGAACTCATCATCCCGTGAACTGGCGTTGAGTGGGAAGGCACTCATGCATGCACGCTACAGGGCATCTTGAGACTTCTAAAGAAGTTAGTAACAGTACACTTTTGTACTGTCTGTACCAGGGTTCTGTGGATGACATCATCCATCTTTGAAAATATTTACCTACTGTCCCTGGACAACACCTGTCACAGGTAAGTAACTGTGTTTTATGTGCACGCATTAAAAATTTCTATTTTTTCCCTAAGGAGGTGTCTAGGGTTGGAGATGGGCATGCCTGAGCTAATCAGGTAGTACAGCCATATTGTTGCATGCTAATTGATTAGCGTATGCTTAGCTCATGAGCCTTTACCACCTACAAAATGAGTGATGGTAATGGTAACATCCTAGGTCATAGCCATTAATACAGAAAATAGAAAATCAGCTTTTTGGCTGTGGCAGAAAGTGGCCTTAGCACACAGGAAAGACCCACATAAGAGCACACTATGGTCACATTTTGACGCAGCTTTGTAAAAAGGTTCCCTAATTTTTTTCACAATGAGCAGCATTCGATTCACCATTGTGTTAGGTGGATTAAACAAATCTTTTAATTATCCAGTGAATCTAATTAGATTCTTGCATTCACTTCCTAAATATTTTTCTTTTATTATAGCAAGGATACACAATCTACCAAGGATACTGGATGGAAAATCTGCATCTTGTTTTGTGCAACAGCCTCATGAAATTCCTATAACAAAGAGATGAGATTATCTTTTAATATGTGGTGGAAACATTTTAATGAGGGCTGTGAAAAGTAAAGACTGTGAAGAAAAATGGCATAATCACGTTTTGTGTGAAAAATGGATTTTGAGACTAGCATGACGTACACAAATATAGTTTGGGAATGGGCATGTGTATTAAATTGTTTTGTAAATTCTGTTAATTTTCTAAACATTGTAATATGTCTTAATATGTACTGAGATGCATGTTGTAACTATTGTCACTTCAAATTTGTTTCCCAGTATAAACAAATTTTAACTATGTTTTCACTACTTAAGCATCAGGCAGCTACAAGTTTTCATGTTCTTGTCGCCTACATTCATGGGTCATTCATGCTTAGAATTATGTCTCGTTTTAGATGTGGCCCAAACTGTTACCTCTCAGAAACAGACTGTCACAGGATCTACTGTTACAAATAATGAAATACAGTAGGGTCCTTGAGCACAACTAAAGGGTAAACGCAATTAATTCTGTTGCACTTTTTATGGGGGATGAGTCCCTTAGATTAATCATAATAGCAAACAAGGAAGTAAACAAAACAATATATTGAACATGTAATTTTGCATGTTATTTTTTCTTGGTGCATGTATCTAGGTGCTAATAAGTGAGCTATTTTAAATTTATATCTGTAAAATACTTGACATAGGTTGTCCTGCTGGCATTTCAAGACATTGAAATACAATGAGTAAAAACTTTCATATTTAAATTTAATGAGGTTGAAAAATGTGTAACCATCTAAATAAATATGGTTTTATATTTTGTATCTGAATTGAGTGACAATCTTCATTTAATAATTTTTTTCCACTGTGACTTTAGTTATCTGTCATTTCAGAAACATAAAGAACAAGATTTGTGTTGTGGGTTAGGCAAAAGGTCCGTCATGCCCAATTTTTTGTTTCCAGCAGTAGATAATCCAGCTCCCAAGTATTGGCCAGATCCCAGAGATAAGCAATAGATTTTGCCATAATAATCGCTTACTGAGACAACATCGAAGGTCCATCAAGCCCAGTATCATGTTTCCAACAGTTGCCAATCCAGATCACAAGTACCTGGCAAGATCCCAAGGAGTAAAATAGATTTTCGAGTGCAATAGGCATATTATTCCTGAACTCTTAGGTAGTCGATTCCTTCCTGCAATATCTGTGTAGAAAGCTTAATTAGCATTTTCTTCGCTCCGCCTCCCATGACTCTGGGTTGTCCTGTACCTCCTCAGTTTGTCTTTCTACACGCAAGATGGTAGAAGTCTGTCTTATCTGCTTGAGTTTATTTTTCTTTTTAGAAATTTCAATCATTACATTGTCATATTAAATAAAAGAAAGAAAGGCCTTCATTTAACATTAAACTTTACATAATCAATTCCATACATGATTCCTTTCCAAGCCCACCTTTATGGGGAGACATACTACTATTTCAAAACAAATTTATAAGTTAAAAAAAAGGAATAATTTCATGTTCCACTCTCGTGAATCCTGAAGTATTCCTTACTTAAATAGGGATTATTAATTTTTCTTCTCTTATTTCGCAGAAGTGGAGCAACAACCTCATAAATAGTAACTCATTTCTGTTCTCTAGTAATTAAAAATTGTTGTAATTGTATGGGATCCCAAAATACAAATTCAATGTCCTGTAATTTGACAAAAACAACAAGTCTCCCCTGGCCCGGAAACAGGATGAAGGATAGAGGCAGCTGAACCAAAGCAAACCAGCTTTCTGGGTTTTGATTGTTACAGCTGGTGCTTTAGGGACCTGTTCCCATAGCAAGCTGTGAGACTGAGGGTATCTCATTCACATCGATTATTAGTTGTAAGCTGGTTTGCTTTGATTCAGCTGCCTCTACCCTTCATCCTGTTTCCGGGCCAGGAGGGACTTGTTGTTTTTGTTTATATTGTAGTTTTCCCCATTTTGGTTTTTTGTATTGTTCACTGTAACTTGACAAGACATTTACACGGAAATTTTAAATAAAACGATGCCTCAAGAGCTAAAACTCTAACTTTCAATTTCAGAAATTCTTTCCTCCTTAATTGAATCCTAACCAAGTCGCCACAAAATTGTTAGCCTATTTTTAAAGTATAATTTAATTATTAACATCTTATCTATCTCACTCATGCATGTTATCACCAGAGTGGACCGCCTCTGGATCACATCCTATCTTCTAAGAACTCTGTCAAATTAATTTCGGTTGATACCAAATGGTCCACCTCCTGGGCGGATTCTAATTTTTTTCTGAGGAAGAGGATAATTATTAATGGGAAAATTCTCCGAAATTGGGTAGTCCCAGTATTTCTTTAAAAAATTTCCTTAACAAAATTTCCGGTGATAATAGATGAGTTACTGGGAAATTAACCAAACGGCGATTCCTCACTCTGTACATATTTTCCATTACTTCCATTTTAGAAAGTATCACTGTAGAATCCTTAACCGCAGATACTGAGACAGCATGAAGTGTAGTACATTGAGCTTCCACTACATTTAACCTTTTATCCAAACAACCCAGATTGGAATTCACATTTTCTAACTTATGAGAAACAGACTGTGAAAATTCCACTGTTTGCTTCACTGTTGATCTGAGAAACCTTTCTACTCTAGAAATATCTAACCACGGCAACGGCATCAATTTAAACTTGCGGAGACGGACCCGGTGACGTCAGGGGTCCGTCTCTTCCAGTGTCTGCACGGAAAGCACCAGCACAATGAAGATAAAATTCAGCTGCTGCTGCAGGAATTTCCGGGGCTACAAAAAAGTCTCCTCCAATATCCCTCAATCAGATGTCAACTCCCCTGCATGAGTTTATTTTTCATTTATTTTGGGTATTTTTCATCCAATCACGAGGATGTTTGTTTGTGCTGCAGAGGCTTCCAGCTTGGGAGATCTCTAGCTGCGAGACAGCTCAGACAGAAGTTTGTAGCCAAGGGGCAAACTGCTTTGCAATGCACTAGCAGTCCAGGAGCACAAAGATCGTCCCTTCAGCGCAAGGCTTGCCCCAGATTCTGTCTGTAGTGGGTTTGAGCGCAGGTTGAGTGACTCCATGTCATTTTAAAAAAAAATCTTAATCAGGGCTGACTATTTTCTCCACCCTGCTGCACACACAAGTTTCATGGAGGGTTGAGATTAGAGAGCTGAACGGGAACAACAGGAATCCCGTGGGACCCACGGGTTCCCTCTTCGGGTCACGGGGATCCCGCGGGGTTCAATGCCGCGAAGCTCATCTGATTTTCCTACCTGCCTGCTGCGAGGCTCGTCTTCCATTTCCTGCCTGCCCTGCTGCAGCACACATAGCCAATCGGAAGTCTTCCCCGATGTCAGCACTGACGTCGGAGGGAAGGCTTAAGCAAAGCCCTCCCTTCCTCCGACATCAACGCTGACATCAGGAAGACTTCTGGTCGGCTGTGTGCGGCAGGGCAGGTAGGGAAAAGGCAGTGGCGTACCAAAGGGGGTGGGGGGCAGTACGCTCCGGGTGCAGCCATGGGTGGGGAGTGTGCACAGCCGGTCAGGTCCCCTTACCTTTGTGGTGCTTCACCCAACCGACCGACAGACAACAGGCCTGGCCGCCAAACCTCCCTGCCCTGTAGCCGTGAATCTAAATTACCTTCTTACAGCAGCTTCAATACTCCAGCTGCTGTAAGAAGGTAATTTAGATTCGCAGGGAGGTATGTCGGACCGGGCCTGTTCTATTGTCGGTCGGGTGGGGAAGCGCCACAAAGGTAAGGGGCAGGGAGAGAGAAAGGGAGGAAAGGTGGAGTGGAGAAGAAAAGACGCTTAAGGGAAATGGGTAAAACTGAGGGGGAAGAAGGACGCTGAAAGGACATGGGGAAGACAGGAGGGGGAGAAGGATGCTGAAAGCACATGGGGAAGACGGGAGGGGGGAGAAGGATGCTGAAAGGACATAGGGAAGACGGGGGGAGAAGGATGCTAAAAGGACACGGGGAAGACAGAGGGGGAGAAGGACACTGAAAGCTCATGTGAAAGAGTAGAGGGGAGAAGGATGCTGACAGGACATGGGGAAGATGGGGGGGGAGAAGGACGCTGAAAGGAAATGGGGAAGAGAGAGTGGGGATAAGACGCTGGCAGGGAAGAAGACAAAGATGCCAGACTATGGGGGGAGCAGAGGGAAGAAGATGGGTGCCAGACCAATTTGGAAGGGGGGAGAAAGGGAGAGGCACAGTAACAGAGCAAATGGAAGACGCAGAGAGAAGAGACAGTGGATGGAAGGAATTGAATGAAAACACGAGGAAAGCAGAAACCAGGATAAAGTAGTATATTAGTTGTGTTGATAAAAATTTATAAACATTAGAGGCTCTGGTAGAAACCCGTTTACAAAGTATGTATTCTTCCCAATTAATAAAATATTTTTGCTTATTTTTAAATGTGTTTCTAACAGAGCCTTTAATTCAGTAGCATAATTAACTGAAATAACTATTTCTGAAGTTTATAGGGACGGGCGGGGACGTAGGGGATTCCTCGCGGGGATGGGTGGGGATGAGTGGGAGTCCTCATGGGGACGGGTGGGATTTCTGTCCCTGCGCAACTCTAGTTGAGATCTCTGGCTGGTTGGAGGGTCAGAATGGCAGAAGAATCAAGCATTCCAGTTTCAAGGCTTGTTTGAGGCAGAAGTTCTCCCTCCCATATATCTGGCTGCAGTCTCAGTCTAGGCAGATGTCAGCACAAGCATGGCACAGTGAGTACAAGGCTGACAGACTTGGAAAGAAAATTTGGGGGAGGGGGGTCTTGGAAAGTGAATTATTTTGATTGTGGGGCTAGAACTAGTGTCCTCTACCTCTAAAATCACAAAATCGCTATTTGTTGACCCTCTAGTTTAATGGAACTTAATTTCCCCATCCCATCCCCGAGAGTTTTGCCGCTGTTCCTATTCCTGCCCCACTCCTGTAAGCTCTGTCTTAATCGTATAAGCCTCAACCACTTAAGATTTTAAAGTGTTTGAGGCTTGTACAGATGACGGAGCTGTCAAGAATGGGGCAGGGACAGGAAAATAAGTTCCCACGGAGACAAAGTAAAATTTGACCGTGTCATTCTCTAGTTTAGATCCCATAGGCCGTTTTTTTTGCTACGATCGCTGCCACAGCAGCCATCTTGGATTTCCCAGTTTGAAAATAAATGCCTCTATTTGCCTTAAAACACCTCGATTTTTCTTAAAATCAGGTGGGATGGACTCAACATGTCAGGGTTCTTTGGATTCATGCCAGATTTGCGCCGGATGGCAGGCTGAGGACCATTAGTGATCCATGAAGGATGAAGTTAAGAGGTGATAGGCTCCAGAAAGGGTGCTAGATGCATGGAACACTCTCCCAGAAGAGGATATGGAGACGGAGACTGTCTGAATTCAAAAGGGCCTGGGATAGGCACGTGGGATCTCTCTGAGAGAAAGAGATAATTGTTACTGTGGATGGGCAGACTAGTTGGGCCATTTGCCCTTTATTTTCCATCATGTTTCTATGTGCCGTGCTATATGTGAGGGGGATGGCAGCCTCGGGCTTAGCTCCCTCTAATTCCCCAAGGGATTTTGTATCCCAGATGGTTTGATATCCAGGCCAAAAGTCCTGCTTCGAGCTAGGAAAAAGCAAAACTGTGTCCCAGCAAATCGCAGCCGCACATCCACCATGAAACCCCAGAAAAGGAAACAGGAGTGACCGCAAGAGACTTCAGGGTGCTATGGGTACGTTTTTGCTCCAGAATTTATCAATATGCTTCACAAAGCATAGTTGGTTTAATAGCAACTGTATGGAACTACTACGACTTATAATTTCTATAGCATTACTAGACATAAGAAGTAGAGAATGACACGGTGAAAAAATTGGTCCCCGTCACCGCCCCGTCCCCGTCTCACCATCCCCGTCACCGCCCCCGTCCCCGTCTCACCATCCCCGTCACCGCCCCGTCCCCGTCTCACCATCCTCTTCACCGCCCCGTCACCGCCACTGCCACCCCATTCACCGCCCCGTCACCGCCACTGCAATCCCATTCACTTTTCTTTATTTACGTATAAAGGAAACATACTTTAAAACTTAGTTAAATATTAGTTAATAACTATACAAAAACAAAACACGCAGAGAAAAAATTAATTAATAAAAATTCTCAAAACTGACACATTTTGATCACTAAATTTAAAATAGTTATTTTTCATACAGTTTTTCAATCACTAATCTTCCACCACCCCTGGGGCTAGCAATGCAAAAACAAACACGACATGTACTTTAAATGCTGCCGTGATTAGCATAGTGACCGCGGCTATGGCTGCAAGTCTCCCCTCCCCCCAGCGATCACGGCAGGAGGGCACCCAACCCCTCCTGTAGACCCCCCCAACGGCCCTCCCGACAATCGCAGCAGAAGGGTACCCAACCCCTCCTGCTGGACCCCCCCCCCCAACGAACCCTCCCACCCCGGAACCCCCTTAGTCTTACTTTCCAAGTTGGACCGGACGGCTCCTCACACGTATGGCCAGCAGGCTTGCCTCCGTCCAAATGAGGCGGGCCCGCCCCTACCCTGCCCAACCCACAGGATCCTAGGGCCTGATTGGTCTAGGCACCTAAAGCCACTCCCGCTATAGGAGGGGCCTTAGGTGCTTGGGCCAATCAGGCCCTAGGATCCTGTGGGTTAGGCAGGGGAGGGGAGGGGCGGGCCCGCCTCATTTGGACGGAGGCAGGCCTGCTGGCCAGACGAGCGAGGAGCTGTCCGGTCCAACTTGGAAAGTAAGACTAAGGGGGTTCCGGGGTGGGAGGGTTCGTTGGGGGGGGGGTCCAGCAGGAGGGGTTGGGTACCCTCCTGCCGGCGATCTTAGGGGAGGCCATTGGGAGGCAGGGGAGGGGAGGGGCGGGCCCGCCTCATTTGGACGGAGGCAGGCCTGCTGGCTAGACGAGCGAGGAGCTGTCCGGTCCAACTTGGAAAGTAAGACTAAGGGGGTTCCGGGGTGGGAGGGTTCGTTGGGGGGGGGGTCCAGCAGGAGGGGTTTGGTACCCTCCTGCCGGCGATCTTAGGGGAGGCCATTGGGAGGACCGGCAGGAGGGGTTGGGTACCCTTCTGCTGCGATTGGCAGGAAGGGTTGATCTGACAAATGAGGAGCACGGTGAAACACAGGTAAATAGCGGTTCCTAGAAGGGGGTACATTGGCCCGCGGGGACAAACCTGTTCACCGTTTCCGCGGTCGGTGAATGGCCTTGTCCCCGTCACCGCAGCGACTGCTAGTTTTCTTCCCCGTTTTCGGCGGTGACCCGCGGCTTAAATGCGGTGGCCGCGGGTAAACCGTCACCGTGTCATTCTCTAATAAGAAGCACCATACATCAAAACATAGAGATAGTCCCTGCTCAAAAGAGCTTACAATCTAGTCAAGTCGGACAAGTTGGACAAGAAGGTGCATTTGCACACAGTGCTCATGTGGGGGAATTTACAGAAGGAATGATAAGTAGCTTCAAAAAATGGGCTTTGAGTCTGGATTTGAATACCGCCAGAGATGGACCTTGATGTACCGGCCTAGTTTGTTAAGAGAGACTTACCTGATGAGCGGAGTACCCTGGGGTGGGGGGTGGGGTGTATGGGGCAAGAGGAGAGATACTGCGAAGCTGCGGAACAAATACACTTTTAGGTCATTAAGAGGAGTTTGAACTGAATTTGAAAATGGATATGGATCAATGAAGTGGCTTGAGGAGGGGGGCAATATGAGCATAGCGACAGTTGTAGAATATGAGGTGTACAGCAGCGTTCTGAACAGATTGAAGGGGAAGATGGTTGAGAAGAAGACCAGTGAGAAGCATGTTGTAGTCTGAGAGGTGATGAGGGTATGGATTATGTCTGATTTTAGCAATATTGTAGAGAAAAATGACAGGTTTTGGCAGTCTTGGATATGTGAAGAGAAGAGAGGAGTAAAGATTACCCCGAGGTTGCGAGACAATGAGACAGGATGAGAGCATTGTTCACAAACAGAGAATGGGGGGAGAGGAGGGATGGGTTTAGGTGGATGCTGGCACTCGGAGTCTCTCCCATTGAGGGTGCAATATCCCCTCAATGGAGCCATGTGGAAGAAGTGGGGTTCAGTCAGAGGAGGACTGGGATGAAATGCCCTTAGTTTCCCAGGCTGGATCTTCAGTAGTAGGGAATTCTGCATCACGTCCGGCAGATCCTGATCAAGTGGAAGCTCAGGATCCTGGAGAGGACCCAACAGTGTTGCAGGCTGTTTAATCACAGATTTGTCTGATTTTGAACTTCTCTTAAAACTATTTGTAAGCACAGAGATATTGCATTATTATGCTTTTGTTTATTTTAATGAATTGAAACAGAGCAATACAGTACTAAACAGTCAATGATAGGATAGCAGATTTTTTAGTGAAGCAAACAAATACTCAAGTACAGCACTGTAGGGTTATTGTTATTGTAAGACTATCTTGGACAAAACATTGCAAGGGTGTTTGAAAGAATGAGTAGCTGAATACAATAGTAAATAGCCTTGCCCTGGTAACTTGCCATTAACTGTATCCATGACATCCTGTTTGTCTGTCTTAACTGTCTTAAGCTTTCTCTCCTTGGCATATCGTCTTTATGAACTTCTAACATCAGATCCTATTGTCTGATTAGAATTTATTTTATTTTTATTTATTGTTTTCTCAGGTACTTTAGCTAGATTGTGAGCCTTCGGGACAGCTAGGGAAATCTAAAGTACCATTTTTATTTATTTTATTTTAATGTATCTTTAATCTATCTTCATTGTAAACCGCTTTGAACCTCACGGTATAGCGGTATATAAGAAATAAATAAAAAAATTGTAAGATCTTTCGAGCAGGGACTGTTTTCTTCTTCTTTGTGACTGTGCAGTGCTGTGTGCGTCTGGTAGCGCTATAGAAATAATAATAATAGTAGTATAAACTCAACCAAAATCTCTTTAGAAACAAAAATTTACTTTTCGTTCTGTTCTTGCTGATAGATGACCATTTAACAGAATGTATGAATTTGTTTTTCATCCTCACTGGGTTTTGTTAATGTTTAACAAATGTAGAAATGCAACAGAAATCTTTGCTAACAGCATATTTGAAATAGATGGTAAACATCTTGGGTTAATCTTGCAAGACAAGAGTTCACCACCCTTTCTTTCACTTTCTTTAATTGTAAATCGGTTCTTTAGCTTTTAACAAATATGTTCGGCAGGGTCAGATAATTTTAACATTCTTTTTTTCCAAACTGTTACAAATCCTAATCACATTGCACAGGAAATGAATCCTATCTTGGGGATGTGTGCTACACACAGTGTTAATTGCTCATTAAATAACACAAATACTGTGAGTAATACAAATGGTCTTTGAGTGCCATAGGCAAGCTTCATTAGATTAGTGAGCCAACGACTCCAACTTTGATGCCTCTTCTAATTATGCACGATGTGCCATTTCCTTCAAAGGAAAGACATCAATTTATTAGGTACAAAATGTCATCCATAGGTCACTGATTGTCAGGAAGATCAGTGCTGATTCAACCTATCCTTTGGGCGAAATTATTATGCTTCTGGGATTATAGCAAATGTCATTACTGAAGCAAAATATGACTTCTATCACAGAAGGATTACAGCAATGGGAAAAATCACAAATGTCCCTCTCAGTAAAGACACGGTCCTCCATCTGACCTTAAGTATCGGAGATAGGTGTAACTTTCTGCTCGATCTGCAAATTAAGGACTTCTATATGTAGATCAAATTAAAAATACAGTGGTGCCTCGCATAACGGACGCCTCGCACAGCACACGCTGCGCACAACGAACTTCAGGTCTTGCTTCCCACAACGAACTTCGTTTCACACAACGAAGTCGCCCGAGCTGCATCCTTAACAGCCCTCTCTCCGCCTGGCTCCCTGTGCAGTGGCGCTACATATTTTAAACCCCGCTGCTGCATATTTTTAAGCCTCTGCCGCCACCGCATATTTTTAAACCTCCCCCCGCCGCCACATATTTTTTTAAAAAAGCCACCACTGCTGCAACTTTAATCTCACCCGCTCACTCGTAACTGGTGGTCTAGCAAATTTCCCAGCCAGAAGCGCAGAGATCAAGAGCAAGCCTTCTGTGCTACTGCCTGGGCCTGCGCTGATCTCTGAATGGCTGCAGTCAGCTCTCGCGGGACTCACAAGAACTAACTGCAGCCATTCGGAGATCGGCATGGGCCCACACAGGCGTGCAGAGGAATTGCTCCTGATCTCTGCGCTTCTGGCCTGTACGCCACTGGCTGGGAAAGATGGGAGGAATTAAAAAAGGTACCGAGGGGGGATGATTAAAAAGGTACTGGGGAGTATGTGGGGGGTGATTATAATACACAGCAAGGATCAACAAAACCCCTGTCTCCCCTCCCCTTCACATATATCCCCTCTACTATCAAGAAAATTGAATAAGCCAAATTATTATAGAATGCTACACAGAAATATCATGCTAACAGAATACCACAGTCACACACAGCAGGAATAGGGTTAGGGTAGTGCAACTAGGGCAACTGTCCCCCCTGGTCAAAGAGAGCCGTAAGCCTCTGCCTGGACTTTGCAGTCCCCAGTTGTGTCTAACACCAGCTCTAACAAGATAAATTTATCTTTTTTTATGTCATCTTAGCATATTTTATGCTACAGAACGAATTATTTTTTTTAACATGTATTGTTATGGGAAAACGCGTTTCACATAACGAACTTTTCGCATAACAAACTTGCTCCTGGAACCAATTAAGTTCGTTGTGTGAGGCACCACTGTATTTGAGATGCAGTGGGACGTGCCCCTGAAGACAACTCTCCCTTAATAAAATGCAGCAAATGCAACCAAGGATTAGGTTTTTCAATCTCATAGCTTACAGACCTATTACACAGTGGCATGGTTTTTTTCCCTATTGTCTTGTCATGGGTGGTGCAAGGCAATCTGTTGCCTAAGATGAAGGATGAGTTGTGCGCCCCCTCCCCCCCACCTACAACATGAAAGTGGGAAAAGGACTGCTTCAATTACTAGCTAAGACTGACCAGCTGCTTAGGGAAGCAGGTTCTTAGAGCAGGGGTAGGGAACTCCGGTCCTCGATAGCCGTATTGCAGTTGGATTTACAGGATTTCCCCAATGAATATTATTATTATTATTATTAGGTTCTTATATCCCGCCATACCCAAAGAGTTCTAGGCGGTTTACATTCGTTACATTAGGATCCGGTCTGAACCCGGATTTACAAAAATTTTATCGGAATTGCAGGTAGCGCGGAAGGAGGCACAGGTTTATCATAGTTGGGTTAGAAGATAAAATGGAGGGAGTGGGAAACCAGAAGAGGGGGGGGAGAGGGAGGTGGGGGGTGGGGGGGGTTGGAGTGTATGCGGGGAGTAAGGACTAAGGGTCTTGTTCGCGGAAGAGGTGTGTTTTGAGAAGTTTTCTGAAGTCTAGGTAGGTCGGGGCCTCTAGCATCATTTGGGCTAGCCAAGGGTTCAGCTTGGCCGCCTGGAAGGCGAAGGTTTTGTCGATGAATCTTTTGAGCTGGCATGATTTTATGGAGGGGAAGGTAAACAACTGGATTCTGCGGGATTTCTTGTTGGTGCAATACATATTGAAATGTGGGGAGAGGTATTTTGGTGAGAGACCAAATACTGTCTTGTAACAGATGCAGGCGAACTTGAAGAGGACTCGGGATTCGAAGGGTAGCCAGTGCAGTTGGTGGTAGAAGGGGGTGATGTGTTCCCATTTGTTCAGGCCGAAAATGAGGCGGACAGCTGTGTTTTGAATCAGTTTTAGTCTTCTGGTGATTTTCTTTGTGGAGCTTAGGTAAATGATATTGCAATAATCCAGTATGCTGAGGATAGAGGATTGAACTAATAGTCGAAATGCAGTGTCATCGAAGTATTTCTTTATGGTACGGAGTTTCCAGAGTGCTGAAAGGCCTTTCTTGACAATGAGGTCGGTGTGATTTTCTAGGGATAGATGTTTGTCAAGCGTGACTCCTAGTATTTTTAATGTTTGTTCGAGTGGGAAAACCAATCCTTTCACCTGGATTGTGGTGTCTTTGATTTTGTCTTTGGGGGTGGCTAGAAAGAATTTTGTTTTGTCTGGGTTGAGCTTTAGTTTGAAGGAGAGCATCCAGAGTTCTATCTGGCTGAGTATGCTAGTTATGTAGTTGAGAAGATCCTGGGATAGACTGGTTAGAGGGATGACAATTGTGATGTCATCTGCAGGGAAGCAGGTTCTTAGAGCAGGGGTAGGGAACTCCGGTCCTCGATAGCCGTATTGCAGTTGGATTTACAGGATTTCCCCAATGAATATTATTATTATTATTATTAGGTTCTTATATCCCGCCATACCCAAAGAGTTCTAGGCGGTTTACATTCGTTACATTAGGATCCGGTCTGAACCCGGATTTACAAAAATTTTATCGGAATTGCAGGTAGCGCGGAAGGAGGCACAGGTTTATCATAGTTGGGTTAGAAGATAAAATGGAGGGAGTGGGAAACCAGAAGAGGGGGGGGAGAGGGAGGTGGGGGGGGGGGGGGGTTGGAGTGTATGCGGGGAGTAAGGACTAAGGGTCTTGTTCGCGGAAGAGGTGTGTTTTGAGAAGTTTTCTGAAGTCTAGGTAGGTCGGGGCCTCTAGCATCATTTGGGCTAGCCAAGGGTTCAGCTTGGCCGCCTGGAAGGCGAAGGTTTTGTCGATGAATCTTTTGAGCTGGCATGATTTTATGGAGGGGAAGGTAAACAACTGGATTCTGCGGGATTTCTTGTTGGTGCAATACATATTGAAATGTGGGGAGAGGTATTTTGGTGAGAGACCAAATACTGTCTTGTAACAGATGCAGGCGAACTTGAAGAGGACTCGGGATTCGAAGGGTAGCCAGTGCAGTTGGTGGTAGAAGGGGGTGATGTGTTCCCATTTGTTCAGGCCGAAAATGAGGCGGACAGCTGTGTTTTGAATCAGTTTTAGTCTTCTGGTGATTTTCTTTGTGGAGCTTAGGTAAATGATATTGCAATAATCCAGTATGCTGAGGATAGAGGATTGAACTAATAGTCGAAATGCAGTGTCATCGAAGTATTTCTTTATGGTACGGAGTTTCCAGAGTGCTGAAAGGCCTTTCTTGACAATGAGGTCGGTGTGATTTTCTAGGGATAGATGTTTGTCAAGCGTGACTCCTAGTATTTTTAATGTTTGTTCGAGTGGGAAAACCAATCCTTTCACCTGGATTGTGGTGTCTTTGATTTTGTCTTTGGGGGTGGCTAGAAAGAATTTTGTTTTGTCTGGGTTGAGCTTTAGTTTGAAGGAGAGCATCCAGAGTTCTATCTGGCTGAGTATGCTAGTTATGTAGTTGAGAAGATCCTGGGATAGACTGGTTAGAGGGATGACAATTGTGATGTCATCTGCATAGATGAAGAATTTGAGCTTAAGTTTGTGAAGGAGGTTACTAAGGGAGGCGAGGTAGATATTGAACAGGGTGGGGGATAAGGGGGAGCAAATAGATCTCATGCATATTCATTGGGGAAATCCTGAAAATCCGACTGGAATTTGGCTCTCGAGGACCGGAGTTCCATACCCCTGTCTTAGAGGGTATCAGCAAAGCAAAACAATAAATCCTGCCAGACAAACTCAAAGAACCATGTTTCTGTGTTTCTATTCTCATATACTTTAACCGGTTTTTCTGCAAAAACACAAAGGAGATGCAAGATACTCAAACAATAAGAAGCAAAAAGAGGAAGTGAGTAAACGCACACACCATAATAAAATCAGTTATATGGGAACTGATATTGTAGGACACTTATTCAGTTAGGATGTGCTGCTAACTAGATAAATGCTGATTACAGAGATATTCAGTGACACTAAGGCCTGGATTTTCTAACCAGTGCAGATTTTTTTAGGCAGCATTAGGGCCCAAGCTCAGTTTAAAAAAACACAACACAGCTTAAACAATGTTTTTAACTGAGTTTCAAGGTATCTACCATTGCCTAAAAATTCAGCACAGAATTACACCTCTGTAGGCACTTTAGGCTACCTAACTTCATTATGGGAGTGGCCTTAAGTATCTGGCCGATTGGAGACTTAGGCCAATCCCAGAGTACACTGGGAAGGAGGCCTAAGACTTGGGTTGGCTCAGGTGTCTAAAGCTCCTCCTAAGGGAGAGGCCTTAGGCATCTGGGCCAATCAGGGCTTTAGGCCTCCTTCCCAGTGTATTCTGGGATGCACTGGGAGTGGCCTAAGACTCTGACTAGATACTTAAAGCCTCTCCCATTGTTGCACTCTCACTAATTAGAATGTGCTCAGCTACATAATGAGTGGAGGTAAGAGCTTATTCACTAATCTGTTTAAATGGCAATGTGATAATGGCAAAATTAGTGCATGGCCATTAAAAAAAAAAAAAGGAAATTTGTTTTATCCCAGATAACCTTAGCATACAGGAAAGTGCACTCTTATACAGTCTAAGATCACTTGTTACTGCTCTTTGGTAAAAGGGCCCCATGAACTCTTTCCAGCAGAAGTTCACAAAAATGAAAAGGAAAAATACAATGCAGGATCAAACTACTGAAAGAATAACACATTTCACATTGTGACTACCCTTGTTATAGATGATTATTTTTTTAAGGCCATTATCCAATGTTGCATGAGGATGGAATATCAAAGCCCTTTGTGGTCTGGTACTCTTTTTGACCTACTTACCATTAAAATTATTTACGACTAGGTATTTCCTGATTCAGCTGTGGCAATCTTGTGTTTTAACATCATGTTAAAATTTTACGAATCATTAGATTAGTATAAATTGAATGCAGTTAAATACATCTATGCTATCAGGTCTACCTTCGGTAAACTACCTCAGTCTATTATTATCACTTTGAAAGACATCCGCTAGTCAAAGAAATAGATAGTTAGGCTAATACATGGTCAGGAACTATTTTGGGGGTTTAATTCAAACTATTAATACCACCGGTGGTAGGGGGAGGGGGCACAGACCACCCCAGGCCCTGACTCGGCAGGGGCACCAGCACCTCTTCACCAGCAGCGAGAAACATCTCAAAGCTGCTGCTCATGCCAGCCTCGGCTTTCCTTCTGAAAGCACTTTGTGGTCATGGGTCCAGGAAGTGGCATCGGAGGGAGAGCTGAGAACAGCGTGGGCAGCAAAGATTTTGTAGAGGTATGTGGGGCCACATGGCAGGGAAGAGTTCCAGGGGCATACAGCACAGTGATGGGCGCCACAGCCCTGGGCACCTCCCTACCTCACTATGTTGCTGATTGCTAGTGGGCATAAGAATGTCTTACTCTGCTTTTAAAGGTGTGCATTTCCCTATTTTAAAATAGTACTCCCCCGATATTCGTGGAGGTTCCATTCCAGGGACCCCCGTGGATATAAAAAAAATGTGAATACGTTTTTTTTGCTGGGGAGGCAGGAGAGGGCAGCTGGAGAGGCAGGATAAGGCAGCTGGAGCGCCGGCAAGTGAAGGAAATCACTCGTGATATACTCCAACCGCCTCTTTCTGCACTAAAGTCAGGGTTCACCAATCAGGAGCTGCTTTGAAACGCAGCTCCTGATTGGTGAAGCCCGACTTTAGCACAGGAAGTCCTGGTCGGAGAATACTGTGAATGACCGGAACCGTGAATGACTGTGGGAATACTGTATACGAATAGCACAAGTTTGAATAAGCCTTTTGTATATACGTTATTCTTGTATATAATATAACAATGTTCATTTGAAACACATTAAAATGGAAATGCTTATTTACAGTTTAATTGAATATTGTATTCAGAAATATATATTATATAAGTTTTTCACAGTTCAATATTTTTAAATAATTTTTGTAATATGGAATAGCCCATATACAGTAGAATGAAATCAGCTGCTTTTGATCTCTGAGACGATCCTTCAGCAGCGTGTGCTCATTTGTTTGAGTTTATTGATTGGGGCTGATATACTGAATGGAATCAAGGAGTAGTCTGCAAAAAAAAAAAAAGCACTGACTACTTTTATAATCTGAAAAATAAATTCAATGGCATTTTTCAAGTTTGAAAGGTGTAGTCAAAAATGATCATGCATTTGTTAAGAATTGTACATGTTAGATAAACTAATCAATACTTAATTACTAGTATATCTCCACAACCCATCTTCTCTGTCTGAATTCCTTGACTTTTGCTGAGATAAGCTCCCTTTCCTATCCTGTTTGACCTAATACATTTTTTTTAGACAATATTGGTTAACAATATTTACTTTCAACAACTAAGTAAACAATTCCTTTAAAGCTAACCTTATCTTCTTGTATTCTCAATCACTGAGACCCTGTTTTCAATAACTTTTCTCACGTTTTATGATCATAACAAAACTTTTTGAACGTTAGGACTTTTCAAGTTCACATCCTTCGACAACAAATACAGAAATACCTTTTCTGGAAGATATTTCACTTGCAGTGGTTAACCCCTTCACTGCTGGTTAATGTACTCGGGGGTGTCAAGGTTAGAGCTCCTTTCTGGTCCTGTTGACATGTGGATTAGAGAATGACGCGGGGGGAAAATTTGTCCCCATCCCTGCGAGCTCAGTTACCATCCCCGCAAGCTCAGTTACCATCCCCGCCCCGTCACCATGAGCGCCTTCCCCGCCCCATCCCCACAAGCTCGGTCCCCGTTCCCGCTCCGTCCCAGCAAACCATCTGATCCCATCCACACAAGCCTCGAATAGTTATGATTTTATACTGAACTTATTTTATTAAAAGTACAAAAGAAACAATATTCTGTACAATTGCCATTTTATAAATCACAGATAATACAGAGCAAGGATCTCCCTTCTCATCCCCCTCACAAATATCCCCTCTACTTTTGAGAAAAGAAGTTAAATTACTGCAGAATGCTACATAGAAAATTCAAACTAACAGTCACACATGGCAGGAATAGTGTTAGGGGAGTGCAACTAGGACAAACTACCCACTGGTCAGAGAGAGCCCTAAAACAGCTGGAAGTTATAGAAGCACGGCCTGGGTTTTGAGGTCCCCAGTTATGTCTAACACCAGCTCTAGCAGGATACATATTTCAAATCTGATATATTCTAATCACACAATAGAAAATAAAAAAATTTTTCTACCTTTTATTGTCTCATTTTATTCTTCAAATCATGTTGGTCTCAGGCACTGGTCTCCTGACCATTTGACATTTCTTCTTTCTCCATGCTCACCATCCATCTTCTATCTCTGTGTATGTATTGTTCCCCATGTTCAGCATCTGCCTTATCTATGTCTCCTATATGGCCCTTTCTTGTATTTTCCCTGTGCCCATCTCCCTGCCTTCATCATCTCTCCATTTTATGACCCCCCTCCCCATGTGTTCAGTATCACTCCTCTATATTCCCTCTGTCCAGTATCTTTCTTCTGCGTTCTTTTTCTCTCCCATGTCTAACCATCTTTCTCTGTGTCCATATTCCCTCCCATGTCTAGCATTTCCCCCTCTGTGTCCATATACCACCCCTATGCAGCATTCCCCTTTTTGTCCCATCCGTGCCCACCATCGCTCCTCTTTTTGTATATCTCCATGTGACCAGCTTCTCCCCTCTCTTAGTCCCTTATATCAATGTGTGTCTCTCACTCTCTTTCCTCCCTCCCTTCCTCCACTATGTTCAATATTTCACTCACTCTTCCTTAATCCCCCTTGGTTTAGCTTTTCTCTTTCCTTCCCTCTTCCTCCCTTCCCTCTAGCCCCCTTCCCAGCACCTCTATTCCCTCCCTTCAGTGCCTAGTTGTGCGTCTGGCACCTCTCCCTTCCTTCCATCTCCACTCACCACATAGACCCAGCACCTGTTTCCCTTCTCCCCCTAATCCCCAGACCAGATCAGCTAAGGTGAGATATGGTAGAAGTCTATGAATCATGAATGGAGTAATATGGGTAAATGTGAATTGATTGTTTACCCTCAAAAATTACAAAGACTAGGGAATATTCCATGAAGTTATATAGTAGCACATTGGAAACACATAGAAGAATATATTTTTTCATTCAATATATTTTTAAGTTCTGGAATTCATTGCTGGAATAAATGGCAAAGCAGTTCATGTAGTTGGGATTAAAAAAAGGTTTGGACAAATTCTTGGAGGAAAATTCCATAGAATATTAAGATAAACCTAGAGAAAGCTACTGGTTATTTTTGGGGTTGTATAGCATGGAATCTTGCTATTTTTTGGGACTGGTCACTGTTGGAAATAGGATACTGGGCTAGATGGACCTTTGGTCTGACCCAAAGGGGCAACTCATGTTCTTATGGAGTAGATCATCATGGCAGCCTGAACCACAGCCTGCTACAAAGGCTGAAGATAGTGTTTTCTCTTCATGAGCAGACTGAAGGGGACTGAGAGGCAGGAAAAATTGCCAGAGCTGCATTGCAGAGCACTTCCCTGCTAGTCTCTCCTCTGCAATCTGAGCAACATGATTGAAATCACTGTTTTCCTTTTCAAGTCCAGTTGTCTTCTTATGTTTGGGTTGTTTTTATTTGGTGGTTCTGTCTTCTGGAGTTCCGGCAGCTATAGGTGGTCAGATGTGAGCAGATGTGATTCCCACCATGGTCTTCTTACTTTTTGCCAAGCTGTGGCTTGGTGTCAGCTGTACATGTTCCTTTATGCTTCAAAGGGAAAATTGGCAGGTCTGCTACTGTTTTACTCCTTTCTCTTTTTCATGTGTTTTATGAGTCTTTCCCTTCCCTCCCCAGTGCTATCCTCTGGCTCCCTTCCATCTATCCCATGTCCCCTTCTATGTCCCCTTGTTTCTTTGTATCCCTTCTATATAGTCTCTCTATTCTCTTTTTGGGATTGCCAGCTGGCTCCAAATTTCCACAAGTTGATCAGATCCTGATTTCCCTGCATTTCTTGGACTTAGGGGAAGATTCACAAATGTACGCTGTAAAATCTGACAGGCTGCTGTTGTGGCCGCTATTGTAAGAATTTCAAAAAGGTGAGTCATTCTTAAAAAAACATGCAAGCAAGCAAGGTGGGAGGGGTGAGAGTATGTAGGAGTGGAGTGAAATATAGTAAGAAAGGGAGGAGTGGGGATATTTGAATTATTGGGAGCTGCTAAGTAGACAATATAATGGTTTTGGCAGAGTTGTGTGAGGTTTTTTTTAAATATATTTAAGGTTGCATTAATTATTAAATTAGTTCTTACTGTTATCTCTGTGGTGCTCTAGCCACTTTTTTAATGAGGAATTTTGTCAATGGGAGTGCATTTGTGATGGGTGGTGACAGTTCTTCAGTTGATGACCTGTTTGGTGGCTTGGTGAGGTAATGGTAGAGGCAGGAGAGTGAGAGAGAGAATTGCTGCTTTAACTTTAATTTTTAACAATGTAGTCATGGACTAGATTATCTGTGGGCTCTTATTGCAAATTTTTCCTATTATTTCAGAGTGGCACTAATTGAGGCAGTAAAATTAAATAAATTTGAATAGCTCCTAAAATGATGAATATTTTTTTTTGGGGGGGGTGGAGGGAAGTTTGAGAGGTAGGGAAGGAGAGAAATGATGGATGGTATGTGGGAATTGGGTGGGGTTTCAGGATTCTGTAGTGGAAAGTGGGAAAAGGCCTATGAAAGAAGGAGATTATATACAGGAGCCTTAATAACTCTCTAATATACAGTTTCTTATTTGTTAAGACCCCAGCAAGGTTATGATATAGCAAGAGTTTTCCGACTCCATCCTTTCTATATCTTTTTGAACGTGTGGCCTCCAGAATTGTACACAATATTCTAAATGAGGTCTCACCAGTGTCTTATACAGAGGCATCAATACCTCCTTTTTCCTACTGGCCATACCTCTCCCTATGCAACCTAGCATCCTTCTAGCTTTCGCCGTCACCTTTTCAACCTGTTTGGCCACCTTAAGTTCATCATATACTGTATAATCATACCCAAGTTCCGCTCTTCCATCATGCACATAAGTTCTTCACCCCCCTAAACTGTACCATTCCCTTGGGTTTTTGAAGTCCAAATGTATGACCTTGCATTTCTTAGCATTAAATTTTAGCTACCAAATTTCAGACCATTCTTCAAGTTTTGCCAGGTCTTACTTCATGTTATTCACACCATCCGGCGTGTCTACTCTATTGCACATTTTGGTATCATCCGCAAATAGGCAAATCTTACCTGACAACCCTTCAGCAATATCATTTATAAAAATGTTAAAAAGAACAGAACGTTGAGGCACACCACTGGTAACATCCCTTTCCTCAGAGTGATTTTCATTGATCACTACCCTCTGTCGCCTTCCCCTCAACCAGTTCCTGACCCAGCCTTTCACTTTGGGACCCATCCTAAGGGAATGCAGTTTATTTATTAGACATTTCTGTGGTACAATGTCAAAGGCTTTGCTAAAATCTAAATTCACCACATCTAACGCACATCCTCTATCCAATTCTCTGGTCACCCAGTCAAAGAAATTGATCAGGTTTGTTTGACAAGACCTACCTCTAGTGATTCCATGTTGCCTCTGGTCCTGTAATCCACAGGATTCCAGAAACTTGACCATTCTCTGTTTTAAAAGTGTTTCCATTAATTTGTTTACCACAAAAGTCAGACTTACTGGCTTGTAATTCCCTACTTCTTCCTTACTTCCACTGGCTTACCCTGAAGTTTCATAGAAGTATCTTGGCACTCTTTAACTGGTTCCCAAAAAATATATATATGTATGTATACATTTTTTAAAATTTTGATCTTCACAAAGTTGTCTAAATCCTTGTACAACTGAATTTGCAATATCTTTAAAAAAAATGAAGAAAAGAAGCTACACAAGGATCAAACTCAATAGGTAATTGGTGCCCAAATGATTTTAAACTGCTTCCTTTAAGCAAAAGTGTATCAGATGTCATCTTTCAGGATAACAATGAAAGGAGCTGTAATAAGTCCAAATAGCCACTGAGTGTCACTATTGCTCTTTCAAATGCAATATGACTCCAAAACATTCTGAGCAAATAGTGCTCCCGTATTTGAGAGCACTATTATTTAAAACACAATTCCTGATAGCTAAGATGTTATTATTGATATAACAGAAAAGAGGCTGTTTGGAAGTTTCTTGGAATGAAAGTAGATATTTATTTTGTGGTAAAGTTAACAATTTAGGAAAAAGAATGCGAGTATAAACAGGTGTCAAAGAAACATCAGGAATTCTGTTTTTTTCCAGACTTTGGAAAATATATACTGTACATATGTCAAGTGACACAAAAAACTTGCAAATAACTAAGAATGAAACATACTGTAAAAATTGGTAAAAATCTTATATGAAGTCCATCCAATGGTATCACCTTATTTTGGTAACTTTTGTTTCTGTACATTCAAATACACCAACATGGAAATCACATTATCTTATTCAAATAACATAAACCTTTTAAAAATAATAATTACTTTTTGTGCTGTTTTAAAATTATATTTTGCAGAACCGTGGACATGGAAAATACATACATTTTAAACATAAACCGGATTGAAAATGCTCAGTTGTAACTGCGAACCTACTATCCAAAGGGTTTATATTACTATAGAGTGAAGTCTTCAACTGGTCTCTGTAGAGAACTTTATAGTGTAAATTTAAGCAATCAGCCCTAGTGAATTCTCAAACTCTTAAATTTAGGAGTTTAAAATAAGAAGGCCAACATGAGTGGATTTAAGGTGGGAAAAAAGTAATGAACGTTGTATAGATTTTCAACACTAGGCAGTTGAATTAGGCTCATTTATCTAGGCAAATGAATGGCAGGCCTAAATTTAGAAGCATAATTTTTAAGCTCCTAGAATCAATATTTAAACCTGTGAAGGGGCATTTTCGATAGGACGTTCAAGTCTTAGGGCTTCTTTTATTAAGTCGCGCTAGCAGGGTTAACACGCGTGACTTTTCATCACGCGCTAACCCCTACGCTGGCCAAAAACTACCGCCTTCTCAAGAGGAGGCAGTAGCAGCTAGCGTGGCCGGTGGTTTAACGTGCGCTATTACACGCGTTAAACCGCTAGCGTGGCTTGACAATAGGAGCCCTTAGTGTGGATGTTTTGGGAAAGATGTCCAGAAATCCAGTAGAGAAAATGGCCATTCTCAAAATAGCAAGCCATCTTATCTTTTTTTTTTTTTTTTTTTTAATGACCTTTCGGTTCTTAGTACATCTATCTCTTTTGGCCATTCTCGAAGATAAATATGTCTACATGAAAAACACACAAAAGCAAGTTTTTGTCTAGGCAGCTTACTTTCTTAGCAAAATATTCAGACAGCTGAGCACAGCAGAGGGGCTCTTCTAAGAAGTACTATAGTGAATTTCTCATTAAAAGTTCCATGTACAGATGTCACTATATCTTGCTTTTATTGTATGATGAGTCCTCCAAAACCCACCAAAAACTTGCTGTACCCACCTGTACACTACAACAATAGCCCTTATGCTTGCAGGTGTCATCTTAATGTAGGTACAGTAGGTTTTTGAGGGCTCACCATACAAACATCACCATATCTTGCTTATATTGTTTCTGGAACTTTTAATGTGAAACTCACTGTAATAATCTAATCTAATCTTCTATTTGTGCGTCGCTCATACCTATATAGGCTCAAGGCGACTGTAAAGAGAGGTAAGAGGGGGGAGAGAGAGGTGGATAGATAAGAGGGAGAGGAAAGGGAGAGAAAAAGAGGGGAGAGAGGTAGAAGGGAGGAAGGGAGAGGGTAAAGGAGATTAAGTATCGAACAGATGGGTTTTCAGTTTCTTTCAGAAGATGATGTGGCAAGGTTCAGTTCTGGTCTTTTCTGTAAGGCCATTCCAAGTTTTGACTCCTAGGAAGGTAAGCATGGAGTGGAAAACTCGTTTATAGTGAAGATCTTTAGTGGATGGGAGATTTAGTAGCATCCGGTTGAGGGTTCTGCGGGAAGTAGGCCATGCAATTGAGAAAAGTTGGATGAGTGGGGCCGCAGAGTTTCCATAAAGTATGCGGTGAGTGATGTAAGATATTTTGAATGTTATTCGTGATGGGATGGGTAACCAGCTCATATGTTTGATGAAGATTGTGACTGAGTCGTATTTTGTCAGGTTGAAGATAAAAGTCTTACGGCAGTGTTTTGGATGAGTTGCAGTTTGTGAATTAGAGCAGTGTTGATTCCCATGTAGATGAAGTTACAGTAGTCCAGTTGTGGTAGGATCATCAGTTGTACGATTAAGGCAAAATGGTATTGGTGAAAGTAAGGTCTGATTAGTCTTAATTGTCTCAGGGTGTAGAGGGATTTCTTTTGGAGACTAGATATTTGGGGGTTCCATGTTTAGAGTGGAGTCCAGTATGCAACCTAGGTTTTTGGAGGACTCATCTATGGAGAGGGTTTCGCCTGATCGAAGGGTGATGCTTGTAGGTGCCGTTTGCTGGGCTGTGTGGAAATATAGAACTTTGGTTTTAATTATGTTTAGCTTCAGTTTGTTGGTTGTTGCCGAATTTTGGATTTTTTTCTATATTGTGTGAGATTTTGTTGGGTAACCCTTTGAGTGTCCCTCTGCTCTCTGGGCTCAAATGTCTGTGTTAACATCTGAAGCTGCTTGGGCTGAGAACTTTTCAGCACTCCCTCTTAATACAGACTAGAAGGTATTGGGGTAGGTTATTTATTTATTTATTTATTTATTTTACATCTTTGGGTAGTGGGAGGGAGTCAGTGACAACTGGGGAAGTAAGGAAGAGTCATGCCTTAATCCCTTCAGTTATCATCTGGTCAGTTTGGGCATCTTTTTAACATTTATACACTTTTAAAATAGGTCTTGCTCCAAATGTCTAAAAAAAAGCTCACGGGACAGTGGGTTTTCCCCCCATATGGTTGCTCATTTGGTTTAGAAGGGAAGCTGGAGCTATGCAACAGCCTGAGCAACTATATACCCATTTAAGGGTGTTTTAGACATATTGGAGGTTACAGTACCAGTGGAATCACAGTGTCATTTTTTGTGTAGTCTAATTGAGTGCTTCATTTGCAGAAGTGTCTGTAAACTCGAAGGCTAAGCCACTGTGCTGCTGCAGGCTCAGCACCTGCTCTGAATGCTGTGTGATGATTTCTCTGTGATTTCACATTCAGGAGCTGCAAACAACAGCTGCAATGAATTCTGAAGAAATTGACACATCATTTGACATTTTATTAGGAATGCCCCATTTTTCAAAGGGTATCTTTTTGCTCGGCAAAGCATAATTTGGGAGGTTCATATTTGTGCGTCTTATTCATTTCCTAAAATCCTCTGTTTCTAAATGAGGGGTTTTTACTTGTCATAATTGAAATTGGTGCCTCATTTATGAGTTCTTGATTTATTCATTGTATATATTAATATAGTCTCAAAATGTTAAAAAATATATATTTTGTTCATTTTTTTGTGCTTTTCAACTCGTAAAAACACAGTGGCATAGCGAGGCAGGTTGACGCCTGGGGCAGTGGCGCCTAGCATCGCCACACCATGCACCCCCACTCCTCTCTTTCCTGCCCCCTTCTTCACTTCTTGGGGTGCCTGTCTCCAACTCTTTCCCACCACTTGAGCGACCCCTGCCCCCCCCCCGCGTATCTCATGAAATGTTTGCTGACATGAGCAGCATCTTTCACCCGCTGCCCATGCCAATGTTGACTCCCTGTCCCACGACCAGGAAGTGATGTCAGAAGGGAGCTGACGCCAGCGTGAGCAGCAAGTAGAAGAGGTATGTTGGGGAGGGGGGAGACGAAGAGGAGGAGAGGCGCCGGTGCCCCCGTGAAGTCTGCGCCCGGGGTGGTCTGCCCCTCCACCCCTTCCTATGCCATTGTATAAGCAATACATTAGAGGCTAGCTTATTTGTGTTCCATGAGGCATGTTTGCTTCTGCCAGAAATTAACTGATCTGGTTCAAATCTGGGGGAAGTGAACTCTTCATTCAATGAAAATGAGGTTATTTGCAACAGGGTATGAGTTGAAAAAGCACTAGCAAATCCAGGCATGGCTGTTACTAGATGGGCCATTTGGCCTTTATCTGTCATCATGTTTCTATGTGTTTAAATTCCAGGATTTAAGGTTGCTGTCAGACACATATTAAATACCATTGGGCCAATATTCCAAAAACATCTAGGGAATAATGTCCAATTTAGGGGTTTGTTTAGTAAGCTGTGGTGAGTACTGACATGTTATTGCAGCTTGAAATGGCTTACTGTAGGACATGCTCAGGAGTCCTTCAGTAATGTCATAAGAACATAAGCTTTGCCATAGTGAGACAGATCAAAGGTCCATCAAGCCCAGTATCCTGTTTCACAAGTACTTGATAAGATCCCAAAAGAGTAAAGCAGATTTTTATGCTGCTTCTCCCAGAAGAAGATAGTGGATTTCTCCAAGTCACTCTTAATAATGGCTTATAGACTTTTCTTTTGGAAATTATGCAAACCTTTTTCAAACCCTGCTAAGCTACCTGCTTTTACCACATTCTCTGGCAACAAATTCCAGAGTTTAATTACACACTGAGTAAAGAAATATTTTCTCTAGTTTGTTTTAAATTGACTGCTTAGTAACTTCATTGCGTGCCCCCTAATCCTAGTATTTTTGGAAAGAGTAAACATGTGATTCACGTCTACCTGTTCACACTCCATTAAAGATCTACCCTCAGTCATCTCATCTACAAGCTGAAGACCTCTACCCACTTTAGCCTTTCCTCCTGGGGAAGTCATCATATCCCCTTTTTCATTTTTGTTGCCCTTCCCTATACCTTATCTAATTCCACTATGGGGCACATAAAAAATAAAAAATCATCCAAAATATGGCCTAAAGGGGCAGATGGATGCTTATCATCAATCCCTTCTAGTTTATTGACAGCTTCTATATCACTACTAATGGCTAAGGATTCAATTCAGTGCAGTCTACATGAGCCTTTGTAATGGTGTTACAATATAGAGTTAGCGTTTTCTGAGATGTTTTTCAATACAGACACATTTATATCATAATCTGTTTATCATATCCTCAGCAATTCTGGGTATCTCATCTGTGTTCACCCCATCATGTTCCTAGTGGGGACTAGCCAGCTATCTCCTCTATTTTGCATTATTAGTTAAAATAGTCTGTAAAGTGGATGGTCTTTATCCCTTTCTTGAACTTTCCGGTGTCCTTTTCTAGTTTTAATTCCTTCTGGAGGGAGTTCCACCACCTTAGAGCCATCACTGAGAACATTCTTGTCCTGATGCTTTTTTGGCTATTTTGTAGATTAATTTTTATGGTGATTGTCCACAGTGCATCTAAATCTCAAGAAGGCATGTTAGAGGTCTGGGTGGGACTAGAGTGGGCTTATAATTTGGATGTTTTCTTCCATAATTGAACATTTAAGAATATGTCCAAGGCACAATTTGGATGTCTGGGGCTAGACTTATCCTTGGACTAATAGACTACTGCAACATACTATACCTCCTGCCCAGTGACCATGATAAAGCAATTACAAACAATACAAAACACAGCCCTAAGACTCATCTATTTATTGAAAAAATATGACCACATCACAGAAGCATACCACGACTCACACTGGCTCCCAATACAAACAAGAATACACTTCAGATTCTACTGCCTACTATTCAAAGCTATTAACGGAGAAAGCCCAACCTACTGGAACAACCGACTAACTCAATCCACCTCAACCAGGCACAGGAGAACCCATTCACTATTCACTCACCCACCAACCAAAAATGTCAAACAAAGAAAACTATATGACAACCTAATGGGCACCAGAGCAGCAAAACTAGACAGACAAAACACCAATCTGCTGTCTTCGACCCAGACTACAAAACCTTCAAAAAAGAAACTAAAACCCTACTCTTCAAAAAATACATAAAACCTATTTAACACGACCAGTTCCTTCCCAAGCTCCACCTCCCACACTATCTACCCTTATCAAATCTAAAATGTTTCAAATTACCCAACAAATATCACCTTAAGTTCTCGACAATTCTTATGTAACCCACCTATATATCTTGTAACTTCCTGACAACTCTTATGTAATCCGCATTGAACCGCAAAGTAATGGTGGAATAGAAATCACTAATGTAATGTGTCAGAAAAGTTGCCCAAATTGACCAGATGACCACTGGATGGATGAATGCATGACCCCCCCCCCCACTCCCTCAGTTGTCACTGAACCTCTCTCACCCCCAAAGATGTGAATGAAACAGTACATACCTGCCTGTATGATAGCTTGAGATATTATGGCCAGTCCTAGTAGAGCAAAAAGCAAGTTCCTGGAGTAGTTTAGTGGGTGGTGTAGTGAACCACAGAGATGGGGATCCAGGCCCATACTCCACTCTAACTACTGCACGTATGGTCGAATTTATGAGTCTTTCAAATCCTACCCAAATCCCACTGTATCCACATATAGGTGTCACCTGCAGGCATAAGGGCTTTTGATGTGGTGTACAGTAGCATACAGTGGGGCTTTGGTGGGCTCACCATAGAATATAAGGGGGCTATAGTGAGATGTGTACCTGGCACCATTTATGTGAAGTTCACTGCAGTACCTCCTAGGGTGCCCCAATGCTCTATTGGGATGTCTGTGTGGCCAGTCTACTACGAATGTTGGCCCTTCCTACATCCCAATGACTTGTTCTGTGCATTTTTGCTAATGTAATTTTGAAAGTTTTTTTGTAATATCGCTGTTCGTATTCAGTCTCTTCCTCTATAAACTGCTCTGAACTGTTTATGGTATTGTGGTGTATTAAAATAAAGTTATTGTTATTATTTATTGCTTTTTACCTTTAGGTTTAACTTGTTGTTTTCTCAGTAATCGGCACATATACTTCAATGCTTTTTGTCTTTCTAGTCTCATCTAATTTTCTCCATTTATTGTTTTAACTCTCCAACATACCATCAACTTGCAGGGTAGGTATCAAGCATTTGTACTCGGAAAATCGCCTGTGACATCCTGGATAAACGGGCCAGGGCATTGTAAGAGCAATTCATTTATTCCCGTGGGCGTGCTATTTCTGCAAACTCTCTTGCAGATTCACAAAACACCATTCAAGATGGTAACAGTCAGTAAACAAGCTGTCAAGCTCCTGCTGCTTCTCCTGCTTTTTTCAACCCACCCGTCAATCTCTCAGTTCACTTGCACTGCACTTCACTTGATGATGGGGATCATGCTCATCCATTTGTGGCTCATTTACTTAAATAAATTAGCTAAGAACCACTTGGGCTGCAGAATCACTTTAGTTTTAGTGTTCATTGTTTTGTAGTTTCTGAATGGACATGACTTGTCATTTTCTACAAAGAACTCTTCCCTTTTTTTTTCTTTTTTTTTAAATACACAAAGGCATACAAACGCTTTCTGACTTACCGGCTGATCAAGGTCTGTTGTCTTTCTTGGATCTGCAAATAAAATTTGCATTACCACAATCTGAATACTTCAGCTACAGCACTGTTTATTCACATTATTTGGTGACAATTACATTACTTTGACAGCCACAGTGTCTCATAGTATACAGCTACTAACACAAGGAACTATTGAGAAGTGTTGTGCATCTAAATTTTATAAATTTCTAATTCTAGTAAGACATCCCTACCTGTTCAATCTGTGTGGAAATTTAGGGGAGAGTGTGGCACAGTGGTTAAAGCTACAGCCTCAGCACCCTGAGGTTGTGGGTTCAAACCCACACTGCTCCTTGTGACCCTATGCAAGTCACTTAATCCCCCATTGCTCCAGGTACATTAGATAGATTGTGAGCCTGCCGGGACAGAGAGGGAAAACTGCTTGAGTACCTGAATAAATGCTTGTAAACTGTTCTGAGAAAATTAAATAAATAAATTTGAGTTGGCCACAGCCTTTAGTAGAGAAACAATGGTCTTTATTTTGGAGTAACAGACCATTGGCATCTGCACCAATTCTCCAGACTATTTTCTCCTTCATAAGTTGTGTTTGACTTTTATTAAACAAGCTGAAGCCAAAGGAATCTGCTAGTCTTGCCATTGATCTTCTGGGACATTATTACATGTTTTATATGAATGCTCAAATCAACTAAATAAGGAAACTTTAAGAGATGTCCAATAAGTATGAATACCAAATGATGAGGACAAAACTATAAAAAGTGAATTTCTTGCTAGACCTCAAACACCCAAGGCACTACTTTTGATTTTATTTGTGCCCTTACTGGGGTGGTGTTTTCATCATTGGTCTTAGCAAATAGCATGTGCAATAAATATTTTTATTAATTTACAACAGGCTCTGCATAAATTATAAAGTGCATAGAGTGCCTTAAAAGTGCTATATAGTGCTCTAAAGGAAAGGCACTTATCTATGCGCCCGACGGCTGCCTAACCGTTTCACTTTATGTTTCGTCAGGGGCTCTGCCTCCTTGGTTACAAGCACCAACATTGTTAGTTAGAAAAGCCCATTCTTTGAGCTAAAACCATCTCTACTTATGGCACTGCACTCAGCCTCTATCGCAGTGCAGTGCAGGATTGTCAGCGTAGTTATGTCCGTCGCGGTTTTGATGGGTCACCATTTTGATTGACTTCCATGCTTACCATTGTTTTTATAAATATTGTCCACCAACCTCATTTGCACAGCTAGACATTTGTTTCCCCATAAATACATTCTGTCTAAAATGAGGGTCCACATGTGTTTATAAAATAAAGATGTAGTTTAATAAGTGTCCAAATAACTTAAAAAACAATCCACAAAGGATGTATACAGTCACAAGTGACCCACCAGATAAAATCCAAATAATGTATAAAATACAAAGTACCCAACACGGGCTATGACACCAGCCTACATTGGAAATTTGTGTGCTGTGCAGTTTGTTTGTAGCCTCTTAACTACTTGGATTTTTTTGTGACTTTTATGTTTTTATATTTAAGACAGCCAAGGACCCCATAAGACCCCTGAGGAAGGCGTTTTTATCTTGCCGAAACACGACCCATGTTGGGTCCTTTGTATTTTATAACTTATTTGTTTTTTATCTCATGGGTCACTTGTGAGTATATATACACTTTGTGGATTGTTTTTATGATTATTGTTTTTAAGTTATTTGGACGCTTATTAAACTACAAACTGGTACATCCAATCTTCTGTTCAACAATCTTTTTATTGTTTTGCTGCTTCATTTCCTTTGTGGAACCTTTTGGTGCTATTTGGATTTTGTTGTTTTATAAAATAAGGGCCTGGTGCCACTCTGAAGGGGAGGGATCTGACCTTTTAAACATACCCCTTCTCCCATGGGCTTGCACCTGTGGCTAGGTTCCATGGTAGGGATAGGCTCTCGTAGTTGGAAAAGAGGCTTCTTTCTGGCATCATCATCAGCCCTAGGCATCCAGTCCAATGCATGCAGTATATCTCCTGCAGGTCTCCTACCTGATCCTCGGAGTTTCTGCAGTAGGGCAGCCTCTTATAGTTGGAAAAAGGAGATTTATTTTTGGCATCACCAGCAGCCTTAGGCATCCAGTCCAAAGCCTGATGTGTATCTCCTGCTACCTCAGTGGTTCCCAACCCTGTCCGGGAGGACCCCCAGGCCAGTCGGGTTTTCAGGATAGCCTTAATGAATATGCATGAGAGAGATCTGCATATAATGGAGGTGCCAGGCATGCAAATCTGCTGCATGCATATTCATTAGAGCTATCCTGAAAACCCGACTGGCCTGGGGAGTCCTCCAGGACAGGGTTGGGAACCACTGTGCTAGCTGATCCTCAGAGTCTCTGCAGTAGGGATAGCATCTTATAACTGGAAAAAGGGGGCTTCGTTCGTGTGGCTCCAACAGCACTAGGTGACCAGTCAACAGCCTACAGTAGCTCTTCTGTGGATCTCCCAGCTGATCTTAGATAGGGTTACCATATGTTTCCAGAAAAAGGAGAACAGATAACATCCAGGTTTTACTTCCATTGAAAGCAATGGAAGTAAGGAGGACAGAGACATCTGAGTTTTACTTTCATGAAAAGCAATGGAAATAAAACCTGAATGTCTCAATCTGCCCTCCTTTTTCTGGAGAAAGCCAAAAAAAACTCTGTGGAGTGACGATGTTCCTAAATGGACTTTATTTGAAAGTGTCAAAGTTCCAAAGGTACACTGAAATCATCCACATAAAATAATTTCATCCAGATAAAAATAAATCATCCACATAAGCCTTAAAGGACCTAGTCCGCTAGGGATACAGGACCCAACATGGTCCGCGTTTCGACAAAAAGTCTTCTTCAGGGGTCCCTGGGGGTCTTATAAAGGTGAATACGTGGGAAACAATTGTGTGGTGAGCCGGAAGTGAGACACTGCTTGCATTTGCAAATGATGGAATCTATCCCCTTTCAATTTTAGAGAGTGCCCTCTCGTTCTCCCTACCTTGGAGAGGGTGAACAATCTGCTCTTAACTACTAAGTCTATTCCCTTCAGTACCTTTCGATCATGTCCCCTCTCAGTCTCCTCTTTTCAAGGGAGAAGAAGCCCAGTTTCTCCAATCTCTCACTGTACGGCGGCATGATAACTTTCTCCGATCTGTTCATGATCCCCTTCTTTATCATTCCTAGCATTCTGTTCGCCCGTTTTGCCGCCATCGCACATTGCATGGATGGCTTCATCGACTTGTCGATCATAACTCCCAAGTCTCTTTCCTGGGAGGTCTCTCCAAGTACTGCCCCGGACATCCTGTATTAGTACATGAGATTTTTGTTACCTACATACATCACTTTACACTTATCCACTTTGAACCTCATCTGCCATGTTGATGCCCATTCCTTGAGCCTGATTATGTCATGTTGCAGATCTTTGCAATTCCTCTGTGTCTTCACTACTCTGAATAACTTTGCATTGTCCGCAAATTTAATCACCTCACTCGTCATACTAATGTCTAGATCATTTACATTTACATTTAGTAGTAATACATCACTCTACCACTAGGGGCTCCACAGTACTGTATACAACAGGGATGCCCACACTTTTTGGGCTTGTGAGCTACTTTTAAAATGACCAAGTCAAAATGACCTACCAACAATAAAATTAAAAAAAAACACAAAGCACACTGTACGCCGAGAAAATGTTAATTATCATTTATATTCCACGGGTTTTCAAAGAGGTCAAGGCAGAAGACTTTATACAATGTCATCTCAGGAACAACTATACAAAAATAGACAAATATACCACCTCCCTTTTCACTAAACCGCGATAGCGTTTTTTAGCGCAGGGAGCTGCACTGAATGCCCTGTGCTGCTCTCGCTGTTCATAGGCTCCCTGCGCTAAAACACGCTATTGCAGTTTAGTAAAAGGGGGCCATAGTGCATAATATAGACAGCAGATATAAATTCTCAAAATGGACACATTTTGATCACTAAATTGAAAATAAAATCATTTTTCCTACCTTTGTTGTCTGGTGATTTCATGAGTCTCTGGTTGCACTTTATTCTTCTGACTGTGCATCCAATATTTCTTCCCTTCTTTCAGCCTGCTGTATGCTTCCAGACCTCATTCCCTCCGCCAACTTTTTCTTCCTTTCTCCCTGCCCCTCCCCTTTCTTTTTTTCTTTCTTTCTGTCTCCTTGCCCCCTTTCTTTTTGTCTGTCTTTCTCTCTCCATGCTCCTTTTCTTTCTGTCTTCCTGTCCCCCTTTCTTTCTTTTTCCCTTCTTTCTTTCTGTCTCCTTGCTCCCCCTTATTTCTGTCTCCCTGCCTGCTACCAAGCCACTGCCGCCGACATTGGTGAATAGGCCTCCAAACCTCCACTGCCGCCATCGGGGAACAGGCCTCCAAACCACCACCGTCCCAAGCTCTCCCTGCTTCCCCACACAGAAGCGTTGGGTCAACCCGATTTCCTCTCCCCGATGTCATTTCTGAAGTCAGCGAGGAAGTTCTGGGCCAGCCAGGCAGTGATTGGCTGTCCAGGAACTTCCTATCCGACGTCAGAATTGACGTCAGGCGGAGGAAGTTGGTCGGCTCAGCGCTTCTAAGTCGGGAAGCAAGTAGAATGCGAAGACAACATGATCGGCTCGCGTTGCCTTTGCGATCTACCGGTCGATTGCGATCGAACTTTTGGGCACTCCTGGTATACAGTATATGACCATTTGACCACAGCCTGACTTTAGCAACAATTTATGCACATATAGGTGCATTTATAAAATAGGCTACATGATGTTTGCTGAGAAAATCTATTATCAAATTACTTTCCATGTGATTAAGCATTCCCAGGGGATTATTTTGGATAGAGGAGTATGGAGATGTGATAACACACATTTCTTTTAAAATACGCACTTACATGCATAGAACACATGCATTGTTATCTTTTCTGACTCAATGTTTACACTCATTCTCCATTTGTAATCCTGTTATTGCCTTACCTTCCACTGTTTTTTCCTCCCTTCTATGTGGAGTTACCTTCTCCTGCTTCCCTATCTCCTTGCAACATTGTATTCTTTCTCACTGATGTGATGTATCCACTATTCCCCATACTTTGTTATGGGCCCTGTTAAATTGTAAATCTTAACTTGAGCCTGTATTGGACAAGTGTGATGCAAAAATTCAGATTAGGTTGGGAGTGTGTAGCACAGTGGTTAGAGCTATGGCCTCAGCAACCTGAGGTTTTGGGTTTAAATCCCATGCTGCTCCTTGTAACCCTGGGCAAGTCACTTAATTCCCTGTTGCCTTATGTCAGGGATGCCCAAGTTCAGTCCTTGAGATCTACTGGCAGGCCAGGTTTTCAGGGTATCCTGTAACCAGGACTGTGGTCTGATCGGGATTCAACAGCACCCCTCAGTGGTTACATCAAAGAATAGCACTAGCGTGTGACCCAGACTGGAGTCACCCTGCAGGCTTGGACTGACACCATCAAAAGAAACAAAAATCACAATCCTCTCAAAAGGTTCTAAATCAGAATGCTTCGGGTTTATTTCTTCCAACACAAAAATCAGGAAAAACATTTAACAAACAGGTAAGTAAACCATAAACCTTCAAGGAGTCCAAAATCAAAAAGAAAGAGCAATAAACAGTTCCAAGAATAAAGGTTCCACTGCTTTCTTTACTATTTCCTCTTCAGGTTTATCCTACTCTGAGGTTTGGCTCACCTCAGAGCTTACTGCAACCTGCTCCCAAACAAGTTGTACTTTTTAGTCCAAACATAGAGTTCAAGTCACTGAATTTACTATACACAGTGCTTCAAAGTGAAGCCTCTGGCAGCCTTTCACTGCACTGCCAGGCAAGGAAGAGTGTCCCAGGTTTGCTTTCAATTAGCTATCTTGTAGCCTACAAAATGCCCTCCCAGGTAACAGCAAACCTCTCCTAAAATACTGACACCTTCAGCTTCAAAAACAAAACCAAAGAAAAACAAAGCAAAATCCCAAAAGGTTCAGCTTCAATAAACAGTCTCTCAAACAAAGCAAGCTGAAAACACACTCACAGTTTCTGCCAATTAGGACCTGCAACTGGTGGAAAGACCAACCTCCATGGCTTCCTCAGTAGGATTTGCTTCTTCAGGCAGGTTGTCAAGTTCCATTGGAAGATCCACATCAGAAAGAACTTCCTCCAGCATTTCACCAGCCTCCTGTACCTCCATGGGTGAGGCTGTATCATCCCTGCTTGGCCCGAGGAGACTCTCAGGGAGTAAAGGTCTGAACCTTCTCCCTAGCCTGCCTCTCTGCTTGCTCTCAGCTGCTGGCTTTTGTACTGCAGGGGCACGCCCTAATCTACCTGAGTCAGCAGACCTGCCTGGGGCTCTTGGGCTCCTCCTGTGGTGACCTAGATATGGCTCTTCCAGGAGATCCTTGGATATTTCAGGCTCCCCCTGGTGGTTAACCTGAAAATCACCCCTAGCACAATCCTTGTCCATTCCCTTCCGGGTTTTCTTTTGTGTCTTAGTGGGAACCTTAGCTGGAACCAGGCCAGGCACGATGTCTGTCTGGTTACAATCCACAATGAACATGCATGAGAGAGATTTGCATACCAAGAAGGCAGTGCAGGCAAATCTCTCTTATGCATATTCATTGTAGATATCCTGAAAACCTGGCCTCCCACTAGATCTCAAGGACCGGACTTGGGCAGCCCTGCCTTAGGTACATTAGGCAGAGTGTGAGCCCACCGGGACAGACATGAATATGGCACCAACATCCAAATTCTGATTTTATAAAGCCAGGATGTGGATGTCTAAAACTGTGGTATGTTCTTGTGGCAAGAGGGCATGATATGGGCATGTTTTGTGTGGAACTAGAGAGGGGCCAAAATATAGCCAACCTACTCCAATTTCAGAAGGGAAAGGGACATCTGTGCCCAAAAAGACAACTATTGTTATTTAGACATGATACAGGGTAAGTCCAGGTTACAAAAATGGCTTTGATTGAGGAGTTATCTATAAGAGGGATTAAGGCAAGTCACCTCCTTAATCCCCCAGTAGTTGTACCCTCCTTTCTCTCCCACATATGAAACTGGAAAGAGCTATCAGGCTCTGAAACAGCTTCAAGAACTATGGACATTCATGGTACTACATTTTTTTACAAATTAAGTTCCTAACTTTCCATGTGGCATGGAGAAATAACCTAATGGTTAGAGCAGGGGCTTGGAACCAGGGGACCCTAGTTCAAATCTTACTTCAACTCTTTGTGAGTTTTTTTTGGGGGGAGTTGGGGTTTTGTTTTTGTTTTTTTTAACAATGTGAGCACTCCAGTGAATGAAAATACTTATTGTAGCCTTCTTTGGACTTGCAGGTGGTATATAAGAAAGCTCCAGGTCTGAAGTCTATTGAAGTATGTATATACAATTAAAAACATAATTCACAGAGAGATGAAGCAGGATTTGAACTAGGGTCACTTGGTTCTCAGCTTGCTGTTTTAATCATTAGGATACTCCTCATGGAGTTCTCTGTGTCCATTTTATAACCTGGATGTTCCTTCCTGCTTTAATGACATCCTTGTTCATGGATTTGTATGTTTCAGCTTGTAAAATGAATGTTCATGCTGGATGGCACCAGCACTGTTTCACATTTTTTAGAATGAGCGATACATTGGCAGTTCCTGTTCTAACATACTAGTACCACCAGCACTGTATTGATCTTCCTTGAAAAGATTATTGCATTGCAGGCAAAAGCACATAGTAAAAGCATTTTTAAGTATATTAAAAGCAAGAAGCTGGAAAAGAATCAGTTGGACTGCTAGATGACCGAGGAGTAAAAGGGGCACTCAGGGAAGACAAGACCAAAGCAGAGAGATTAAACAAATTCTTTCTTTGGTCTTTACCATAAAAGAGGTGGGAGAGATACAGTGCCAGAAATGGTAATCAATGTTGATGAGTCAGAGAAACTAAACAATTTCTGTAACACTGGAAGATGTAATGGGGCAATCTGACAAACTGAAGAGCAGCAAATCACCTGAACATGATGGTATACAGTACATCCCAGAGTATTGATATAATTGAAAAATGAACTTGCAGAGCTATTGTTAGTAATTTATAATTTATCTTTAAAATCCAGCATGATGCAGAAAACTAGAGAGTGGTCAACATAATGCTAATTTTTTTAAAAGGGTTCTAGAGGTGATCTGGGAAATTACAGACATGTGAGGTTGATGGTGCCGAGCAAAATGGTAGAGCCTATTATTAAAAAAAAAAAAAAACAACAACACAAAATTACAGAGCATATACATAAGCATGGATTAATGAGACCAAGAGCCTGTTTTACAAAGCCACACTAGCGGCTGCAGCGTGGTAACAGCCCCAAAGCCTATAGAGATTTAAAGGGTTTAGGGGCTGTTGCCACGCGACAGCCGCTAGCATGGCTTTGTAAAACAGTTGGACCTGTTGTCTTTGGACAGACAACATGGATTTAGTCAAAAGAAATCTTGCCTTTATTGCTGCTGCTGGGTCAGACCAGTGATCTGTCCTGCCCAGCAATCCGCTCACGCGACGGCCCCCAGGTCAAAGACCAGTGCTCTAAAAGAGTCCAGCCTCACCTGCGTACTTCCCAATTTAGCAGGAACTTGTTCAGCGTAGTCTTGAAACCCTGGAGGGTGTTTTCCCTTACAATAGACTCCGGAAGAGCATTCCAGCTCTCCACCACTCTCTAGGTGAATAAACATGGTTAAAGGTGAACCATTCGATATTGTATATCTGGATTTTCAAAAGGCATTTGACAAAGTAGACTTTGAGAAAACTAGAAAGTCATGGGATAGGAGGTAATGTTCTATTATGGATTAAGAACTGGTTAAAAGATATAAAATAGAGTAGGGTTAAAAGGTCAATATTTTCAAGAACTCATATTTTATAAAAAAAAGGTATATAATTACTTCTCTCAAATCTTCGTCTTCTATGCTCATTTGCCTCAAATATGCATTTGAATGGAATCTATCTATTGTGTTTTAACTTTTGCTGTTAGGTATGTCATCCTTTATTCTTTTGGGGCAAAATACTTTCTATCTTGTTCAACTCTGAATAAAAAAAAGGTCTTGTTCTAAATGTTCATTTTCTGATTCTAATATTTCTGGTAACCTTGCAAGAAATCTGAATTTTAATTCAATTTTCTCTGCTTTCAGATGGTTTCAAAGTCTAATTCAGCTCATTGAACAAGTTGCTTTCTTTTTTCCACGCTTGGACTTTTGCCAATTCAAAGCATTTCAGGGAGTTGTGGCCAATTTAAATTTGGAATTTCCAATATGCTAAGTATTCACACATTTTTCCTTCGCAGCTCATTTGAGTGCTAGCAGCTCTAAATCGGATGCATCGTAATGTTTATCATTCTGTTCTGATTTCTGTAACCCTCTACTTGCATATGTATTTGACGAAAGACAGCACCCAATCCTCAATATCTAAATGCCAATAGTTATAGTAAATGAACAACAGAAATTATAGGTTATCAGCTGTTGTCTGCTTAATCTTCAAAGTTCCAAGGGCTTCTGGATTCTTTTTCCACTTACACTGAATGGACTTGGGTGCTCCTTTTTGGTTTTCCTAATAAACTATGTAGGGTGAATACTATCTTGTCAAACTCTGATGTAAACCTTCTGCAAATGTCCGCAGACCCTAGAAAACTGCATGTCTCTATTTGAGCTGTTTGAATTTTCCACTGATTTAAAATGGTAGTTGTTTCTTAATACAGTAAACGACCATTTTCAAGAGAGCATATGAATCTCTTCATAAAGACGGTTAATAAATCTCCATAAATACAAAAAATATATACATAAATAAAATAATTGAAGGAACTAAGGCCAGTACTGGGCAGGCTTGCATGGTCTGTGTCCCGTATATGGACATTCAGTTGAGGATGGGCTGGGGAGGGCTTCGATGGCTGGGATAGTTAAGAGGGGCTGGAGTGAGCTTTGATGGAGACTCCAGTAGATGGGACCTAAGCACACTACTGGGCAGGGCTTTGGGTTTCTGGGCCAGAAATATCTAAGAAAAAGGACCATTTAAACTAAATTAATTTATGGAGCATGTATGGTTGGGCAGACTGGATGGACCATTCAGGTCTTTATCTATCATCATTTGCTATGTTACTACATATGTTTAAGTGCCCACTCAGAAATGTTTTGCATTAATTTAGCTAGCCTAGAGATCTCTAGGTGTTGTTCAAAACCTGTAGAAATTATAAGAATGCAATTCAAGTAGAGTAATAGTAGTTAAAATATGTATTCATCCAGCACAATCTCCATGAGGCTGAGGCATTGGAAGGTAGCAAGCACATTACAAAGTCCATAGGGCATCCTTGTCCTTTGAAACAGGCTGAATGATGTAGTGACAACCATCTTTTGCATATCTTCAGGTCTTGTACTTAATTGAAAATAATCTGATGTTATATCGCGTGAAAAGAATAATGAAGCCTTACCTAGGGCATCTAGGGACTCTATCCAATGTAAGCGACAGACGTCTTTGATTATAATGCTGTTTAAGTTCCTGCAGTCACAACAGAATTTTATAGCTCTGTCCTTTTCATTGATAGCAGCATATATGTTTAGGGACGATTTCTGTTTCTCAAAATACAGTACCTTGCCCCTCCAACTCACATAGATTTTTTTTTTTTTAAATTTGTTAATGATAAACAAGGATATTCTTCGATATGGCAATTTAATTGGATGTATGCTTCCCATATTACTTAAATGGGTAATCAGGCTTGTAGAATCAATATTTGTGTTATTAGTTGCAAACACAAACATACTTCTGTACAGTAAGCCTCTCAATTTTTCTCTTTGCTCATTAAGAAGTGTTGTGTAGTGGCAGCCTATATACAGATAAATGATTTAGCAATGGCTACCCCTGAATATTCAGCAACACTATTTGGATTGCATCACTGAATATCCTTTTTTTTAAAAATTCTTTATTCATTTTCAAACTTACAATAAGTGTGATAAAATGTCCAAACAAATTAACAATATCTATATCACTTAATAATCATTAATGGTAACAGTGATAAATACTTAACTCCTACCCTTCCCCCCTTACCTATCAAATAATCAATACTTATACAATACATAACTATAAAATTCCCCCCACCTTCCCTCACAATTGAACTTGTAAATTTAAGGGAAAAGAAAATTTCATCTATTCAGTACAATACTTTGTTAATGGCTCCCAAACATCTTGAAATTTCTTGAAACTACCCCGCTGTATTGCCAGAAATCTCTCCATTTTATATATATATGACATAAGGAATTCCACCAAAAATTATAATTTAATCTAATCCAATTTTTCCAATTATACGTAATTTGTTGAATGGCAATACCAATCATCATGAGTAATAATTTGTTATTGTTTGTAGAAATCTGACTTTTTGCTCTCCTTGCCATACCAAATAGCACAGTATCACTGAATATCCTTATAGACCACCTCAGCACTATTCATATAGTGCTGGAGCAGTGTATAGGCAGAATGTCAAGTTATCTGGAGAGTGGTGGTGTTCAGATAAAGTTAAAACAGAAACTCCATGCTCTCCATAGATGTCCACGATGGACCAGACAGGGAAATCCCCATTTTGCTATTTGCTGTGTCAGGGAGACTTCAAAGAATAATTCACTGAATAAGTACAGCAACAGTTGTGGAAATGTGTCCGGCACCATTATGTGGACTACAGTTTCCATGTACTGGGAATTTTTTTTTTTTTCTTTTAGATTTGCATTCTGGGGACTGTGAACCCAGCAGAGAAACAGATAAGTCCTGATTGCTACTATGGTTACAGCAGTGGACATTTGTTTGTTTCTATATTTCAAGTCACTGAGGTTTGAATTCACTGATTGCAGTTTTTTAATTTTCATATTTTTTTCTTTATAATCCAATTGTTGGAGAGGATATTTCACTATAAAGAAGTGAAGTTTTTTTAAGCCACATGAAACATAAGTAAGGTATTTCCTCCACTTTTTATGATTGTTAGGCAAATTGTGCCAGATTTATGAATTCTATGGGGCTCATAATAATAATAATAATTTAAAAAACACATCCAAAAAGGGGCCTAAATCAGTACTTGGACGATCAAAAAGCCAAATCGTCCAAGTACCGATAATCAAAGCTGGTTTTCGATGTATCTAAAACCAGCTTAGGCCTTTTCCCTGCCTCTAAACACCTAGAGCGAAAAGAGTCATTTTTAGAGGAGGGGAAAGGGTGGGAGGTGGGCCGACCTAGACTTAGTTGTATAGCAAGTGTAACCAAAAACGTGAGCAGATTGCTCAGTCAGAACTTATACGTTTTGACTTAAACCAAGTCAAAACAGGTATAAGTTCTGAAAAGGGGCTGCTGAGTAGAGAGTTGCACGGGGACAGAAATCCCACCCATCCCCGCCCGTCCCCACCAGGATCCTCTCCGTCCCCACCCATCCCCGCAAGGAATTACCTCTATCCCCGCCCGTCCCCATAAAAAGCAGCAATTACTTCTGACAGAATCATCAATTCCATAGTTTCTTTTGTGTTTGCGCTGCTGTTTTCCTTGTGGAATCTCTTTGGTGGAACCCTTTTTTAGTTTTTTGTTCAGGTAATTAACTTATAAACCCCCTCTTTTACTAAAGCTAACGTGTCCTTTATATTATATGGACGAACCCTGCTTCCAAAGCCTTCCATCCCGTGGGAGCCTGTGGGCCAGAAGGGGGTCCCCGTGGTAGTCCCATGGGTTAGGGATTCCCACGATCCACGTTCCCATGCAGACCTCTACTGCTGAGCTGATCGCGGCTGCTGCAATCAGCTCAGTGGCCCTGGCAACCGCCCACCCCCCACCACAACGATCACAGCAGAAGAGATGGCTTATATCCCCTGCCTTGACCGCTGTCGCCCCACCCCCGAACTGCCATGGTCTGTGGCAGGAGAGATGCCCAATCGGCATGGTTAAAAGGTGAAGTGAAAGAGACTATTAGAGCAAAAAAACATCCTTTAAAGAATGGAAAAAGGATCCGAAAGAAAAAAATAAGAAGAGACACAAGCACTGGCAAGTTAGATGCAAAGCATTGATAAAGAAATCTAAGAAAGAATATGAAGACAAAAATGCATAACAAATTTTTTAGGTACAACAGAAGCAGAAAACCTATGAGGGAACTATGGGACCATTGGATGATCAAGGAGCAAAAGGGCGCTCCGGGAGGATAAGGCCATAATGAATTCTTTGCTTCAGGCTTTATGGTAGAAGATGCAAGATCTACCTAAACCGGAAATGGTTTTCAAGGGTGATGATGTAGAGGAACTGAAAGAAATCTTAGTGAATCTGGAAGATGTACTAAGCCAAATCGACAAGTTAAAAAGTGATAAATCACCTGGTCTGGAAGGTATACATCCCAGGGTACTAAAAGAAATTGCTGACCTGATGTTAATGATCTATAACCTGTCGATAAAATGGTCTGTAGTACCCAAAGATTGGAAGGTGGCCAATGTTACACTGATTTTTAAAAAGGGTTCCAGGGGAGATCTGGGAAATTACAGACCGGTAAGCCTGATTTCAGTGCCAGGCAAAATGGTAGAAACAATTATATAAAATAAAATTGTGGAACACGTAGACAAACATGAATTAATGAGATAGTCAGTATGGATTCAGCCAAGGGAGATTTTGCCTCACCAATTTGCTTGTCTTCTTTGAAGGTGTGAATAAACATGTGGATAAAGATGAGCCGGTTGATATAGTATATCAAGATTTTCAGAAAACTTTTGGTAAAGTTCCTCATGATTGAAGTCTACAAAATCCTGAGTGAAGTTGAACGGGTACAAGTGGATCGATTTTTACCCCATCAAAATTAAAAAGACTAGGAAACACTCAATAAAGTTACAGGAAAATACTTTTAAAATCAATAGGAGGAAATATTTTTTTCACTCAGAGAATAGTTAAGCTATGGAACGCATTGCCAGAGGTTGTGGTAGGAGTGGATAGCATAGCTGGTTTTATGAAATGTTTGGACAGTTTTCTGGAAGAAACGTTCATAGTCTGTTATTGAAAAAGACATGGGGGAAGCCACTGCTTGCCCTGGATCGGTAGCATGGAATGTTGCCACTCTGGGTTTTTGCCAGGTACTAGTGACCTGGATTGGCTACCATGAGGATGGGCTACTGGGTTTGATGGGCCATTGATCTGACAAGTAGGGCTATTCTTATGTTCTGAACAGGAGGGAGGAGCTTCCTCTCATGGGTGTGTACATCTGGCCAGTGGTCTATGTAGGCCGACTCCTTCTATTCCTCCTCCTTCTTGCTGGCTATAAGATCTATGTAAGTCTACTCTTTCCCTTCCTCCTCCTTCTTAATTCCAGGTACACTTCTTCAGAAATCTGTAGGCAGCGGCTGACATCAGAGGGTCTCTGTGACATCAGAGGGAAAGCTTTTGGGTTAGCTGCTGCTCACATATTTCTGATGAAGTACATCTGGAAGGAAGAAGGAGGAGGACGAGAAGGAGTAGGCCTCCGATGAATGTCTTAGAATAGGAGTTGGCCTACATGGACCATCTTACAGCTGGCAAGAAGGAGGAGGAAGAGAAGGAATAAGCATACATGGAAAGGTACATACCTGTGGGAGAGGGCATGAACTTTGGCACAGAAGGAAGGAAAGGACTTGGGACAAAGGAAGGAAGGAGGGAGGGGGCATGAACTTGGGAACGAGGTAGAGAAAGAGATGCTGAGGTGGGGAAGGGTATGGAAAGGCAGAATTGTTCAGCATGGGTGTGTGAGAGGGTGGATTGGAAGAGAGAGGGAGGAGAAGGAGGAGAAGAAGAAAAAGGTAAATTGTTGGGTATAGGAAGGTAGAGAATTGTTGGACAGTGGTGGGAGATGAGTGAGTATAGATGCATGGGGAAGACAGAGATGAGAGGGAGAAATGTGGTAGAGAGGGAACACTGTGATAGATTGAAAGGGATACAAGAGGGAGGAATGTTGGACATGGTGGTTAAGGCAATGGAGGGAGAGATGTAGCATGGTGCTGGAGAGAGGTGATACAAGTAGAAATGTTGGGTATAGGCAGTGGCGTACCAAGGGGGGGCAGTCCACCCTGGGTGCACGCTTCAAGGGGGTGAACAGCCGGCTGGATCCGAAATGTCCCAGGCTGCTCAAAACAGCACCTCAGTGCGGCTGCCGCACTTATTCCAGAGCAGAGTCGTCAGCCCCGCTGAAGTGCAGGAAGGTCCCGCGATGACTACTTCTGCTGCCTCTGCTCCAGAAGACGTAAGTGACGTTGGGGGGGGGGGGGGGGGGTGAACTGGCAGCTGCAGTCATCGTGAGATCTTGCTGCAAATCCCTGCGTCTGCCTGCCCAGCCTCCCTCCGACGTCACTTACCTCTTCCGGAGCAGAGGTAGCAGAAGTAGTCATCGCGGGACCTGGCTGATTTGGATGGAGAGAGAAAGGAGCATTGCAGGGTGGTGGAAAGAGAAAAAGGGGGTCAGGGTGGTATGGAAGGGTGGTGAAGGGAGAGAAAGGGGGTAAGGAAGGGTGGTGAAGGGAGAGAAAGGGGATCAGGGTGGCAGTGGAATACCAAGGGGGGGCGGGGGACTGTCTGCCCCGGGTGCACGATCCAAGGGGGTGCACAGCCGTCCAGATCCGGAACCTCCCGCACTACTCCAAATGGCACCTTAGCGCGGCTGCTGTACTTATAACAGAGCAGAGTCAGCAGCTGCGCTGAAGTGAATGAAGGTCCCGCGATGACTGCGCCTTCTACCACCTCTGTTCCGGAAGAAGTAAGTGATGTCGGGGGGGGTGGGGGTGGGGGTGGACCGGCAGCCGCAGTTATCGCGGGATCTTGCTGTAACTCCCTGCATCTGCCAGCCCAGCCCCCTCCGATGTCACTTACCTCTTCCATCCGGAGCAGAAGCAGTCATCGCGGGACCTTGCTGATTTGGGATGGAGAAAGAAAGGAGCATAGTAGGGTGGTGAAGGGAGAGAAAGGAGGTCAGGGTGTTATGGAAGAGTGTGGAGGGTGAGAAAGGGGGGTCAGGGTGGTATGGAATCATGGTGAAGGGTGAGAAAGGGGGTCAGGGTGGTATGGAAACATGGTGAAGGGTGAAAAAGGGGGTCAGGGTGGTATGGAAACATGGTGAAGGGTGAGAAAGGGGGTCAGGGTGGTATGGAAGGGTGTGGAGGGTGAGAAAGGGGGGTCAGGGTGGTATGGAATCATGGTGAAGGGTGAAAAAGGGGGTCAGGATGTTATAAAAGCGTGGTGGAGGGAGAGAAAGGGGCAGATGCTGATGGAATTGTGGGGAAATAGACATAAGGGGGAAGGATACTGCATGGAATTGGGTTGGAGGGAGAGAAAGGGGGCAGATGCTGATGGAAGTGGGGGGAAGGGAGAGGAGAGAGTGAAATGCCAGACCATGTGGGTGTAGGAGAGGGAAGGGAAGAAGAGGAGAGGAGAGATGCCAGACCATTGGAGGAGGGAAGGGAAGAAGATGGATGCCAGACTAATGGGAGTGAAGGGAGAAATGGAAGGGGGATGCATAAAGTTTCTAGAACGCGAATAGAAAGGGATAAGATGCCATATAGAAGGGGCAGAGAGAGGGTAGACAGTGGATGAAAGGAAGAGAGTGACAAAAAGATGAGGAAAGCAGAAACCAGAGAAGACAAGGTAGAAAAAAAATCTATTCATTTATTTTTTGCTTTAGGTGAGATACATCGCTGTTTCTGTGATGTTGCACTGTATGCAAAGTCCAGCTTCTTGGTGCTTCAGTTTAACCTTTGTCTACGTATTTTTTTTCTATCTCCCCATTTACAAAACTGTAGAGCGTTTTTTATCGTTGGCATCTGAGCTGTTACCACCGTGGCTAAAAACCACACTACAGTTTTGTAAAAGGGGGAGGGGTTAGTTTGTGATTACATACTAGGCGAAGGTGTTTTCTATGTTCTCTGTGTTAAAAAAGACATGGTTTTCTGTTAGGATTGACTGTGTAGGATTGATCTGTACTCGTCTGGCTTGTTTAGTTTTACAATGGGTTTATTGATGTACTGCTCACTGCAGTATGTGAGATGCTGCCTTTTCCTAGGTATTCATGTGTGACGTGTGGATTATTACTAAAAATCAGGTTTTTCATACAGATGGGGGGTGTAAAAAATGATGGTCCCCGGGTGTCACATATGCTAGGTATGCCACTGCAGGGTGGTAAGGAAGGGTGTGGAGGATGAGAAAGGAGGTCAGGATGGTATGGAAGCATGGTGGAGGGAGAGAAATGGGGCAGATGCTGATGGAATTGCAGGGAAAGGGGAAAGAGACATAAGGGGTAAGGATACTGCATGGAAATGGGTTGGAGGGAGAGAAAGGGGGCAGATACTGATGAAAGTGGGGGGAAGGGAGAGGAGAGAGTAAAATGCCAGATTACGGGGATGTGGGAGAGGGAAGGAGAGGAGAGAGATGCCAGACCATTGGAGGAGGGAAGAAGATGGATGTCAGACCAAAGGGGGTGAAGGGAGAGATAGATGGGGGAGGCATAAAGTTTCTGGAAGGGGAATAGAAGGAGAGAAGATGCCATATAGAAGAGGCAGAGAGAGGGTAGACAGTGGATGAAAGAAAGAGAGTGATAAGAAGATGAGGAAAGCAGAAACCAGAGAAGACAAGGTAGAAAAAAATTATATTTATTTATTTATTTTTTTAAATTCTTTATTCATTTTACATCTTGCAACAAGTGTATCAGACAATATCATTTAAACTTATACAATATCACTTGATTAACTTTCATATACAACTTAAGTTATAATATTTAAACCCACCCACCCCCATCCCCACTATTTCAAATGTGATTACATTTTTTTTGCTTTAGGGGAGATGCATTGCTATTTCTGTGGTGTTGCATTGTATGAGGAGTCCAGCTTCTTGATGCTTCAGTTTAACCTTTGTCTACGTATTTTTATTCTATCTCCCCATTTACAAAACTGTAGAGCGTTTTTTAGCATTGGCATCTGAGCTGTTACCACCATGGCTAAAAACCATAATATAGTTTTGTAAAAGGGGAAGGGGTTAGTTTGTGATTACATATTCCATACTAGGCGAAGGTGTTTTCTGTGTTCTGTGTGTTCGAAAAGACATGGTTTTCTGTTAGGATTGACTGTGCAGGATTGATCTGTGCTAGTCTGGCTTGTTTAGTTTTACAATGAATGTATTGATGTACTGCTCAATGCAATATGTAAGATGCTCAAAAGGGAGAAAGAAAATCCAACGTAGTCTGCAGTAAACAACAGCAACCAGAAAACAACAAACAGACTGCAGACAATGTACAAGATGCAGGCGTTGTTTATTAGTAAATGCAGTAACATATACAACCTTATAGCCAACCAAGGGACCCGACACGGTCCGTGTTTCAGATGACATGCCTTCCTCAGGGGTCCATGGTGGTTACCATTGTGTAAGACTTGCTTGACCCCATTTGATCGTGATTGGCGTGTGTTTGTTATCTTTTACGCAGTTTGCTTTATACCTTAACCACCATGGACCCCTGAGGAAGGCGTGTCATCCGAAACACGGACCGTGTCGGGTCCCTTGGTTGGCTATAAGGTTGTATATGTTACTGCATTTACTAATAAACAACGCCTGCATCTTGTACATTGTCTGCAATATGTAAGATGCTGCCTTTTCCTAGGTACCCTCTTGTGTGACGTGTGGATTGTTATTAAAAATCATGTTTTTCATACAGATGGGGGGGTAAAAAAATGATGGGCCCCAGGTGTCACATATGCTAGGTACGCCACTGGGTATAGGGCTATGAGCATCAGAGCATTTAGCTTCCCGGGCTGCATTAGAAACCTGTACCGCAGCTTAGTACAAGTGGACCTTTTGTATGATAAATGGATGTTCTTTGCTTGGTGTTACCTTTATAGTAAAAGAATCAAAACAAGTATGTGTGCTAGATAATTCACATTGAATTGGCATTTTTATTTGATTGCTATTAGAAATATACACTCTGGTTGATTTGGAATGATGCATATGTATTTGTTGTTACGAGATGCAAACTAAAGTTTGGGGGTTTATTTGAAAATGAAAAAAAAAAATGTGTGGAGAAATGAATCCACGTATTAGCATACAGATTGAATCGAACAGTGATTGACAAAGCTGATACATGCCTAGTTTTGTTTTAAATTAGTCACATGGAAAATATAGAAATGTAAAACAGTATTTCATTCTTTTCAATTCATTCAAACCAAGAAGAAAGCAACAATTTATAGAAATCCAATAACAGGTTCTTCTATTAAGATGTGATTGATTGACATCGCTAAAATATGTCTTGGGTGTAAAGACAGTCCAATAGCATTAAAGTGCAGTGCTGATTCAAGGGCTTGACTCAAGCTTCAAAATAGAAGTGAGAAAAAATAAATGCTGTGTTATGTTTATATGAATTCTATTGATATTATACCATTGCTTTTGTTTAGAAATTTACCTCCCCCTCCCTTAACAAAATCATAATGCGGTTTTTAGCACTGGCCACGTCAGTAACAGCTCCGACCCTCATAGGAATACTATGAGCGTCAGACCTGCTACCGCTGCGGTCGGCGCTAAAAACCGTATTACGGTTTTATAAAAGAGGGGGATTAATGAGAATGGAACTTGCAGCAAATCTTATATTTGTTTCTTCTTTGTTTTTCCCAATGAATGATACAGCAGCTCAAAGGATTCAGTAACTGAACTTGTGAAGTTAGGCAACTAGATTGGTCCCTGAATGCCGCCTAAACACAGTAACCTATATGTACCATGAGAACAGTTTCATAAGATACGCTCCTCTGACCTTTCTCTTTCCCCAAACATGCCAAACAATGGATAACACTCTCCACTTTATATAAGGGTTATATATAGTTATATAAATGTGTACAATTCTGGAGACTGTACCTTAAAAAAGATATAAAAGGGATGGAGTCGGTCCAGAGGAAGGTTACTAAAATGGTGCGTGATCTTCAACATAAGGCGTATGGGGACAGACTTAAAGATCTCAATTTGTATACTTTGGAGGAAAGGCAGGAGAGGGGAGATATGATAGAGATGTTTAAATACCTACATGGTATAAATGTGCATGAGTCGAGTCTCTTTTGAAAGGAAGCTCTGGAATGAGAGGGCATAGGATGACATAAAGAGGAGGTAGACTCCGGAGTAATCTAAGGAAATACTTTTTTTTTTAAAGGGTGGCAGATGCGTGGAACAGTCTCCCGGAAGAAGTGGTGGAGACAGACTGTGTTTGAATTCAAGAAAGCGTGGGATAGGCACATGGGATCTCTTAGAGAGAGGAAGAGATAATGGTTACTGCGGATGGACAGACTGGATGGGCCATTTGGCCTTTATCTGCCATCGTTTCTATGTTTCTATCTGAGCAGAACACAAGAGTATAATAACCTCAAGCACAGAAATCTGCAGCAAGTCAGACAAAATAATACATTTCGCCACCACATAAGAATGAGCATGTTAAAATCAATCATATGGATCTTTGAGAGGAATCACTTACAATCTTCTGTTAAATTTGCCCCCTCATCAGCACTATCATTCGTAGACAGTGCACGGGATTGCTCCCTCACAACCATGTGTCATTGCTCTGCTCCACAGCATGTTCATTCTTTAAGAATCATCCAGAAAGTGGAAGAAGGATCCGACTGAAAATAATTGTAAACAGCACAAGGAATGGTGAGTCAAATGTAAGACGCTAATAAGGAAGGCAAAGAGAGACCTTGAAAAGAAGACTGCACTGGAAGCAAAGAACACACAGTAAAAACCTTTTTAGGTTTATTAAAAGCAAGAAGCTGGGAAGAGAATCAGTTGGACTGCTACACAACCAAGGGATAAAAGGGGCTTTCAGGGAAGACAGGCCACAGCGGAGAGATTAAATGAATTCTTTGCTTCGGCCTTCACCGAGGAAGATGTGGGAAAGTTACCGGTGCCAGAAATGGTATTCAATTCTGATGAATCACAGAAACTCAAACAAATCTCTGTAACAATGGAAGATGTAATGAGCCAATTTGACAAATTGAACAGTAGCAAATTGCCTGGACCGGATAGTACATTCCAGAGTGCTGATAGAATTGAAAAATGAACTTGCAGAGCTATTAGTAATTTGTAATTTTTCTCTAAAATCCAACATAGTAACAGTAGACTGGAGAGTGGCCAATGTGATGTCGATTTTTTAAAAAGGGTTCCTGAGGTGATCCAGGAAATTATAGACCGGTAAGTCTGACGCTGGTGTTAGGCAAAATGGTAGAGACTATTATAAAGAACAAAATGACAGAACATATACATAATCATGGATTAATGATAGAAAGCCAACATGGATTTAGTCAAGGGAAATCTTGCCTCACTAATCTAACAGCATTTCTTAGAAGGGGTGAATGAACATATGGATAAAGGTGAGCCAGTTTATATCTTGTATTTGGATTTTCAAAAGGCATTTGACAAAGTACCTCATGAAAGATTTCTATGGAAATTAGAAAGTCATGAGCTAGGTGATAATGTCCTATTACAGATTAAAAACTGGTTGAAAGACAGAAAATAGAGTAGGTTTAAATGGTCAATATTCTCAATGGAGAAGGGTAAATAGTGGAATTCCCCAGGGGTCTGTGCTGGGAGTGTTGTTTTTTAACATATTTAGCAATGATCTAGAGATGGGAATAACCAGTGAGCTAATTAAATTTGCTGATGACACAAAATTGTCCAATGTTAAATCAGAAGAGGATTGTGAAAAATTGCAAGAGGACTTTGTGAGACTGGGCATCAAAATGGCAGATGACGTTTAATGTGTGCAATTACAAAGCGATACATGTGGGAAAGAGGAACCCGAACTATAGGTACATGATGCAGGGTTCCTCATTAGAAGTCACTGCCCAGGAAAAAAGATCTAGGTGTCATCATTGAGGATATGTTGAAACACTCAACTCAATGTGTGACAGCGACTAAGCCTCCCAATATCTCTCCACACTTTTCTCCCCCTACGCTCCTCCCTGTGAACTCCGTTCATCAGGCAAATTCCTCTTATCCATACCCTTCTCCTCCACTGCCACCTCCAAACTCTGTCCCTTCTATCTGTTAAGATGCTGAATATGTTTGAATACATTTGAAAAATATGATTATTGAATAAACAGTATAGAGATTTGTCATCTGTTAAACACTGACACACACAGTAAGAGGTTTTATAGGATTGATAGAAATCTGGAACCTCAAATGAAGTCTCTCAAATGAAAAGTGAAGTGATATCTCAACAGGTTTCTGAGATACTTTTTCTTTCTTATAAGAAATATTGTGGACTTACTGACTCATATCGGAGATTTTTTTTTTTTTCTTTGGAGGACGCAGATGGGAATGTACAATATACAGCAACTTAAATCATCCAGATATATGAAAGGACCCGCAGCACTGTACAGGACTGGTTACACTCATATACTACACAACTTTGGGAAATCATATATCACACAACTTTGAGATGTCCATTGAAAACCAGCACAGGCCACATTTGAACCTGTAAATCCTTTGCCCATGGTATATGTGAATATGGGTAAATAGGCTATTTATCACACTGACATATGGACAAGTACCCCTATGGATAACCTGTTATGAATAATAATAATAATAATAACTTTATTTTTGTATACCGCAGTGTCATAACTTTTTGTATACCGCAGTACCATAACTTTATTTTTGTATACCGCAGTACCATAACAGTTCAGAGCGATTAATAGAGTAAGAGACTGTACATAGACAGCGAAGTTACAAACAAGACAATCAGTTTAATTTAACAAGTCGGGAGTGGTCAGGATATCCGGAGGCATATCAGAGATACAAGGCAGTGTTAAAAGGAGGGAGTCAGAGGAATTTAATTGATTTCCTGAAAGTTTGATAGGAGGGTGAATTAGAGATGAGAGTGGTTAGATATTTATTCCATTTGCCTGCTTGGAATGCCAGAGATCTATCAAGGAATCTCTTGTAGATACAGCCCTTTAGGGACGGGAAGGCAAACAGGTAGGTATTACGTGTGAGGGTGGGGCCTGAAAGTTCAAGATGATCTGACAGGTAGATTGGAGACGAGCCTGATAAGGTTTTGAAGCAGAGGCATGCAAATTTGAAGATGTCCTTGCCTCTATCGGCAGCCAGTGCAGTTTTTTGTAATAAGGGCTTACAAGATCTGATTTTTTGAGGTTGTAAATGAGGCGAACGGCGGTATTCTGAATGATTCTTAGGCGTTTGATGGTTTTCTTAAAGGATCCCAGGTATACAATATTGCAGTAATCTAGGATGCTTAAGATTAGAGTTTGGACCAGTAGTTGGAAGGAGAGGAAGTCAAAATAGTGTTTAATGGTGCGAGGTTTCCAGAGGGTACCAAAACATTTTTTAACCTAAGCATTAGTATGGATTTCGAAAGTCAGGCATCGGTCCAGGATGACTCCCAGGATTTTGATAGTAGGGGGTATTTGCTAGCTTGTAGGTAGGACTAGCCAGGAAAATTTTGGGTTTTTCTGGGTTCAGTTTTAATTTGAATAAAGTGGTCCATTGTTCTATCTTGGTGAGGACGGAAGAGGTGAATTGTTCAGTCTCTTGTGTAAGAGAGGTTATGGGAATGATAATAGTGATGTCATCTGCATATATATATGATTTCAGTTTTAAGTCAGATAACATATGTCCCAACAAAGCCATGTAGACATTGAATAGAGAGGGGGATAGAGGGGAGCCCTGAGGAACTCCGCAGGAATTGCGCCAGGGTTGGGAGAAGGTTCCGTTACAGTACAAATACTTCAACTGATTAATCTCTTCCTCAAGCTTAGATTTCTCTTGTATCAACACTCTCTTGTTCTTTTCAATAATCAAAAGCATTAAATCATGAGAACATCTATTCAGAGTTTTATTGTACTTCTACAGCCCCTAAGTTTAATAAGGCCCACAGGAAATACATTAATTTTATTCCATCATAACATCCTGCTCTTCTCCCTCTCAAATGATGAACATCAATCTTATTCTTTCTGCTGCAGTTTTGTACATCATCACATTTTCCCTCAAGTTTACATTTTCAGTTGTCATTGACATTACCACATTGTGTTCATTGTACTAAGCTGCAGTAAAAATTGGCCTTAGTGTGCCCTTATGCGGGTCTTTCCCACTCACACTAAGACTATTTTAACCAGTCAGAAAGTGGCTGATTTTCCACTTTCCTAATTAATAGCCACAAGTTAATCTTGCCATTAAGGGCTCCTTTTACTAAGCTGCAATAGCGTTTTTAGCACGTGTAGAATTGCCGCATGTGCTAAACCTGCGGTGCGTGGCTAGAACTAACGCCAGTTCAATGCTGACATTGGCGTCTAGCGCATGCCGCAATTTAGTGTGCGCTAAAACTGCTAGCACAGCTTAGTAAAAGGAGCCCTTAGTTCTAGCTGTGTAGCGCGGGTTTAGCACATGCGCACGCTAAAAATGCTATTGCAGCTTAGTAAAAGGAGCCCTATGTGGTAAGGGCTCATGTACTAATCAGTTACCCCCCTCTTTTAATAAGGTGCACTAACCGATTAGTGCGCGCTAATCGATTTAGCGCACGCTAAACGCTAACTTGTCCATAGACTAACATGCACACGTTAGCGTTTAGCACATGCTAAATAGATTAGTGCCCCTTAGTAAAAGAGGGTCATTGTGTACAGTAATGTGGCTGTGCTAATTGATTCATGCTGTTCATCCACTCTGCTCTCAGACATACCTCCAAGAAGAAAAAATTCAGAAATATTTTTTAGCATATGGTTTGCATATGCAAATTGGGATTTTACTGCAGGACACCTCAGTCTATCCTGTGATAAGCTCTTTTAAGCAGTGGCAAGAGCACTCAGTCCTAGTGTTTTAGCTTTCTATGAAACACTTCTTTTTTTTTTTAATTCTTTATTCATTTTCAAATTTACAATAAGTGTAATAATATATCCAAACAAATTAACAATAAATATAACACTCAATAATCATCAATGGTACAAATAATATGCTCTTATCTCCCACCCTTCCCACCCTTTCTTATCATATAATCAATACCTTATACAATATGTAACAATAAATTTACCCTCCCCTTCCCCCCTTCACAATCAAACTTGTAAATTTAAGGGGAAAAAAAAATAAAATAAAATGTCATCTAATCAGTACAATACTTTGTAAATGGCTCCCACACATCCTGAAATTTCCTGAAAAAAACATGCTGTATTGCAATAAATCTTTCCATTTTATAAACATGACATAAGGAATTCCACCAGAAATTATAATTTAATCTACTCCAATTTTTCCAATTATACATAATTTGTTGAATGGCAACCCCAGTCATTATAAGTAATAATTTGTTATTATTTGTAGAAATCTGACTTTGCTCTCATTGCCATACCAAACAGCACAGTATCATATAATAATGCCACTGGGTTATCTAATAAACAATTAATTTGGTCCCAAATTGATTTCCAGAAATTCATAATAAATGGACAATAGAATAATAAATGATCTAAAGTCCCTGCTTCAAGATGACAGTGCCAACATTTGTTAGACTTAGAGATATCTAATTTTTGTAATCGAACAGGGGTCCATAGTGCTCTACGAAACACTTCTTGACTTACATAGACTCTTTAAAGATTGCTCCTGTCCTGCTGAATATATTGTAGTTCTTTTCATCTCTTATTTTTAGATTGTACATTGCCTTGTTCTGTTTTAAACAGCTAAAAGCAGCTTAGTAAGAGGACTCCCTTGTTTCTAGTGTCATCTTTTCTCTTATATTTGCAGTTATGTTCATTTGTATCTTTGAACTTCCCGCCAACTTTTGTCTAGTCTTTCCTTAGTGATTCAGTTTTTGCTTTTAATTGTCCAAGATGAATTTGATGTTTGTGATCTAAGACATTTCCACCCTTAAAATATGTGGAGGGGCATAATAAAAAAAATCTTCTAAGTCTCCTTTTGGCCTAAGGCCTTAAACGTTGAAAGTAGAAGCAGAGAAAATGTCCATTATAAAAAAAAAAAAAACGTCCAAAAGGAGGGTGTTTTTGATAATGGACTGCCTCTACGTTCAGCTGGTTAAACACCCAGACCACCACTACATCTACACTAACACCATATAATCAACATAAAAAAGCCTAACTCCCAAATGCCCAAAACAAGAGCTTTTAGGTGAAGGAGGAGCCAGTCCTTCGCATAAAAGCTGGATTCTGTAACCGGTGTCTGTCAAAAACAACACCGGTTACAGAATCCCCCTTCTACAATGATCCGTCTAAAACCAGCTTTGATTATGGGTACTTGGACGATCAGGCTTTTTGATCGACCAAGTACCTATTTAGGCCACTTTTTAGACTTTTTTTTTTTATTATGAGCCCCATAGTTTCTAGGTAAGAACTAGTGGTGTGTTTTATTTTATTGATTCATATGATTTACCAGCTTCTTTATTTCTTTTGTTCAAAAAAACATTATTTATGCTTATTCATATTTTCTAATCTTAATATTGTTAAAACCAATTATTACTTCCTACTATCAATAAGTGCTCAGTCTTTTATCTCTTGCATTGGAGCCACAGAGAGATCATTCCAGGACCATCATCACACTTATAGCTCCCTCATTATGTTTTATGCCTAATCTCAAAGTATGTGCTCGTATGTTTTTCTTTTTCTTTTACTCTAATAATAATAAATATGGCAGTTATCTTATTCAGCATGGATGATCAAGTCCATGACTCTGTGTTTTATTTTATACCAAGTAGGGCAAGCTAACTCCTGCTTTATGCTCACCATATCTACCTGCTGTTTAGGCTTTCTTTTTTTTAATTTGAGTGATAGATTTCACTGTTATAATAGAAGAAGTAACATCTCTTATTGGGAATCTCAAAAGAACACTCTGCTGGAATTTAGCTATTTTGGTAGAAGCATAATTCATTCTTTAGCAGGCGTTCGCAAGGAGCTTAGATCCCATACTGCTAATTGCTACATGATGTCTCTATTAATAACTTTTAATGTTTCTACCTCTGATCGCAGTGCAGTTAAGAGAATATATTTGCCTCTGTGGTTTCAGTCACGTTTACTTAATACAAAGACACAAGCTCTGAGAACCTTCTCTATTAATTCAAGTTGCATCTCTATTGTGAAATAAAAAGGCAATTTTAATTTCTGTCTTATCGGCTTGCCTAGCCTATTCTTTTCAAGTTCATCATGGAACGCAGTCCCACAAAACTGCTGAGAAGGAAAAGGTTGAAATTCAATCCTAGTCCTATTATGTTTTAATCTCCACAACTGCCTTTATGATTAATCTAATTCTTTGCCTTCATTTTTACATGAAGAGAAGCATATAAGACCATACTGATGTTTCTATGTATTGCATTTTCAGGAGGTGCACATATCTGTTCTCCTGTAATTTGGAAACAGCTTGAAACAGCGGACTCAGAAATTTCGGGGGTGCAGAGTTTCTTAGGCAGGGATATGATTTGTTTAACTTATGGTACTTGGGAGGTAATTAATGAAGGAGGCATGGTGTGTAGGGGAAGATTGAATGGGGTACTAAGGAGAACATGCTTCAGAATATGTTACCACTATTTGTTAATTCATGAAAGTGTTGCTACGTATAACAAGATAAATACATCTTAATCAGAGTTTTGGTCTGAATTCATTTCACAGTTCACAGAAACCTTAACATAACTTAAAGAGGATGAGGAAAAGAGGATGAGGAAAGACAAAAAAGGTTAGGGCTCTTCAGCTTGGAAAAGAGACAACTGAGGGGGAGATATGATTGAAGTCTACAAAATCCTGAGTGAAGTAGAATGGGTACAAGTGGATTGATTTTTCGCTCCATCAAAAATTACAAAGACTAGGGGACACTCGAAGTTACAGGGAAATACTTTTCAAACCAATGGGAGGAAATTATTTTTCACTCAGAGAATAGTTAAGCTCTGGAATGCATTGCCAGAGGATGTGGTAAGAGCGGATAGTGTAGCTGGTTTTAAGAAAGGTTTGGACAAGTTCCTGGAAGAAAGTCCATAGTCTGTTATTGAGAAAGACATGGGAGAAGTCACTGCTTGCCCTGGATCGGTAGCATAGAATATTGCTACACCTTGGGTTTTGGCCAAGTACTAGTGACCTGGATTGGCCACCGTGAGAATGGGCTACTGGGCTTGATGGACCATTGGTCTGACCCAGTAAGGCTATTCTTATGTTCTTATGTACTTAGGTATACACAAGGGCCCGGATTCTCTAAATGGCACTGGTAGGCACAGAGCAATGTTTAAATGATGTTTTTAACTGAGTTTCAAGGTGCCTCCCAGCACCAGAATCACTCCTTTGTAGGTGCTTTACGCCACATAACACCACTGTAGGCATGGCTAACACCAGAAGCATATTGCACAAAACAGAGTTTTATAAATTCACTAAAATATTAAAAAAGAAGAAGAAACTCATTGCAACAAAAGGATCAATGATGAGCCCCAGCCATCTTGAGTTATGTTACTCTTCTGCTATTCTGAAGATCCAGCTGAATGCAGTTGTATATCTGTATGTATTTTGGAATTAATTGAGTGAAATTACAGTTATTAATAACACCAGAAGTGGTATTAGGCATCCTAAAGCGCCAATGTAGGTGCGAGTTACATCAAAGGTAGGTGCCAGAAATGTAGCTCTGGAAAACTCTGGCCTACATTTCTGGCACCTACCGTTACCATAAGCACAATTCTGTAACTGGCGCCATCACATGATTGACACGTGATTGGCGGTCGCTAACAACGGCGCTGATTAGAGAATCTGGGCCCACTGAATACTCATATATTGCCACTTATTTGCACACTCTCACTGAAACAATAAACAGCCAACACCTGCATATGTATTTTGACAGTAAAAAGTGGTTTTATTCATGGCCACAGCATAAATCTTATTAACAAATAAATAAAGCTCAATGTCTATTCTTAATCAAAGAACTCTTAGTAAATTAATTATGTTGTGTATATCCTTTCTAATTAGATATACAGCAATCATAGTTGATTTCTGTACTTCCTCAATGCATGGGTGTGACAGACTCAGGGGTTTTCCCTCTCCTAGACTATAGTTATGAAACTGGGCAGCAAAGGGCATTAAGAAATGAAGAGAAAACTACAGGTCCCAAAGGGCCCTGTTCTTTAGCGATCACTGCTGAGTCAGAGGGATGGGACTCAGGCAGGGAGGAGTAATTTTGTCCCAGACCAGATTGAGTCAGGCAGGTCCTGAGAGAAAGAAGAACTCACAGGTTCCCTAGAGATAGGCTATGGCAGAGCCTTGGGAATCAGAAGGGTGCCTGTGAGTGAAGCAGCTTAGCTGAGGTAAGCCAATACCTTTTATATTTTTGTGTGAGGCAAACATAATAAAAAGAAAGATTTTTGTTAATGTGAAACTGTGTCCTGAATATATTTACTAATCTCTCCTGGAAGTCTGGGCCAGCCTGCCAAAACCAGGCCAGTTTGCTACAATGGGCCTGTAAGAAAGACTGTAAATGCTACTCTGTCTTCAGGTTTCATTTGAATTGGTGAGTTGCCATCAAAGCACCACTTCCATTAGAAAATTAGCAGAACCGCAATAACATCAGCTGTAAACAACTTGATTAAGAAGGGGATCACGAACAGATCGGAGAAGGTTATCATGCCTCTGTACTGGGCCTTGGTACGCCATCATCTGGAATACTGCGTCTAGCACTGGTCGCCATACATGAAGAAAGACACGGTACTACTCGAAAGGGTCCAGGGAAGAGTGACTAGATAAAGGGGCTGGAAGAGTTGCTGTACAGTGAGAGATTAGAGAAACTGAGCCTCTTCTCCCTTGAAAAGAGGAGACTGAGAGGGGACATGATAGAAACATTCAAGATACTGAAGGGAATAGACTTAGTAGATAAAGACAGGTTGTTCACCCTCTCCATGGTTCAAGCTGCCTCCAACCCTGTGGAGTCCCCAAGACCACGAGGGATCCCCATAACCCGAAGGGGTGTCCCCACAGGATCCCTGTGACCTATATGAGACCAAAACAAATTACTTATGCACCTTATGCAATAGAAAGTTGCTAAAGAGAATATTTAAATAATTTTAAAGGAATAATTTTAATTAGAATATTTAATATTGCAATACTGTGATACAGTCTCGGCACCCTAGGGTTGTGGGCTCAAACACATGCTGCTCCTGGGCAAGTCACTTAATCCCTCCCATCGTCCCAGGTACATTAGATAGGTTGTGAGCCCATCAGGACAGACTGGGAAAAATGCTTGAGTACCCGAATAAATTAATGTAAACCGTTCTGAGATCTCTTGGGAGAATGGTAAAGAAAATTGAATAAAAAGTCTTTGCATGGTCTTTTACCTAGTTATGTTCTTGACCACTTTGAATTTGTTAATAGAAAACACCCTACACGGAGTTCATGGATATTTGACTTTCCATCTATTAAGGGATATAATTCTATCTTATCAGGCCGGTAAATGGGATAAAATCTTGGTAATTTTATATTAACTTCCAATACCTATCTGGTATTGAGAATATTGTTAAAAACATACTTGTTTGGTAAATTTTTTAACTCATGGATTGTAATTCACTGTGAATGTCCAGTATCTTTACTCTGTAAACCACACAGAACTAAGAGGTAGCTACGGTATACAAGCATATTGTTATGTTAAATAAAGTATGCATGATCTGTGCTCCTCTTCCATCCTACCTCAGTCATTTGTAGTGCATTCAAAATGGCTTCCATGCCCCCAAAAGGGAGGGATTACCCTATACATATTACTGTTTAACTGCTTTGAATTATGTACTAGAGATAGGAGGCAAGTCTAAAGCTTCAAATAAGTTTTGTTTTCCTTTTTTGAGATCTATGGGGCTTCTTGACAATCTTTGAAAACTATAGGATATAAATGAATGTATTTGCCCTAAGTGACCAATTACTTTTGGCTGTAATTTTTTTTTTCTAAATCCCACTACTTCTCAAATAATTTTGACTGATCTCAGAACCTCAAACATAAATTTAGAATGACTTATCCTTGTAATCTCTCATGAGGAAAACAGAATAATTATATGCTCTTGTTTGCTTTTGTTTTCCATTTTCCCCCTTCTGCTGTTTATTTTACATTTGGTTAATTCTCCCTTAGGAGGTAGTTAGCTAATAAATGTGTATAACTCTGAGCCAATTCTTTCATATGTTGAAATGGGCACTCTATATACTGTAGAGAAGCAGTTATTTTGTAAAGCTATCTCAAAATAATAAAACTGAAAGTTTAAAAATGTACTAGAAAATGAATCAAATAAGCAATATTATGTGGAGGGGCATTTTTGACCAGACATCTAAGTTAGGGTGGCATATGGACCTGGGTCCCCTTCTCTGTAGTCTACTGCACTGCCCACCAGGCTATCCAGAGACCTGCTTGCAGCTCTACTAGGATTGGCTGTAACATCTGTAGCTGTCATAGAGACAGTTATGTACTATTTTATGCAGATATTTGGGAGGTGGGAGGGGGGGGGGGGTCAGGAACTACCGGGGGAGTGTGTGGAGGCAATATTTTCATATAGTATCATTAATAGCAAAAAAAATGGGAATAAACCTAAAATTCAATCAAGATCACTCAACTAGAAGTTTATTCAATGAAGATGTGTGCCACTATATCAGTAGATTCAAAATTTATTTTTATTGAAGGAAAATGATCTCAGAAATCCAAACCATAGACTACATTGATATCTCTTAGAACATAAGAACATAAGATAGCCTTACTGGGTCAGATCAATGGTCCATCAAGCCCTGAAGCTCATTCTCATGGTAGCCAATCCAGGTCACCAGTACCTGGCAAAAACTCAAAGAGTTGCAACATACCATGCTACTGATCCAGGGCAAGCAGTGGTTTCCCCCGTGTCTTTCTCAATAACAGACTATGGACTTTTCTTCCAGGAAATTGTCCAAACCTTTCTTAAAACCAGCTACTCTATCCGTTCTTACCACAACGGATGACTGAAGATGACATCCATTAATGAGGGTTATATGCCACTGTGTAAATTGACAATAACATTTTTTTTCTTGTCATGACATCATTAGCGCAGAAAGTGCAAGTGTGGGTAAATAGACTGTTCAGTAAACTGACAAGGAATACCACTGTTATGATATCCATAGTGTGGGAAATACAAGTGCGGGAAGATATGCTGTTGAATAAGGGGCCCATAATCGCTCTACTGGCAGGTAACTTAAGTTGAAAAAGCTGTTTAAAAAATGAAAAACCAATTTAAAACAAAATATGTAGGTGCCTACTGGCGCTTTAAAAAAAACCAGCACCTGCATCATGCCTATACAGGTGCTTTACGATGCCTAACATCACTGTAGGCATGGCTAATGCCAGAAGTGGCATTAAGCATCATAAAGCACCTCTGTAGGCACAATTTACATGAAATGTAGGAGCTGGAAATGTAGGCCTCGAAAACCCTGGGTTATATTTTCTACACCTACCTTTGCTGAAGCTGCGATTCTATAAATGGTGCTGTCACGTGATTGATGTGCAATCAGTGACTGTTTTTTAAGGCAGCTGCTGATAATGGCACCATTTATAGAATCTGTGGCCCCTTTACTTAATGCAAACTTTTCAAAGCCTATTTCTAATGTGTCCTTAAAATAGTGCAGGTCCTGAATATTGGCCTAGCTTGCTAGATCTTGACTGATCAAAAATAAACCAGATATTCAATGCCAATGATTGTATATGGCACCAGCATTGAATTTCCAGGTTTGCTGCAGACCGTAGAAAATTGTCAGCGATCTCCCATGGTCCGAATATCTGGGGGTATATAAATCAGTGGTTCCTAAATCTATCCTGGGGGAAATCCCAGCCAGTTAGGTTTTCAAAATGAATGTTCATGAAAGAGATTTGCAGACATTGGAGAAGAGCACGCAAACCTCTCTCATGAATATTCAGTGTGATTACTTGGAGAATCTGACAGGCTGGGGTTTCTCCCAGGACAAGGTTGGGAACTACTGATGTAAGTTATGTCTGCTATAGTGCTTAGTCACCCAGCTAGCACTTTCATTGTAAGTATACACTTATGCGTATAAGTGTTAGTATACTAGAGCACTAGCATAGCAAGGGGTAGAGGGGGGAGAGGGCGGAGCACATAAGAATATAAGAATAGCCTTACTGGGTCAGACCAATGGTTCTTCAAGCCCAGTTGCCCATTCTCAAGGTGGCCAATCCAGGTCATGAGATGGATTTGCATGCACTGCCTCCTTGAGATGCAAAGTTATCTCATGCATATTTATTGTGGATATCCTGAAAACTTGACCTGGCTCCAGCTCTCGAAGACCAGAATTGCCTACCTCTGTGTTAGAGCAAATAATTTGTAATACAATAGTCCAAGCCCCATCCCTTTATACCAGTGGTTCTCAACCCTGTCCTAGGGGACCCCCCAGCCAGTCGGGTTTTCAAGATATCCCTAATGAATATGCATGAGTGAGATTTGCATACCTGTCACTTCCATTATATGCAAATTTATCTCATGCATATTCATTAGGGATATCTTAAAAACCCAACGGGCTGGGGGGTCCCCTAGGACAGGGTTGAGAACCATTGCTTTATACAGAGTATTTTTTAGGGGCACTTGGGGTACTGAGTACCGATACCGTTTCCATTGCCTGCTTACAATTGACACATCCACTCCAAGAATTAATGAATAAGGCAAGACTCTAGTCTGCACACCAATTCTTCCTTACCATAGATTCTGAGGCTGGTTGCAGGAGGCCTGGCTATTGTGGAGAGGATCCCTCAGAGATCATCTCACCCCTGAAGGATGGTATTGCATTTGAGTACCGGCATCTTTTTTGCTAGAAAAAATGCAGTGTTTTATATGAAAAAAATTAAAACATTTACAGAAGTTCAAACATGCAACTCTTTTCAGCCTGCTTATGGACTCATACCATGAAAAATTGGCCATTCTTAACATTTTGGATCTGATCTTTATTATTATTATTTATTGATTTGATACATCACCTTTACCAAGTAAGGACCTAAGTGGTGAACCTAATTCCTAAAAATAAACCACAGAAAGGAAAGAAACGCCAATATCAAAAGAAAAATTCCAGAGATAATACACATAAACATTTTATCTTTGATCTCATCAATTACATGTTTTTCTTTATTAAAAATATAAAGCACCAAAATGGAGATAGGAAAAGTTGAGAATATATAAATTGGTTGCAATACAGAGGTGTTTGTGACATAATTTGTGAACTTATACATCAACGACAACAATTTACTATTTCTATAGCACTACCAGGCACACATAGGGGTCCTTTTATCAAGCTGCGGTAGGGGTTTAACGCGCATTAAACCTCCTGCCGCACTAGCCGCTAGTGCCTGCAATGAGCAGGAGTTAGTTTTTTAACCGGCTGCAGGGGTTAGCATGTGATAAAATGTCCGACGTGCTAACCCTGCTAGCACGGCTTGATAAAAGGACCCCATAGCGTTGCACATTGTACATGTAATAGATGGTCCCTGCTCAAAAGAGCTTACAATCTAATTATGAAAGACAGAGAGAGAGAGAGCTAAAAAGTGGTAGGGGATTATTAAGGGAATGACAAACAGATATGTTGGCTGGGTCATTGTTTAAACGCAGTTTCAAATAAGTGGGTTTTAGTCTGGCTTTGAATACCGTCAGAGAAGGAACCTGACATAGCAAGCCAGGCACACTATTCCAAGCATGCGGCACAGCAAGGTTGAAAGGACTTCTAGGTTGTTTTCCTTCAAACCTCCCATTTTGTAGAGTACAGAAGATACCCTTCAACAATAGTTTAAAATAGTTACATGCAGATCTGCGAAATTAACAAGTTCCAGGAGAGACACTTTTGGCCAGTGCTGGTTTTGAACTTCTTTCGCAAAGCATTGTGGCACTTGTAGTCTCTGATTCTCAGGGCTGGCATTAAGGGGATACAAAGAGGACATTTTTCCTGGGGCTCCATGTTACAGGGGATCTTAAGCCTACCTAAATCTGGTGGGCTGGGGGGCCCCCCCTTTCAAATTTGAGTTTTGGGTTGCAGCTTGTTTAACACTGGCTCTACAGATTCTTCCCATTGATATCAGTGCTGCAGATCCCAAAATGCATCTGGATGAGTTTGTCAAAAATCTAGGACTGTCTTAAAATCTCTTTCCTGGAACTGGGTAACTTGGCAGCTGTACAAGCATGATCAATCAAGATGTTGCACACCGTATTTAACATTTACCTCTTGTATTTATAAAATTCTATAGGCTCCTTTTACTAAGCTGCGCTAGCGTTTTTTAGCGCGCACTAAAGATTAGCACACGCAAACCACACGCTAAACTAAAAATACTAACGCAAGCTCTATGGAGGCATTAGCGTCTAGTGGGGCATTGTAGCACGCACTAAGCACGCGCTAAAACCTCTAGGGCACCTTAGTAAAAAAAAGGAGCCCTATATTATATATTTCTTAAACAAGAAAAATATTCACACAGCACTAGAAGATACAGACAGCAAAATAATTAACCTTAAGGGGTATTCAGGTTTTTAAAAGTTAATGAGGTGGTTACTGGATTAATTAGAACTCAAACATGAATCTGTTCAACAGATTATGTACACATACAGTGTAACACATGACAAATGGCACAACACATGGTCTTTTAATGCACTATTAAATTGCAACTATCCAGGGTAAAAGAACGTACACACGAAGACTGCCAAGGGAGCTTAAAGTAATACATCATCTTCTCATAAATAACTATAACCTGTCAGCACAGAACTACTTTCAGAGCAATAATTCAAATTAAAAAGTAGTTTTCAATCATCTCTGACACAGTTCTGGTTTTTTAACACAGCTGCACAGTGATCATGGTAATCATCACATACAGTTAGGGCTGATATGAGGAAATAGCACCTTGCCCATGTTTCATGTACTGTAAACAGGATAACTTTCTAATTAATTGTAATAATTTAAACAATACTTATTTATCAATGAACAATATTCATTACTTCTTATGTTAGCAGTGATTTTCATGTTCAGTATATACTGCCTTTAAAAGGCCTCACCCCTAAAAGCACACATGGCACAATTAAGCGCATACTTTAGTTGTTTTCAGGGGAGAAATAGGGGCAGAGTACAGAGGGAGTTGCAATTTATATGTGCATTTTATAAACTAATAACCCTGCTGGACAGGTGCATATTAGTAGAGATGATTTCTTTACCGGACAATACTTTTTAGTTTCCTGCATAAGTGCACGATTTTAGCGTCTGATTAAGGAAGTAGTCCAGAATACAGTTTTAGTGGGTTATAAATAATACAAACAAAATAAGAAAAAATAGCGTTGATAAAAATTAATCCAAAACAAGATGTCTGGATGCTTTCTTTCAAAACAGGGCTCCAGTTGGTCTTTTTAGATACTAACCAATCTTTTTTATGTGTTTGTTCACAGTTTTTGTAACAGGATAACCCATTTCCTGAAGAAGCTCTTCTGAAATTTGAAGAGCAAAATGAGGATGCTCCATCGCACCCATCAAGCTGGGCAATAAACATCCCAAGCTAAGTTTCAAGTTCAAGTTTCAAGTTTTATTAATTTTGATATACCAACCATCAAGTTAATATCTGGCTGGTTAACAATATGTTTAAAAGAAAGAGAAATTATACAAAACTAAAAAAAAGAGGCATTGTGTATATACATATAACATCACAAGACGAACTAGATGGTGAGGATAAAAGGGAAGGGAGGGTGAAGTTACATATTTGAGAAGAAATTGGAGATAGTAGGGTAAGGATAAAACATAATGGAAGGGGGCGCTTTAAAGAAAGCGATTATTTTTAGTAATTAGGGAAGATAGCTCTAAGTGAATGAGAAGGCATCGCAAAATAAAAACGTTTTTAAATCTGTTTTAAATTTATCGAGTCGTGATTCATCGCGGAGTTGCTGTGGCAGGGAATTCCAGAGGGTAGGGGCAGTTACTGCGAAATTTACTCTACGTGTATTGTAGAAGTCTTTGATAGTGGGGATAAATAGAAGTTTTTGATCAGTTGATCTTAGAGTGCGTGAAGAGCTGTAGGGAATGAGAAGTTTGTCAAGGAATAATGGCAAATGAAAGAGCTTTATTTTGAAAGATAGTAAGATAATTTTATAGGTGATGCGGTGAGAAATAGGGAGCCAATGTGCTTCTTTTAGAAGAGGGGTAACATGGTCGTATCTGCCTACTTTATGGATAAGTTTTATTGCTGTATTTTGTATTAGTTGTAACCGACGAATTTCTTTTTGGGGAAGGCCATTTAGAAGAGAGTTACAGTAATCAAGATGAGAAATTACTAATGAGTGTATCAGGATAGTGATTGAATTAGTTTCAAGGATGGATGAGAGAGATCGGATGATACGTAGTTTATAAAAGCAAATTTTAACCACTGAACTTATGTGATCGTGAAAGGTAAGGTCTTTATCGATGATTACTCCTAAAAGTATAATCCTTTAGGGTTAAGGGTTCCTATAACGGAAATTTGAATTAAAAAAAATTATACACTGACACAAAATATAATGATAAAAGTAAAAAAGAATCACAGAAGATATTAATCTAAAAATTAAAAATGAATTTAAAAAAATAGGAGGTATTTGACCGTCATTAGCCCGCTATCAGCTGACTTATCATGACAAGTTCTAATAATAAGCAGCTGCGGGCGCTTGAGGTCTATTTTCCTCCATCAATAAGACATGGTACTAATTTAAAACAATACAAAAATAGTACAGATCTCTGGGACCTGTAGAAATCCATATCCAGCAGGGTTATTAGTCTATGACATATCTTTTGAAGGATAGTAAGTGTTATTTTATAAACTATACATGCTTTAGCATACTTTATATACTAACATTTATGTCTGTCCTTTGGTGGTGTAAATATCCAAGGTTTCAGTCTAGCTGCTCTTTCCATAAGACTTATGCAAGTATTGTCTTTATAAAATAGGTTACATAAAAAACATCTATATACAAGAAACCTACAAACAGATGCAACTATCTCCACAATTCCAGCTTTTACCCTTCACATATAAAAAAATCCATTTTACACAGCCAAGCCACATGATACCACCGCATCTACTCTGACCCAAGAGACAGAGAGATAAATACCTAAAGACCCTGACTGAATAATTCAAACAAAAAGGATATAGCTCTAAAATAGTCTCCAAGAATATTGCCTCATCCCTTAAAACATCCAGAAAAATCTTACTACACTACAAAGACAACCCCCCCCCAAAAAAAAAAAAAAAACACCAACAAAAAAAAACCCCAAACACCCTTTGGTAGTGACATACAATCCACAGCTGGTACACTAAAAAAAAAATTATACAAGATCTACAACCACTACTCTAGGAAGATGAATTACTAAAAGAAATATTCCCAGCTCCACCTGTGCTGGCCTTCCGTTAGTCACCTAATTTAAAACAAAAATTGGTAAAAAGCAAGCTCCCCACACAAACCCATGAAGAAGAGAATGGCACACATCCTTGTGGTGTGGCAAACTGCAAACTGTGCAAGTACATCTCAAAGGATCCCACAGTCACTCATATGGGAAAAAATATTTAGTATAAAGGGATCCAAAAAGACTGGATGTTCTGAAAGATGATTTATTATTTGCTCATCACAGTAAAATCATAAAAATACAAATATAAGTCTAAATATGTAGTACACGTGTGATTGTCCAACTGGACCCTACATGGTCTGTGTTTCGGCGAACACACCATCCTCAGGGGTCTGGGTGATATGAGGTATAAAGATAAAAGTATGGACTAAAAGCAGTTACATGTCTTTGAGCAGATAACTGAAAATGAGACTTTTTGGGTTGAAAATGGCAAATAAATATAGAAGTCCTGGTAGCCCAGATGTTTTAGTGCCCAAGATGTCCAAATAGGGGATTAAAAAAAATTATTTGGATGTCCTGTTCGAAATGCCTGTTTCTCCACCTCTGACTTTGGATGTTTTGTGGGAAATGTCCAAAGTTGGACTGAGAGTAGCAAGCAACGGCCCTGATTCTTAAAGAGCAAAAGCAAAAGCTAAGTACTTTAAATTTTAAGAAGTCTCAAAAGTCTGAATGAAACCCAGGGCCGCCATCAGGGCAGTACTACCAGTCCTGCATTCAGGGGCCCGGAGCTGACAGGGGGCCCGGGCTCCCCAGTGTTCTCCCCAGCGCTTTTCAGCCGGGTGCAACGGCCAGCAAATTTAGATGCCCGCCCGGCTGTCATCTGCCGAATCCTGCTGCCGCCACTGCTTAATGAGCAGCCTGAAGAGCCGCCGAAAAACCCGCCGGACTTTAAACAAAAAAACCCCCCAGCAAGCGACTCGAACCCGGCTTCCATCCGAAACCGGAAGTTACGTCGGTGGTGGGGGTGGGGGGGGGGTAGAGAAGAGAAGCCGGCACGGACGATTAGAGCCCCAGAGCATGCGGGAGATAGGCCAGCCACGGAGGGAAGCTTACTTGCTCTTGCTTACTTCGGGCCTTTCTCACTGCCGGGTCCTGCCTACTTTCTGTTTCCGTGAAGGCAGGACCCAGCAACGAGAAAGGCCCAAAGTAAGCAAGAGCAGCAAGTTATAAACTTCCCTCTGTCGCTGCCCTTTGGGAGATAGGTCAGCGACCAAGGGAAACTTGCAACTTGCCTTTGTCTGTAGCGAATCTGCTGGGTGTGTGAGACGGGGGGGGGGGGGAGAATGGGAGGAGTAATGCTGCTGCACCCAATTAGGGGGGGAGGGGAAGAGAAATGCTGCTTCTGCTGTACCCAGTGAGGGGAGGGGGAAGAGAAATATTGCTGCACCCATTTGGGGAGAGAGAGGGAAGGAGGGAGAAGGAAGATCAGGAAAAGGAGGAAAGAGATGCAAAGACCATGGGAGGGAGGGAAAGGAGATACCATTCCATGGAGTGGAAGAGAGAGATGTTAGGGCATATGGGGGGGAAGCAGGGCCAGATTAAAGATAGGCCCAGTAGGCACAGGCCTAGGGCCCAAAATAGTCAGGGGGGGCCTGCCAGTGCTTTGCTTTGGGGCCTCACCCTTGCTGGATTCGCTGGCAGCAGCAGCAGCAGCCTCATCATCATCCCGGGCAACCCCCAATCCGATCCGACCCTCCTATCTCTCCCTCCTTCCCTCATCAGTGACGTGCCAGAGGGAATCACGGCAGGAGAAAGCCCTGAAGTAGCCTGCTTAGAGTAGAGCAGTGCTGTTTAGAGTCTCATGATGGGAGGGAGGGAGAGATAGGAGGGTCGTGGGGGGGGGGAGAGTAGCAGTCTGCCCCGGGTGTTCAACCTGGCGTCATGAACTTCTTCGGCTAGCATCAGCATTTACAATTCACTGCTGTTGCCAGCTTCAGGCTTTCCTCTCTGCCGGGTCCTGCCTACTTCTGTTTCCATGAAGGCAGGACCCGACAGAGAAGAAGGCCCGAAGCTGGCAACAGCAGCGAATTGTGAATGCTGCTGCCTGAAGAAGTTCATGACGCCAGGTCATGGGTGACAGAAGGAGGAAAGGGAGCAGAGGGGGAGAGACTTGCTGCACCCAACTGGAGGGAGAAAGAAGATGAGGGAGGGAATGAAACGAGATGCCAGGGATTGGAGGGAAGGGAGGGAGGAAGAGATGCCAGGGCATGGAGGGAAGGAGGAAAGTATGCCAGACCAAGGGAAAAGGAAGGGGGAAAGGAAGGAGGAGATGTCAGAGCATGGAGGGGGAGGGAGAGATAGAAGAAAAGGAAAGAAGTGAGATGCTAGAGAATCAGGGAAGGGAAGATACCAGACTGTGGGGTGAGAAAGAAAGAAAGGAGAAGAGAGAGATGCCAGAGCATAGGGGATGGGGTGGTAACAGAGAGAGAAAAATGGAGAGGTGGCAGAGCTGAAATCAATCATGTACAAAGGAGAACAGAAGGGGCACAGGATAGACAGTTTATTGAAGAAGCATAAAAAGAGGTAAGATGCCATATGGAATGGGGAGAGGGCGGACAGTAGATGGAAGCGGCTGATGCTGTATGGAAGACAGAGCGGACAGATGCTGGCTAGAAAGAAGAGTGAAGACAAGATGATTAAAGCAAAAACGACAAAAGGTAGAAAAAATTGTTTTGTTGCTTTATGTAGAATCAAGTAGCATTGTATCTATTGATTAAAGTTTATAAATAGGAAATGGGGACTAAACCCCTTTCCTCAGATCATGACAGGATACCATAACAGCAGGGGTGCCCAAATGGTCGAGCGCGATCGACCAGTAGATCGCAAAGGCAATGTGAGTCGATCGCGTTGCCTTGGCAATCTTTTTCTTCCTGCCTCCCTGAGCCAGGCCAGGCACGTAGAAGCACCGGACTCACAAGACTTCACTTCTGACATCAATTCTGATGTCAGAGAGGAAGTTCTGGGCCAGCCAATCGCTGCCTAGCTGGCCTGGAACTTCCTCTCCATCGTTAGAATTGACATCAGAGGTGAAGTCTTGTGAGTCCGGCGCTTGTACATTCCTGGCCTGGCTCGTGGAAGCAGGGAAAAATCGGCATGGTGGCTTAGGGGGTAGGGAAAGAATCGGGGAATTGGAGAAATTGGCGCGATGGCTTGGGGGGGGGGCAGGGGGAGAGAGAACGAAAGAGAGACAGAAAGAAAAGGGGAGGGGCAGAAAGAAAAAAATATTGGATTTATAGTCAGAAGAAGGAAGTGCAAACAGAGACTCATGAAATCACCAGACAAAAAGGTAGGAAAAATGATTTTATTTTCAGTTTAGTGATCAAAATGTGTCTGTTTAGAGAATTTATATCTGCAATAGCGGTTTTTAGTGCAGGGAGCCTATGAGCATCGAGAGACGCACAGGGCATTCAGTGCATCTCCCTGCTCTAAAAACCGCTATTGCGATTTAGTAAAAAGGGAGGGGGTATATTTGTCTATTTTTGTATAGCGAATGTTACACCGATTTTTGTATAGCGAATGTTACACCGATCTTCAAAAAAGGATCAAGAGGTGACCCGGGAAACTACAGACCGGTGAGCTTGACCTCTGTTCCGGGGAAGATGGCTGAATCACTGATCAGGGAAGGTATCAATGAGCATATAGGAAAACATAATCTGATGAGATCAAGCCAGCATGGTTTCTGTAAAGGCCGATCATGCCAGACGAATCTACTGCATTTCTTTGAGGGGATAAGTAAACAATTGGACCAAGGTGACCCTGTAGACATCGTATATCTAGATTTCCAAAAAGCCTTTGACAAGGTGCCCCATGAACGCCTACTGAAGAAACTGTGGAGTCACGGGGTGGAAGGGGACGTGCACAGATGGATCAAAAATTGGCTGGTGGGCAGGAAGCAGAGGGTAGGAGTAAAGGGGCACTACTCTGACTGGATAGGGGTCACAAGTGGTGTTCCGCAAGGGTCAGTGCTGGGACCACTGCTGTTCAATATATTTATTAATGATCTAGAAACGGGGACGAAGTGCGAAGTTATCAAATTCGCGGATGACACAAAACTCTCCAGCAGGGTCAGAACTGTTGAGGAATGCATAGAACTGCAGAGCGACCTGAACAAACTGAGTGAGTGAGCAAAAAAATGGCAGATGAGCTTCAATGTGGAGAAATGTAAGAGGAACTCCATGTACAGCTATACGATGGGAGGGAGGGTACTCGGGGAAGGCAGCTAAGAAAAAGATCTGGGGGTATTGGTGGATAACACAATGAAGCCGGCGGCGCAATGTGCAGCGGCCTCAAAAAAAGCGAGCAGAATGTTGGGCATTATCAAAAAAGGTATCAGTACCAGAACAAAGGAAGTTATCCTGCCACTGTATCGAGCAATGGTGCGCCCACATCTGGAATACTGCGTCCAATACTGGTCGCCATACCTCAAGAAGGACATGGCAATACTCGAGAGGGTCCAGAGGAGAGCAACGAAGATGATAAAGGGTATGGAGAACTTTTCATATGCCGAACTGTTAGACAGGCTGGGGCTCTTTACCCTGGAAAAGCGGAGACTGAGAGGGGACATGATAGAGACATATAAAATCATGAAAGGCATAGAGAAGGTGGAGAGGGACAGATTCTTTAGACTAGCAGGGACAACTAAAACAAGAGGTCATTCAGAAAAACTGAGAGGAGACAGATTCATAACGAATGCAAGGAAGTTCTTCTTCACTCAACGGGTGGTAGACACCTGGAACGCGCTTCCCGGAGAGGTGATAAGACAGAGTACAATTCTGGGGTTCAAAAAGGGACTGGATGACTTCCTGGAAGTGAAGGGGATAACAGGGTACAGATAGAGGTTTACCTTACAGGACATTGAGCGAATAGGGTATGGACATTTTAGGTTAGGTAGGGAAAACTTTCAGGTCATGGACCTGGAGGGCCGCTGCGGGAGTGGACTGCCGGGCACGATGGACCCCTGGTCTGACCCGGCAGAGGCAATGCTTATGTTTTTATGTTCCTGAGGTGACATTGCATAGAATCGTCTGACTTGACCTCTTTGAAAACCCGCAGAATATAAATGATAATTAACATTTTCTCTGTATACAGTGTGCTTTGTGTTTTTTAAAATTTTATTGTTGGTAGATCATTTTGACTTGGTCATTTTAAAAGTAGCTCGCAAGCCCAAAAAGTGTGGGCACCCCTGTTGTAGAGCCATTTCTTGTATGACTGGATGAGCTTTATTTATCTTTTTTTTTTAGTTGTTTAAATTCATGCAGAAATAAATGGCTAGATTGAACCTGACTTCATTAACGCCTGTCCCTTTTTTTAACTTCTATACCATTTGAAAAGGGGAAATACTTCTTAAATTTAGTAAAAATATTCTGGCACAAGTGTCAAACCTTAAAAAACGAAGTCATATTGAGCATTGGAAAATAATAATAATAATTAACTAATAAAAATAGGGCTCCTTTTACTAAGTTATGATAGTGGCTTTAGCGTACGCCACGCGTGCTAGATGCTAACGCCAGCATTGAGCTGGTGTTATTTTTCCCATGTAGAGCAGGAGTTTGTGCGTGCTAGACATATGTTAGTTTAGAATAGATAGGTATAGACTAGTTTAGTTTAGGTTAGGATAGGGCCCTGCTGAAAGAATCTACCTTGACGTGGTTGCAGGCTTACAAATCTTTTGGTCAAAGAGTGCGGTGACAGAGAAAAGTAAGTGTGTATTCGACCCATGGAAGAAGGGGGGGTCGGGGGGGGGAAGGGGTGCGTGGGGGGCACAATAGGATTGCTCAGTAAGGGGCCCAGAAATTTCTGATGGCGGCCCTGATAAAACCAAAAAGGTTTACAGCACAAATGCAGTTTTGATACAGCACTTTTGATACAGCACTTTAAAGCACTAGTAAACTTTTGCACTAGTGCACTTTTTGTCGGTTCTGAGTTTCTGAAATGAACTGTGAGATTTAAATAGTCCTAAATATCAATGAATTATTAACTTTTTAGGAATTAAGTATTTAAAACATTGAGTTAATCAGAAAGTAATAGTAACTTAGTTAGGTGTTTAGCATAAATTAATTTAAGATTATAGAGCTATGATTGAAGAAATAAAAGATTAAATTTATATGTTAGGATTAAGGTAGGGAGGATGGACGTCGTGTACCTGGACTTCAGTAAAGCTTTTGACAGCGTCCCACACCGCAGGCTGCTAAGCAAGATGAAATTGATGGGGTTAGGAGAGACACTAACTGCATGGGTCAAAGATTGGCTGAGTGGCAGACTTCAGAGGGTGGTGGTTAATGGTACCCTCTCTAAAATATCAGAGGTGACCAGTGGAGTACCGCAGGGCTCAGTCCTGGGTCCACTCCTTTTCAACATATTCATAGGGGATCTGACTCAAGGGCTTGAAGGTAAAATAACACTATTTGCTGATGACGCCAAACTATGTAATATAGTAAGTGAATGCAGTTTACAGAATTATATGGTACAGGACCTGCTTACATTGGAAAGTTGGTCCTCAGCATGGCAGCTAGACTTCAATGCTAAGAAATGTAAGGTCATGCACCTCGGAAGCGGAAATCCATGCAGGACGTACTTCTTGAACGGAGAAACTTTAACTAGGACTTCAGCAGAACGAGATTTAGGAGTAATCATCAGTGCAGACATGAAAACTGCCAATCAAGTGGAGAAGGCTTCATCTAAGGCAAGGCAGATATTGGGTTGTATCAATAGAAGTTTCGTCAGCTGAAAGCCTGAAGTCATAATGCCGTTGTACAGGGCCATGGTGAGACCTCATCTGGAATACTGTGTGCAATTTTGGAGGCCACATTACAGTAAAGATGTGCGCAGAATTGAATCGGTTCAGCGGACGGCCACCAGGATGATCTCAGGGCTCAAGGGTCTCTCGTACGAAGAGAGAATGAACAAATTGCAGCTCTACACTCTCGAGGAACGAAGGGAGAGGGGAGACATGATCGAAACATTTAAGTACCTCATGGGACGTGTCGAAGTGGAAGATGATATTTTCTTTCTCAGGGGACCCTCGGCCACAAGAGGGCACCCGCTCAAATTCAGGGGCGGAAAATTTCATGGCGACACCAGAAAGTATTTCTTCACAGAGAGAGTGGCTGATCATTGGAACAAGCTTCCAGAACAAGTGATCGAGGCAAACAGCATGCCAGACTTTAAGAATAAATGGGATACCTATGTGGGATCCCTACGAGGGTCAAGATAAGGAAACTGAATCATTAGGGCTTAGAAAGGGGGTGGGTAAGCAGAGTGGGCAGACTTGATGGGCTGTAGCCCTTTTCTGCCGTCATCTTCTGTTTCTATGTTTCTATGTAAGCTAGTGATATCAATAGGAGTAAGAGAAAAGAATTGTCTTTCTCTTTGAAAGAACCCTGAATGGGTAAAGCTCCATAAACTGAGGCTTGTTTCCGTTTATAGGATAAAAGAAATAAGAAAAAAAAGTGAAATAATCACCTTCAGTGTCAATTTGGCTTATACCAATGGTTTTGTAAATTATATTCAAAGTTGGACTTAGACATCCTATCGAAAATGGCCCTCTGTGTGAATCCTCAAAAGAGGATTAAAACTGTGATAGTACATGAAGAATGAGATATAATAGAATTTTACTAAAATTTGGAAAACTACAGCTATTCAACAAGGATTATCTCTGCAATTTTGTATAAGACACAAGAAAATATGCATTTTATTATAACTACCCCTCCCCCCCAAATTGTTAACAGAACGGGCAAGTTGTAAAACAAAAAGCGTAGATTTGCTGATTTTACAAAAAACTATATTTGATTTCTAAAGGTCGGTGCATATACAGTATTTCATAAAAACCTGTTCTTGACAGCTGTCATTAGTACTTCACAACAAAGGAAACTAAAGGCATGAAGGGACTCCTGGGAAATATAAGGCCCTTCAGCAAACGCAGTTTGCTGGTTCTATTTTAGGATGTCAGTTCTGCTTATAAATCAGACCACAGCACAAGATAAATGTGGGGAACATTTGAACTTGACGACTGACAAATAACTTTTCCTTCAGTTTAAAATGCCACAATTTAATAATTCAAGTCCAAGAAGTTATTCATTTAAGATGGGAATGAAAGAAAGTGGCTGGAAAAGAAATCCTTAGCAGAAGGATAATTAATTATGGTGTCTCAGCTTCTAAACACTGCCATAGAGCACTGCCAGATGAGAACATGCATAGGACAAATGCATTCCAACTCATGTTTTTGGTGACATTTCAGTACTATATGCCATACCCTCTAAAAGAAACTGATTACCTGTATACTTGAAAATCCATTTATATTCCAAAACATTACTGTCATAAATGCACTTATTATTTGAAGCTGAACATACGTGTGCAAGGTTTCAAGAATACAATGGGTCTAACATTAAACTGGTGCAGTGGTTAGAATAAGTTAAATGCTGGATATAGCATTTAGGAGGAATTCTATAATCAGCGCCGGTATCGGTGTCTGCCTAAGAAATGGCCACTGATAGCATGTCAATCATGAATCAGTGCCGATTATAGAATTTTTCTTTTTTTTTCACTGACACCTTAAATGTAGACCAGCATTTTAGAAGCCTACATTTAAGGTGCTATTATTGCACTTATGGATATACCTATGGGTGCCTAAGGCCATCTGAAGCCACTTCCAGTGCACACCACGCCCAAACCGGCCTTAGGCATCCTTTTGCATCCCTAAACGTTTCTGTAAGTATGCTACCGGCACCGTAAATGAAGGCGCTATTCATCACGTTCATTTTTTTTTTAGAAAATGTGCTTCTGGATTGGTTGGTTAGCTGGTGGTAGGGCGCCCTACTGCTTACTAACCATTGGCGTGTCTTCAAAAATTTTCCCTTAATTATATTAACAGCTCTCCATGTAGGTGGTGGTGCTGAATACATCAGTAGTGTGATCATTGTGCTAGCAGTATTCAACAGATTTAAATTAATCATATAAGTTATCATTTTAGAAGCTGAATATTGTTGATTGATGAATAGTTTCTTAGTCTATCCCTGCTTCACTCTAATATGGTTAGGATTGTTCTGTTCAGTTGGATATATGGCATGATATTATCCACATAAGATTTGAAAAGACATAGCCAAAGAAGTCATGAGTGCAATTCTATAAAGAATGCCAAAAATTAGGGTGTGCTAAAGACACTTTTTAGCTCAGCATAGTAAAAGAACCCCTTAGGCAGCTAGCCAGGGGGAGGAGGAATGCGAAGGGTGGGTGGGATCATTCATGTCATAGGTAGATGAGAGAAAAGAGTTTATAGAGACTCTGTTTTTCTTTAAAAATGAAAAAGTTTTGGATTTCATAGTTTGACTAAATTGCTTTCAAATACATTTTAAATGTCTATTTCTTTCATTGTTGTCTTATAAACAGTGGCGTACCAAGGGGGGGGGGCGGGGGGGCGGTCCGCCCCGGGTACCAAGCCCTGAGGGGGTGCTCCCGGTCCGGTCCAGTTACCCCCCCCTGCGCCGGGTGTCGCGTCTGGAAACAGCCTGCAACAAGATCGCGCGATGCCAGAGATCTTTGCCTGCTTCGACTGTTTCCTCCGCCACGGTCCTGCCCCTCCTCTGATGTCAGAGGAGGGGCGGGACCGCGGCGGAGGAAACAGCCGAAGCAGGCAAAGATCTCTGGCATCGCGCGATCTTGTTGCAGGCTGTTTCCCCAGGGCAGTAGCGTACCAAGGGGGGCGAGGGGGAGGTCCATCCCGGGTGCCGCCTTAGGGGGGGGGTGCACAGCTGGCCCGGTCCCTATCGCGCTCCTACCCTCCCAGCGAAAGCAGCATCGGCGCCATTATCGAAAAAGGTAATGGCGCCAGGCCTTGGAGCACCAAGGCAGACCGCTTCTCCCCCCCTCCCAGCCGAAACCCCGCTGACCATCCTATCTCTCTCCTCCCCCAAGTGAACCTTTCTGACCCTCCCAGCGAAAGCAGCAAACCTCCCTCCAGTAGCGCCTGCTTTATCCTCCCTCTGCCGCATCACTGATGACGTCATCAGTAACGCGGCAGAGGGAGGAGAAAGCCGCGAAGGAGGTTTGCTGCTCTCGCTGGGAAGGTCGGAAAGGTTCACGGGGGGGGGGAGATAGGAGGGTCAGCGGGGGTTCGGCTGGGAGGGGGGAGAAGCGGACTGCCTCGGTGCTCCATTACCTTCTTCGGGCAGCAGCAGCGTTTACAATTCGCTGCTGTTGCCGGCTTCAGGCCTTGTTCTCTGCCGGGTCCTGCCTACTTCCAGTTTTCATGAAGACAGGACCCGACAGAGAGGAAGGCCTGAAGCGGGCAACATCAGTGAATTGTGAATGCTGCTGCTGCCCGATGAAGTTCAGGACATCAGGACATCGGGGAAGGAGCAGGGAGAAATCGGCTGCTGGCTTGGGGGTGAGGGTAGGGAAAGAATCGTGGAAGTGGAGAAATCGGCACGATGGCTTTGTGCAGGCTAAGGGGAGAGAGAAAGAAAGGAAAAAATAAAGAGGGGGGGCCAGGGGGAGAGAGAAAGAAAGGCAGAAAGAAAGAGGGGGACCAAGGGGAGAGAAAGAAAGGCAGAAATAAAGAGGGGGACCAAGGGGAGAGAAAGAAAGGCAGAAATAAAGAGGGGGTCAAGGGGGAGAGAAAGAAAGGCAGAAAGAAAGAGGAGGGCCAGGGGGAGAGAGAAAGAAAGGGAGAAAGAAAGAGGGGGACCAAGGGGAGAGAAAGAAAGGCAGAAATAAAGAGGGGGGTCAAGGGGGAGAGAAAGAAAGGCAGAAAGAAAGAGGGGGGCCAGGAGGAGAGAGAAAGAAAGGCAGAAATAAAGAGGGGAGCCAGGGGGAGAGAGAAAGAAGAAGGATCAGAAGAAGGACCAGAGACTCATGAAATCACCAGACAAAAAAGTAGGAAAAATGATTTTATTTTCAACTTAGTGATCAAAATGTGTCCGTTTTGAAAATTTATATCTGCTGTCTATATTTTGCACTATGGCCCCCTTTTACTAAACCGCAATAGAGTTTTTTAGCGCAGGGAGCCTATGAGCGTCGAGAGCAGCGTGGGGCATTCAGCGCAGCTCCCTACGCTAAAAAACCGCTATCGCAGTTTAGTAAAAAGGGAGGGGGAATATTTGTCTATTTTTGTATAGTTGTTACTGAGGTGACATTGCATAAAGTCATCTGCCTTGACCTCTTTGAAAACCCGCGGAATATAAATGATAATTAACATTTTCTCTGCGTACAGCGTGCTTTGTGTTTTTAAAATTTTATTGTTGGTAGATCATTTTGACTTGGCCACAAAGGTAAGGGGGAGGGAGGGAGGGGAACTGCTGAAAGACATCTAATAATCCTTGCAGGCTTGACTGCAGGGAATTATTTTTGTAAAATCATGTTTTGTTATGTGACTTGCATTATCTAGACTTTAATTTCTATGAATGAATAGAATGAAAATGATATAAAATTACTTGCTTGTTTTTATGTGCGTGCGCTGAAGGAAAGTGGAGAGAGAGTGGGCTGAGGATGCTGAAGGGAAATGGGGAAGAGAGTGGGGAGAAGACGTTGATTTATAAATTGACAATTGTACAGAATATTGTTTCTTTTTATACTTTAATATAAACAATTCAAGGCTTGTGTGGATGGAATCAGGTGGTTTGCGGGGATGGGGACCGAGCTTACGGGGATTAGTCCAATAAAATTGTATTTTTTTATATCTCATTATTTGTTTTATTTTTATTTGTTAATTTATAAAGTGGTGATTGTTATGTATCAGTTTTTTCAAATTTACATCTACTGTCTTTATATTTTGCACTGTATTAGAGGACATGTGTTACTGTTTTTTGTGGTGTTGCATTGTATCCAGGGTCTGGTTTCTTGGCGGATCAGTTTAACTTTTGTCTACATATTTCTATTTTTAGTTTGTGATTATTCCATTTTGGGCGAGGGTGTATCTCTGTTCTGTGTGTATGAAAAAGACATAGTTTTCAGTTGGCATTGACTACAGGACCAATTGACTGTGCGGGATCTGGCTTGTTTAGTTTTACAATGTATGTGTTGGTGTTCTAGTGCTCACTGCAGTGTTTAAGATGCAGCCTTTTCCTAGGTACACTCTTGTGGTGCGATATGTAGATTGGTACTAAAAATCATATTTTTCATATAGATGGGGGGGGGGGGTTGTCAAAAAATGATGGGCCCTGGGTGCCACATACCCTAGGTACGCCACTGCCTGCAACTACTCCATATGTACTTCTAATGTCATGACAATTTAGACATAATTTATGTTTTGTTATGTTTGGAATAATGGTTACATATATGAGGTTCAATAAAAGAAAATTTTCACTGCCTGTTTCTATTCTGACCATTTATTCCATTTCATGGTTATTGCAAAAAAAAAAAAAAAAAATTTTTACATGGGGGGGGGGGGGGTGTCAAAAAATGATGGGCCCCGGGTGCCACATACCCTAGGTACGCCACTGCTTATAAATATTATATATTTTCTATATATGTGTGTTTAGACTCTTGAGGCAGGCCAATTTGGGGCTGAAACATGATTGTGTCGCGTCTTAATACATAATAAAGGACATTGAGCACCAGCATCTACTTTGCTGTTTGATTTCTATTTTCTGAATCTTTTGCATGTGACATAGTTAACTTGGGCATACATGGATAGTTGTCTATCTAGATCAGTGATCTGAAAGTCCCTCCTTGAGGGCCGCAATCCAGTCGGGTTTTCAGGATTTCTCCAATGAATATGCATTGAAAGCAGTGCATGCACACAGATCTCTTGCATATTCATTGGGGAAATCCTGAAAACCCAACTAGATTGGGGCCCTCAAGGAGGGACTTTGAGACCCCTGATCTAGATGCACACCCAAGATACTGATTGTGAAAGAGATGGGGAAGTTGGTTCCCCTTAGGGTTAAGGAGTTTATTGAAAAGTTGGTAGCTGTGGCTAAGAAGAATTTTGTTTTCTCTGTGTTCAGTTTTAATTTGAAGGGGGTCATCCAATTTTCTTTTTTTTTTTTTAATATTCTTTATTCATTTTAAAACTTACAACAAGTGTACAAAAGAACAACATGAAAGACATTCATACAACACTTGAAATTCTTTCAATAATATCATAAATATATAAATTAATTAATTTCCCTCCCCCTATTCACCATTTTGTTACCATTAAACATTCCATATATTTATTATAAACTCATTATTAAATCAAATTTTTCCCCATCCTCCCCCCCCCCCTATATGAAAGAAATACCATCAGAGGAAAACGATGCCTATTCATTACAATATTTAACTAATGGCCCCCAGATCTTTATAAAATTATTATAACTACCTTTCTGTAAAGCAATTACTCTTTCCATCTTATAAATATGACATAAGGAATTCCACCAAAATGTATAATTAAGATTAGTATAATTTTTCCAATTATTAGTAATATGCTGAATAGCGACTCCCGTCATTATCATTAAAAGTTTGTTGTTATGTGCTGATATTTGACAGACAGGATGGTGTCTATTCTGTATATTTCTGTGGGCATTAGGCATGTGACAGGAAGGACAATTGTAATGCCATCAGTGTAGCTGTAATGGGAGATGTTTAGACTACTGAGTTGTTCTCCTAGAGAAGCAAGGTAGATGTTAAAGAGCAAGGGCGATAATGGGGGAAAAATAGGTAAAAGTTACGTTTTCTGTATAATGTGGGGTTTACACCCCCCACACCCTCCCAACATGGCAGCGCAAACACTATTACGTAAAGTGGTGGGATTCCCCCACACACACACCTCCATCGGAGCCCGTTAAAAGAAGCTTTTAGAGCGACATGCTGAAGTCTTGTGCTCAGTTGTCCGCGCTCAATTGTCAGCCTACGTTTGTCTCACGTGTATTTGTCCCATAACCGGACTGGACATTCCAGTGATGATACAAAGCACACAGGAAAGCAGTACAATATTTCAATAGTGAAAAAATACAATAAGAAACTGTGACATAGTCAATTTTCCAAAGGTGCAATAAGATGCAGATTGCTGTTCAGCTATACTATTGCTTACACCAGGGGTGCCCACTCTTTTTGGGCTTGCGAGCTACTTTTAAAATGACCAAGTCAAAATGATCTACCAATAATGAAATTTAAAAAAAAAACCCACAAAGCACACTGAAAGGCAGAGAAAATATTAATTATCATTCATATTCCGGGGGGTTTTCAAAGAGGTCACAGCAGATGACTCTATGCAATGTCACCTCGGTAACAACCATACACAAATAGACAAATATACTCCCTCCCTTTTTACTGAACCACACTAGCAGTTTTTAGCACAGGGAGTTGTGCTGAATGCCCGCGCTGCTCTCAATGCTCAGAGGCTCCCTGCGCTAAAAAACGCTATTGTGGTTTAGTAAAAGGGAGCCATAGTGCAAAATATAGACAGCAGATATAAATTCTCAAAACGGACACATTTTGATCACTAAATTGAAAATAAAATCATTTTCCTACCTTTGTTGTTTGGTGATTTCATGAGTCTGGTTGCACTTTCTTCTTCTGACTGTGCATCCAATCTTTCTTCCCTTCTTTCAGCCTCCTGTATGTTTCCTCTCCTCCAGACCTCATTCTCTCCTCCAACTTTTTCTTTCTGTTTCCTTGCCTCCCTTTCTTTCTGTCTCCCTGTCCCCCCTTCTTCCTGTCTCCCTGTCTGCCCCCTTTCTTTCTTTCTCCCTCCCCTCCCCCAAGCCACTCGGTTTGCCGCCGCCGCCATCAGGGAACAGCCCCCAAGCCACCGCCGCCCCAAGCTCTCCCTGCAGAAGCTTTGTGCTGACCAGCATTCCGCTCCCTGACGTCAATTCTGACGTAGGAGAGGAAGTTCCGGGCTAACCAGGCATTTCTCCCCATTCCATCCAGCCTGAGCCCCATCTCTCCTTGATCCAGCATTTCCCTTCAGTGTCTGTCAGAATTACCATTCCACCTATTTTCCAGCATCACCCTTCTTTGTGTCCATCTCACCTATATCCCTATCTCAACACTTTTTCAGAATCTTCATTTGTCTCTGTCCTTGTCTTTACCCCATGTTCACCATTTGCCCTTTCAATGTCTTTATCTCCCCCCCCCCTTTTTCAGCATTACTTCTATGTCTCTATTTCACCTCCTCTTCATGTCCCTTCTGTATCTCTATCCTTATTCAGTAGGTCCTGCTTACCCTTTCTCTTCTTTGTGTCACTATCTCCATTTTCAGCTTTCTGCCCTTTTCTTGCAGCCAGAATTTTTCCACCCTACCTCCACTCCGGCCCAGCCCAGTATGAAATATTTCCTTTTGTTTCCCTCCCCTCTCTCTTTCTCTCTCTTGTTCTCCTCCCTCACCCACGAGTCCTGCATCTGGCCCTCTCCCTTCCACCTGCATCCAGCCACACACCCTGTCCTGCGGCCCTCTTCAGCAACTCGTCAGCAATGGTGATCAAGATAGGCTGCCGACATCGAGGCCTTCCCTCTGTGAGTCCCGCTTTTGTAGAAAAAGAAAGTTGAAACAAGCGGGACTTGCAAAGGGTAGGCCCCGACGTCAGAAGCTTGTGTCGATCACTGCTGCTGAGTTGCCTAAGAGAGCCGCGGAGCAGGGGGTGTGGCTGGATGCAAGTAGAAGGGAGAGGGCCAGATAGGAAGGCTGTAGAAGCTCCGGAGCATGACACCTACCCAGCCAGGATGATTTCTTTTTCAGGCTGCTGCCGCCACCACTGCCCCCCCCCCTCCCGCCCCACACACACACACACCGAAATGAAAAAAACAGACTAAACTGGATGCTCGGCGTCGTCCTCTTTGATGTCCGGGAGAGGAAGGCTGATCGGCCGGTAGATCGGTTCGGCAACACGAGTCTATCATGGGATGGGCTCCGCGATCGACTCACGTTGCCTTCCTGATCTACCGGTCGATCGCGATCGACGTATTGGGCACCCCTGCCTTACACAGAAATCCACTTACAACTTGCTCAGATCTCTGTCAGTAGTTTTAATTCACTCAGGCTATATATTAATTCAGTCTGTACTTATTCCTTACCTAAATTCTGTTATAAACACCTTTTTTCCTTTTCTCTGTCAAAAGAAAATATCTTACAATACCAGCTCTCACAACAACACCTCCTACCTGTCTTTCATCTAACTCCTCAACTGACTTCGAATTTTCTTTATCTCCGTAGTAACATCTTGGCTTGCAATCTAATATCCAATCAGTGCAAGTGATACAAAAGTTGCAGTTGATGGAATCTCTATTTGCAAAGTACTGTACTAGGCTCCATTGACTATAATGGAGGAAAACATTTTAAGGATAATTTGGTCAAATTTTAAAGAAAACACTTCCCAGTTGATTAGATGGTCAAGCACATCTTTTCTTATAGTCCTGTGCTTTCAAATTTTAAAATTGTGCTGGTTGATATTCTCACAAAAGTACACTTTTAAAATTATCCAATTAACTAAATGGTAAAAAAAAAAACACCAAACGAACCCATAACTAAGTCCAATAAGTCTTTTCAGGTGACCCCCAACTGTTAGAACCATTTAAATCGACCTCCTACATCTCCAAAACTTTCAGTGAGGTCTGTTCACGTACTCTTGCACATGCTCACAGGTTCCCAGGAACTCTGAAGAACTCCTTGACTTACAGCAACCTCACAGGAGGTAAGAATTAATTTTAATCCCTGGTTACAATAAGTTCTGTTTCTGTTTTATTAGATTTTCATGTTATAAAATGGCCACATAGATAGGGTTACCATATGGCTCCAGAAAAAGGAGGACGGATTGAGACATCCGGGTTTTACTTCGACTGAAAGCAATGGAAGTAAGGAGGACAGATAGAGACATCTGGAGAGGCATAATCGATAGGGACGTCTAAGTCCGTTTGCGTCCAACTCGCAAGTCGTCCAAAGTAAAAAAAACAGCCTAGGACACATTTTCAAAAAATACATCCAAAATTTTTTGTTTCAAAAAACATCTAATTATACATCCTGCCGATCTGATCGTCCAAGCCGCTAAATCGTCCATCTTTATACCACATTTCCATCCAACTTTTCATCCAAGTCAAAAATGCCTAGAACAAGCCCTGTTGGACATGGGAGGGGTCTGCAAAGTGATGGACTGAACACCCAGACATGGCACCTAAATAGTGGGGTACCTTACTGGGCACTGCTGTGAACTTCACAAAAAGAATGCCATGCCTTCTCCTCACTACAGCTCCATTATAGGTCATGGTGAGCCCCCCAAACCACCTCCAGAATCCCCTAGACCCACTTATCTACCAACCCAATAGCCCTTATGGCTGCAGGAGCCACTTATATGACAGTACAAAAGGGTTTTGGGGTGTATAGGAGAGTGCACATGTTTAAGTATCAATGCAGTGATTACAGGGGCATATGGGCATGGTTCCTCCTCTTCATGAGTCCCTAACCCACCCCCAAGATGGCTTAAGCTACCTCTGTGCTGGACGACTAGGCTTTCCTATGCCAGGCAACCAGGTGATGATGGTCTGGAGGCTGAATTTTAAAGGTGTGATTAATATTTGTATGGGGGAGGGGGCGGTGATCACTGGTGTAGTGTGTGTGGGGGGTCTATTTTATGTGTTTTCAGTGCTTATCTGGTGACTTTAGGTGGTTTTTTGTGACTTAGACCATGTTTTACATGGTCTAAGTCACAACGTCAAAGTTCTGTCCATCATGGGCTGTATAACTTTCGGTTATACATGCTGTATGACTAAGTCTAAGCCGTCTCATGTCCCGCCCAACTCCCGCCTTCAACACTCCTCCTGAAACGCCCCGTTTAGCTTTGTTTGTTCAGCGGCACTATGTAGGCCTAGGTCGTCTAGAAATACGCCCAAAACCCGGTTTTATTATCGGCACTTGGACGTATTTGGGAAATGTTCGTCCAAGTGCCAACTTAGGCCGGTTTTTGGACGTTTTTTTTTTTTCGATTATGAGCCCCCTGGGCTTTACTTCTATTGAAACAAATGGAAGTAAAACCCGGATATCTCAATTTGTCATCTTTTTTTCTAGAGCCATATGGTAACCCTACACATTGACATTCATATGGAGTGGAAGAGCAACCTAATGATTAGAGCAGAGGGATCCTGGTTCAAACCACAATTCAGCTCTTTGTGATTTAAAAAAAAAAAACTATTTAAATTGTGAGCCCTCTAGGGACAGAGAAATAGCTACTGAATATGAATGAATATATCTTCAGAAGAAATCTGCAAGCCCAAAGGCTATTGAAGTAGTGAACATTCAGAAACAATAGATATATTTTATTACCTAGAGGGCTCACTCCCCCCGCCAAAAAAAAAAAAATAAATACAAAGAGCTGAAATGGGGGGAGGGCTCTCATCCCACTGCTCTATCCATTTGGCTATTACTTCATGCTGCATGAAGTTTTATTAAGAATCAGAAATTTTATTAAGAAGTTATACTATGAATGTCTATGGTTCCTAAAACCATATCAGAGCTCCCTTGTAGTAGGTGGGATAGGGAGAGAGGGGAAGCAACCACTAGGATATTAACAGGATGAGTTCCCTTAATTCTTCCAGTGGACAGCTGCTCAATCTAACCTGAACATGCTGAGTACCAGGTCTGAATTCTGTCTATCTTTTTAGACATAGATGTCCCTTCTCCTTCTGAAATCAAAGTTGGATGTCCATATTTTGGCAACTCCCTAGTCCTACCCAGAACACACCAAGACTACACCCCTTTGCCATAAGGATGAACTGCAGGTTTAGGCATCTAGGATAGGTACTTGGAAGACAAAGGGATTGAGGGGTACAGATAAGAGTAGAGGTAGATTATAGGGATGGGATTAGAGGTAAGTTACAAAATTAATCAGGGACCACTGTTCAGGCACTAGGCCTGATGGGCCGCCACGGGAGCGGACCGCTGAGCAAGATGGACCTCTGGTCTGACTCAGCGGGGGCAACTTCTTATGTTCTTATGTTCTTACTGTATATCCTGGCTTTATAAAATCATGAATATCCATGTAACGGATGACTATATGTTAGTTTTCAGACGTCCAAAACATCTAATCTAATCTAATTCTTAGTCTTATATACTGAATCATCTCCTAAAAATAGGAGCTCGATTCGGTTTACATAATTAGATCACAAAGAAAGATCCGTTAACATTCATTGGAGCTATAGCCTAAAAAACGATGAAACATAGTAGTTTTTAAGGTTTTGCAAAAGTTCTGAAGAGATGAACACGATCTAATTTGAGGAGGTAGTCCATTCCATATAGCTGAATAGATCTTAAAAAATAACCACCTGTGTGTACCTTTATGTTTGTATATCATTTATTAAATTTATAAGAGGCCTGTTAGGCATGTAAAATAGGATTTTACATAAGAAAATTTCTTGTATAAAATAACCCCCTCAGTGGGTAATTTTTAATGCTGCCTACAGACCTGCAAAGTCATTTCACCTGTTGTTTTGAAGCAGGTAAGAAAGTATGCAATGAGCATAAGTACATGACTTTAAAAATAAAAGCTCCACACCTATCTTTCTTTCACCTTGTACTTGCCATGTTTTGTGGGTCTGTGAAAGCAGGTGTGCTGTGAACTCTTCATATACTATGGTAATAGCATTGGGAAAGCAAACTATTTGCCCATATAGAAAGCTTTCAAAATTAGCTTCCTTTTGTTTGAAAGCCTGCCAGAATCTTCTATCCTTTGGGTCAAGATAAAGTCTGAGAAGTTGATGCTACTTTTCTTTCCAGAGCAAATATCAGAATCTTACAATCTATGGCATTAAACTAGGGATAAAGTACAGGCAGACAAATGGTGCCAGGACTCCAACTAAAGACTTCATGAACAGATTGTCTGACAGACTGGAGCAATAATCTTCTGAGCTACCATACTGACTTACAGATTGCTGTTTTAAATGACTCTGATTATTATGGTGATTTGGCAGCAGATCTTGAAATTGTAGCCTGGGTTTCAGGCCCCAGCTGCACTATTTTTGTTTAAATTGAATTCTCCAGGATGGGGTGCATAAAGAGCAGGCAACATTTTGTTGGCTAAAACTCATTTTAAAGATAAGTAATTGCTACCAACTGTATTTAGGAGCATGGGGTTTACAATGAATGTCTGTGGAAATCTAATTTCTCAGTACAAGAGGTTCTGACGAGAAAACACACACATACACAAAAAACTATAGATATTTTACATCTAAATCCTAAACTGCGCTTCATGGACTTTTTCTGCAAATTTATGGTCAATCAACTGAATGTGTTGTGTCATAATAAAGAATGATCATTGACACAATCATAGTTTGATTTAATTTTAATTCTAATCTTCCCAACTAGTAGTTTTACATCTGGGTGCAAGAGGTTTTGAAGTAATTTGTGCATCATATTTTGTGTTCATCTCTATGCTGATTTTGTTATGCGCATTTCACTAGAGGTATGGACTCCCATTTTACAAAGAACATACGTATAACATCAAGATTGCGATGACCAGGCTGGGGCATGCTCAGTTCTAGTGGGTACCTGATTGTAAACCACTTAGATAACTTTGATAGATGGTATATAAATACCCAATAAAAAAATTAGAAAGGGATCTGACGACAGAGAGCCTTTTCTCATATATCTGCTGGATTGCACATGTATTTGCTGACACATTTGGCAGGAGCAGCAATTACATAAATATGTACAGTATGTGAGAAACAAGATGGAGTAAGTGCCTTGAACTCAGATGAGGAAAGATAAGTGACTAAGCCCCCTTGTTTTATAAGAAAAGTTTGTTTTATGGCTTTAATGGAAGCAATTTAAGGACTGCTCTGGTGAATCAGCAGTCAATTTCAACATAAGCACGAGTATGTGTACTAGCATATATTGATACTTGCATAATTTTAAACTGGAAGGTGGGGGGGGGGGCATAAGGAGGTTTTTTTGAGTCTACGTGCAAGAATTGTTCTGGCAGTAGATGGGAATCTGAGGCTTTTTTCTTCCTTTTTAAATGCCATTGCAACAGAGTGATATAATATTGAGTGTAGGTCTTTGGTGATGAAAAATGAATATAAGAAGATTTTTTGAAGAATTGTTTATAGAGAGAGGTTGTATGTTATGGTGAACCCCACTATTTACCTTTCTCCATTGAGAATATTGACCATTTAAACCTACTTTCTGGTTTTTGTCTTTCAACCAGTTCTTAATCCATAATAAGACATTACCTCCTATCCCATGACTTTCTAATTTCCTTAGAAGTCTTTCTGCTGTAAATCACCTTGAACTAAATGCTGTTAGAGCGATTCAGCAATCTTGTATTAGATTAGATGCCCAGAGGGCACCTTGTAGGAGCTAATTTTATAAAAGAACACAGGCACTTATTTTCCTTTACAGAACACTAGCCTAACCAAGCATATATGTTTAACATTTAGGCATGAGCATTTAGATCAGCCATAGAGCGGCAGAGACCCCAAGGGTGACTCATCCCAAAGTTGGAAATTTACCACTGGATGCTGAAGATTTAAGATCAATGAGTGTGGGTTTATTTTTGTGGTACACAGCCATGTCGTAAACAGGTTCTGACCTATGCATATTCTAAAAACTGACATATTCCAAAATAATATCCTTTTTCTACTTTTTTGGGGTTATTTTATTTTTCTAATCATGTTGGTCCTTGTCTCTGGTCTGCTTTTCTAAATCTTCTCTTAACTCTCCTTGTCCATTTGGCATTTCTTTTCTCTTCATGCACATAATTCATTTTCCTTCTGTGTCCTATCCACCTTGTGCAATCTATATATATAAAATCGGAGGTATGTATGTGTGTGTGTATGTGCCGCGATCACGCAAAAACGGCTTGACTGATTTGAACGAAACTTGGTATGCAGATCCCTCACTACCTGGGGTGATATGTTCTGGGGGGTCTCGCGGCCCACCTGCACACGTGGGCGGAGCTACAAACAGAAATTCACATTTCACCCATTCATGTCAATGGAAAAAATGTAAAAAGCTGCCATTCTTACAGTAATTCAAAAACAGCTTGACCGATTTGAACGAAACTTGGTATGCGGATCCCTCACTACCTGGGGTGATATGTTCTGGGGGTCTCGCGGCCCACCTGCACATGTGGGCAGAGCTACAAACATAATATCGGATTTCACCCATTCATGTCAATGGAAAAAATGTAAAAAGCTGCCATTCTCACAGTAATTCAAAAACGACTTGCCCGATTTGAACGTAACTTGGTATGCAGATCCCTCACTACCTGGGGTGATATGTTCTGGGGCTCTCGCGGCCCACCTGCACATGTGGGCGGAGCTACAAACAGAAAATCTTATTTCACCCATTCATGTCAATGTAAAAACCTGCCATTCTCAATGTAATTCAAAACCGGCTTGACCGATTTGAACAAAACTTGGTATGCAGATCCCTCACTACCTGGGGTGATATGTTCTGGGGGTCTCGCTGCCCACCTGCACACGTGAGCGGAGCTACAAACAGAAAATAAGATTTCACCCATTCATATCAATGGAAAAAAATGTAAAAAGCTGCCATTCACACTGTAATTCCAACTATAAAACACTTTCTATGACACTATAACCACTAGGGACATCGTTTCTATTCTACCACGGACACCATACATATAGAGTTTGTATGTTCTAACTGTGTTTGTAACTGTTTCCTTCATGTACCCCAGTTCATAATGTTATTACATTACATGAGTACTCACATATCCTGAACTAGGAACACAGGTTCCATTCTGAACCGGGAACAAACTACATGGAGTTTCTTTTCAACCTGAGTTTCCACATATTGAGTTGTTTAAATCAATACTGAAACTTTTGGATGCCACTTATTCCGACAGATCTTCCTTTTCAGTTTAAGAGATTGCAAATTCCAGTGAGACTTGCATTCTCTATCACAATCAACAAATCACAGGGACAGACTATTACATACTGTGGAGTGGATTTAAGATCCCCCTGTTTTTCCCATGGACAACTCTATGTTGCTTGATCAAGGGTGGGTTCACCCAAGAATTTATATGTTCTTGCTCCTGGAGGTGAAACTAAAATTGTTGTTTATAATCAAGTTTTGTGTTAGTTGTATTGTATTCATTTTGTCAAATATTTCACATTATAATTTGATTATTGTACTTTTTATAAAGCTGTAAAAAATAATTTCATTCACCACTATAAAGTATCTTTATTTCAATCCATTTACTGTGTTATTGCTATAATTAAATACCCGTGCAACGCCGGGTCATCAGCTAGTATCCAATAAAAAAAAAAAAATAGCAAAAAAGGTACTGGCACTCATACAGGGCAACCTTAGGGGTGGGGTCACTATGGCTCTGTCCCTACAGTAGCCACACCTCTTTTACTTTCCATGTTCCAATTGACCAGCATATCTCCATTCCTCCCTCCTTCCCTCCCCTCCACCTCAGGGTCATAGGTCCAATATTCCTCACTCCCCTCTGCCGCCACCCATGGTCCAACATCTCTCCCTGTCTCTTCTCCCTTTCCCTCCCATTGTCCACCATGCCTCTCTCCCTCCCTTATATGCCCATCTCGGGTATATCCCTCCTTTTTCTTTTCTGTCTCTTAACCCACCATTTTATAACAGCAATGTAAAGGTGGTGGGGGGGGGGGTGAAGGAGTTCATGGGGAGGACAGAGTAAAGGGAATCAAAGACCATCCTAAGTGGAGAGTTCAGGTATGAAGAATTGCAGTATACCACCTAACCCCATTCCCTGCCCCCCCCAAACCAGCCACATATACTTATGCATTCACTCACATATTTGTGTACCACATATACACATGCACAAAAAAAATCCGACTTGCATCCTACCCCATACAATTCAATCACACATAAACATGGATCCTCACTCGTACCATCCATCTCCAGAAGTCATTACACATGCAGTCATCATACACTGCCCCATTTGCCTACTTACATTTCCCCATTTCCTCCTCCTACTACTACTTATCACTTATATAGCACTGAAAGGCGTAAACAGCACTGTACATTTTTACATTTATAGATGGTCTCTGCTCGGAAAAGCTTACAATCTAACTTGGACAGACAAGACATGACATAGAGGGTAGGGGATGCAGAACCCAAGGTGAGAGGAGTTAGGAGTCAAAAGCACTCTCAAAGAGGTGGGCTTTTAAACGGGCCTTGAACACTGCCAGAGATGGAGCCTGCCGTAGGGATTCAGGCAGCTGGTTCCAAGCATATGGTGCAGCAAGGCAGAAGGGATGCAGTCTGGAGTTGGCAGTTGAAGAGAAGGGCACAGATAGGAAGAACTTACCAACTGAGCGGAGCTCAAAGGGGGAGGGGGGATCATAGCGGGAGATAAGTGAAGAGAGATAGTGAGGGAAAGCTGAGCGAGTACATTTGTAGGTCAGTAAGAGGAGTTTGAATTGCATTCAGATACGGATGGGAAGCCAATAAAGTGACTTTAGACGAGGAGTAATGTGAGTAAAGCAGCTCTCCCGGAATATGAATCATGCAGCCAAATTTTCAGCGGATTGGAGGGGAGTGAGATGACTATGCGGAAGGCCTGAGAGTAGCTAGTTGCAGTAGTTTAAGCGCGAGGTGATGAGGGCGTGGATAATTGTTTTGGTACTGTGCTCAGAGAGGAAGGGTTGGATTTTGGTAATATTATAGAGGAAGAAACGGCATGTTTTAGCGATATGTTGTATCTGGGCGGTGAAGAAGAGAGAGGAGTCAAAGGTGACCCCGAGATTATGAGCAGACAAAACAGGAAGAATGAGAGTGTTGTCCACAGAAATGGAGAACAAAAGAAGTGGAGAGGTATATAAGAACATAAGAATTGCTGCTGCTGGGTCAGACAGTGGTCCATCGTGCCCAGCAGTCTGCTCCCACGGTGGCCCTTAGGTCAAAGACCAGTACCCTAACTGAGTCTAGCTTTACCTGCGTATGTTCCGGTTTAGCAGGAACTTGTCTAACTTTGTCTTGAATCCCTGGAGGGTATTTTCCATTTTCCATTCCAGTTTTCCACCACTCTCTGAGTGAAGAAGAACTTCCTTACGTTTGTACATAATCTATCCCCTTTTAACTTTAGAGAGTACCCTCTCGTTCTCTCTACCTTGGAAAGGGTGAATAACTTGTCTTTATCTACTAAGTCTATTCCCTTCATTATCTTGAATGTTTCGATCATGTCCCCTCTCAGTCTCCTCTTTTCAAGGGAAAATAGGCCCAGTTTCTCTAACCTCTCACACTGTACGGCAACTCCTCCAGCCCCTTAACCATTTTAGTCACTCTTCTCTGGACCCTTTCGAGTAGTACTGTGTCCTTCTTCATGTACGGCTTTTCGCAGTATTCCAGGTGGGGACGTACCATGGCCCGGTAAAGCGGCATGATAACCTTCTCCAATCTGTTCATGATCCCCTTCTTAATCATTCCTAGCATTCTGTTCGCCCTTTTCACTGCTGCCACGCATTGTGTGAACGGCTTCATCGACTTATCGACCAGTACTCCCAAGTATCTTTCCTGGGGGGTCTCTCCAAGTACTGCACTGGACATCCTGTATTCGTGAATAAGATTTTTTAACCGACGTGCATCACCTTACACATCCACATTAAACCTCATTTGCCATGTCGCGGCCCATTTCTTGAGCATGTTTATGTCACGTTGCAGGTCTTCGCAATCCTTTTGTGTCTTCACTACTCTGAATAACTGTAGGTTTAGGTGGGAAGATGAGCTACTCTGTTTTAGCCATGTTCAATTTTAGATGGCGGTGAGACATCCAGGCGGCAATGTCAGACAGGTAGGCTGAGACTTTGGTCTGGGTTTCAGTAGAGATATTTGGCGCAGAGAGGTAGATCTGGGAGACATCAGCATAGAGGTGATGGTGGAAGCCATGGGAGGCAATCACCGCTCCAAGTGAGCAAGTGTAGATTGAGAAAAGGAGTGGTTCCAGGACAGAGCCTTGAGGTACACCAATCGATAGCGGGAAGGCTGTGGAGGAAAAACCACCACTGCATACACTGAAGGTGCATGGGAGATATAGGAAGAAAACCAGGAGAGGGCAGAACCCTGGAAATGAAATGTGAAATGCACCTGTTTTCAATGCTTCTAAAATGTACTTTACAGATTATTTTCCCTGTCCTCTTTTTACTTATTTTTGGTTATTCAAGGTTAAGTGATCATGACTCCAACATAGAGCCTGTGACTTTTTCTTGGCAGAAGACTACAGATGTTTGTTCTTCCCTTCATGTGTCCCCTAGCACCTGGTCCTCCCTGCTGGCCCCCCCCCATTCAGATAATAGTCTCTGTGTCTGTTTAGCATCCTAAATCTAGCAAGTACTGTCTCTCACAGGCTAGTGCTCCTGCGGATCGAGCTAGAGACTGCCAATTTTCTGGAAACAAATTTCATCTGGCATGCATACTATATAAGCTGGAAAGTTATTTTTTTAGTATTCCACAAGTTTATTCAAACAAATGATATTTCCCCCCCCCCCCCCAATAACTTACAGCTTATAGTATGTATTAGCTATGAATTTGGAGAATGCCAACAATTTTTCATTGCATTTCTAAGGACAAGTATGCAATTAACAGCATAGTCTATTAGAAATTAACAGGTCAGTAGCAGTGACATTGACTGCTTAAATGCAGTTTTCAAAATTTTGCAGTGGTTCTACATAACTAACTTTGGTTGTATGATTCACAAGATGGTTAAAGTTATATGTCAAGAAAAGTGAATTAATTTGGCATGAGGCAAAGGAGGAGTAAAAACTTCAGCAGCAAAAATCAGTCATTGAACATATAAAGAGTCAATATGAAGATGACGGTGGTCAGTGTTTTGTTTTAAATATTGCTGCTGGCTAAATTAGACCTGGGTATTCAGTGCTAGGCTCAGCATTAATCCCCGCCCGCCCCTCCCCCCCTTTTCACAAAACTGCGATAGCGTATTTTAGTGCAGGCCAGCACACTGAATACTCTGCACTGCTCCAAACACTCATAGGAGCTCTGAGTGTCGAGAGCAGCGCAGAGGATTCAGCGCGCTGGCCTGCACTAAACACCGCTATCGTGGTTTTGTAAAAGGTGTGTGTGAATATCCTGGTCTTTGGTGGTGATCAGAGCTGTCCAGGTATGGCTGATATTTAGTGCCATACCTACCTAGCTAAACTGGGTAAAATTAGGACTGCTCTTCATGTCTGATCCTGTTTGCCTGGTTAGCTACGTGGGCATCAGTACTGAATGCTGCCAGTGCCTGCTTAACTCCCGGCTCCAGCCAGGGACTCCAAGAAAGGTAGCTCTAAAATGAGAGTAAGCTGGGTAGACTGGAATTATGAGAAACTGCTTTTGAATATGGAGAAGTAAACTAGGTGAATGTGTTCTTTTCTTTCAATGTTTCTCAGCATGGGAGGGATAGGGAGAGTGTGGCGTAGTGGTTAAAAGCTACAGCCTCAGCACCCTGAGGTTGTGGGTTCAAGCCTATGCTGCTCCTTGTGACCCTGGGCAAGTCACTTAATCCCCCATTGCCCTAGGTACATTAGATAGATTATGAGCCCGTCAGGACAGACAGGGAAAAATGCTTGAGTATCTGAATAAATTAATGTAAACTGTTCTGAGCTCAGTTGGGAGAATGATATAGAAAATTAAATAAATAAAAGATAGTAATGCTAGTTTTGATGTGTGTGTGTGTTTTCTTCAATATCTTAGAGATGGGGCTGTTAAATACTGGACTGCAACCAGTTTGTCATCCAGTCCTTTTCCTAGACTATTTGATTTAATAGCACTGAGCTGAGACAATCCAAGAATTGAACTGAGAATTTTGTGGGAGCTACAATGGAAGGGTTTGCCGGTAGTAACTGAAGGAAATAAGGAATATGGACATGACTGGATTTGGAGTCATCCATGCAGGGAGTTACTAATTTGCATATGAAGCTGGAGTTCTTTAAACTTTTTGTCTGTTCATGGAAGGAACGGAGCTATTGGAACTATTAGCAAGTAGTGCTTTTCTAGTGACTTTCTAGTGCTTAATGTCTTTTACAGCTACTAATGGGAAGTTTGGTTTGTAGTTCACCCTAAGTGAACAAGCAGAGGGCTTTATCCTTTAGCAGAAATTAGTCTATAGAGATCTCTATTTTCTCTCCCCTCCGCTTGTTTTTTAGAGAGAAGAAGATTTTGCCTACCTCCTGAGGCATCGCCGGGAAGGTTCTCATCACAATAAAACAATAAAAATAAACACAAGTATAAATGGAGAAGTTAAAAAGAATTTCTTTGCAGCCTCAGATATCATAAATAGTGCATATCTTAAATAGTTCCTATTTTACAGGGTACAAACATAGGTAGAATCTGGGTAGAGTGCAGATAGGACTCACACATAAACATGTATCTTACAGCATACTATACTGTTAAGTTTTATGTATGCATCTCTGGCATTTAGATTTGAATGCATACACTAGCTCTATGGCTGGCATAAGTGCTTGCGTCTAACTGCATATACACATATATACTGGGTTGCACTAGTATTCTATAAAGGAAAGTAGACACCAATAGAAACCTTTCCTTTCTAGAACAGGTACTGCATAGATGTCTGGTAACCCTAACCTAGAGGACACCTGGGAAAACTCAGACATGTCCTCTTTTTAGAGGATATGTCCAGGTGCTTGGATGGACTTTCCAAACCCGGCAGTTTGTCCGGGTTTTGGAAAGCCCCACCACATCTGGGGGTCTCTGAGCATGCGCGGATGATGTCACATGCATCCGCATATGCTCAGAGACCCTCCAGACCTGGTAGGAAAGAAGATACGAGGCTGTATGTGGGCGGGTCAGAGGGGCAGAACAGGGCGAGGCTTGATGCAGGATGGAGTGGGTTTGGAGGCGGAATGGGGTAGGGCCTTGCGTCTGGGATTTTACCATTTCAAATATGGTAACCCTACTCTATGTGCCTAAATCGTATATACATACTGGTGTATAAGTTCCCTTTGTACAATAAGCCTAACTTAAGTACATGCCTGCAGCAGAAGTTAGCCAGCTTGTTATAAAATTACCCTCTATATCTCCTAATGAAAACTTAATCTATGTTGTATAGATCCTATAGTTAAAAAAAAAGCAGAGCCATTAACACTTTTGTTGAGGGAACAAAGACACAGAAATGGCCTCAAAAAATGACAGCGTAAGAATTTAAACACTATAATATTTTTTGTTATCTTAAATTTAATTTTCTACAGAGTTGCTTTTGTCTAGTGAGTATTCCTCTTGAGTGGTGTTAAAAATTGATTTGATATCATACTGTTGCACTGCTACATGCACTGAACAAATTGAATTAGGAGTCAAGGACTACTATGTCTCTCTAGTGTACTGAGCAATATCCATATAGGCTACAAATAAAGATATATATATATATATATATATATGCCTTAGTCCCTAATGACTGCAAAATCTCTTGTGATATGACAATTCTTAGAGTAGTGTAAGTGATTTGGACATTGGTAGCTTAACTGCACAGACTACGTGTGAGCCAGCACGGTAAATGCTTCAACGCTCATAGAATTCCTATGAGCATTGGAGCACTTTCCTCGCTGACCCATGTAAAAACCTCTAGTGCAGTGGGGGGGAGGGGAGGGAGAGAATTAGTAGGGGAACTAGCAATGGTCCAGGGCAATAAACAAGTGAGAGAGAAAACATACAAGCTTGCTGTTTGATAGTAGTGTCTTTTTTTTTTTTACTTATTAAACTATCCAAAAGAAAACAAGGAAAAACTTAAAGAAATCGATAAGAAAAGAGCATGCCAATCAACTTTAATAATGGTTTTATTGATTGTCATATAGGCATTAAGTTTTTCATATTTTCTTGAACTAAGCAGTCTATGTAACTACAGTATAGGAAAAATACCATAAAGATTATGGTGTTCAAACAATTGGTCTTATGCAGGCAATTTTAATGGGGCCCTTTTACAAAGTCATGCTAAAAGGCAGCCAGTCCTATTTTTAGCGCATGGATTTCAAGCGCACTGTGGCCACTTTTTAACATGGCTATAAAATAGCCACAATTTGCTTTTACCTATTAATGGCCATGCATTAATGTTGAAGTTAGCGAATAATCCCTTACCTCCAGCTATTTTGTAGGTAGTAAGAGTCTGATTCTATAAATGACGCCTAACTCAGTAGGTGCTAAGAGCTGGATTCTGTAACTGGTGCCGATATAGGCATCCGCCTTAAAAGTGGCCGCCGATTGCTTATCAGTTGCGCATTGGCGCCAGTTTCAGAAATGCACCCACGTGAAAGATAGGCGCTGTAAATGTAGGCCAAGATTTTCCAGGCCTACATTTCTGATACCTATCTTCACATGAATTGTGCTTGTAGGTGCTTTAAGCTGCCTAATGCCATTTCAAGAATTGGCCATGCCATCTTTGGCGTTTGGTGGCCTAAAGTGCTTATGTAGGCCTTTATATTTAGGCACTGGTAGGCACATCGACCTCACCATTTTTTTGCTGTTTCTAATGGAGCTCTTTAATTAACATAGGCGTCGGTTGGGGGCCTACTGGTACCTAAGTCTAAGTGCCAGTTTTAGAATTTCCCCATTTAAAAAATGGCACTTACTGCATGTCAAAGTCAGGCACTGTTTATAGAATTGTGCCTAGCGGTGCCTAAATTGAGTTAGGCACTAGCTGGCATCATAATGTTAGGTGCTGGTATATTAGGCCAGGTAGGTGCCCAAACTCTGCCCCTAACCTTGCCTCTTTTCTTAGTAAATGCCTCAATGTTGATGCCTACCATGAGTTAGGTGCCTCCGGGCTAATTAATTTTTTAAAATGTTTTAATCAGTTTTCAATGGCTTTTTCAATTAGCAACACTAACCAATTTTTAAAAATTAAATAGACGCCTAAATCGGTAGGTGCCTTTTATAGAATCAGGCCCTCAAGGCTCTTGGTTAGCCTGTACCAGTTCTCTCACACTGATTAGCATAGGATTGCCTACTCTCTGCCACCAAACACGTCTCATGCAAAAAAATACAGTAAAATCTATTCTCTTTTTAGTGTAGGGGAAGTGTGCACCGATCCCAATGCTACGGTGGGACACCTGAGCTTCTCCCATGGTAGTGCTTTTTAAACCTGCAATAAGTACGTGCTAGTGTTTATCACAGCTTAGTAAAAGGATCCTTAGGTTTGGAGGACAAGCAGGCACCTATGTTAGACACAAATCATAGCTGTGTATTGAAGCCATCGACATTTACCCCTTCTTGTGAGCAGCTTGCTCAGAGCAGGCACAAAAGTTAGCATGTTAAGTATTCACATGTACTTTATAGCCAGACAATATGTTTAATGAGTTTAGTATAACAATTTCTCAAAATGATTATTAGTAGAAGTGCTTGGGGTTTGATTGGATGAATGTGTTTATGTGAGTGGGTTATTTTAGATACATTTGTGATTTTGTTTTAATATCTAGTCCTCCTGAAGAAGTCTTTGTGGGGAAACTCAGGTCTGGGTAGAGGAGAATTGATATAATTTTGGATTTTATCGGAGCAGATTAATTTGCACTAACGATTACACTGTGGGAAACATCATCCTGCAGAGCCATATTTGAATGATGATGTTAAGAATAATTCTTTTCCAGCTGGGATTTCATGTGCCAATTTAATATCAGCTAAGTGCCACATTTGTTTTTTTTAAACATACTGTATATTCATGATCAGTGGCCACTGTTTTGATAGAAACGTAGAAACATAGAATATGACAGCAGAAAAGGGCCCTCGGCCCAACAAGTCTGCCCACTCAAATAACCCTCCCCTCTAAGTTCTTCTTTGAAGTGAACCCACGTGTTGATTCAAAGAAGAACTTAGGGGGGAGGGCAGGATAAGGAAACAAAAGTGCAGCGATGACCCCTATTTGATCTCCGTAAAGCTCTTATGCAGGAGACATGGGTACTGAGCACTTTTCACAGATATATTAAATATATAGAAAATTTTCTTTTGAATTAATTCCTGTATGTGTAGTTTTGTGATTAGTTTGGTATTTTATGAAGAATACATGTAAATTGTGATTCAGCACATGCTCTACCCAAATTTCTCTGCAGAACACATCTACGTGCTGGTTAAAGTAAAAGTACATGCCATCTTGGCACTGCACACACTTTTACACATGTACCCCTGGGGTAATTTAATAAAAACCCTTTTATGCATGTAAAACATTTGTAAAATGACCCCTATTTTAGGTGTTTTCTGTAAACTAGAAATATTCTGCTATGTAGTAAGAGCTCAAAGGGCTCGATATTCAGACCATGGGAGTTAGCTGACTCCCAGGGTCAATGCTGAGTCTGGATATTCAATGCCAGGCCATTTCTGGTGACTGGCATTGAAAATCTGATTTATTTTTGGCTGCTTTAAACTTAGGCCCCAAAACTCAAAAGCTTGCTGTGGAAGTAAGACTTCTTATAGCCAGTCTTGCTTCAGGTAGGATTACCAGATTTTATGTACGTAAACTCCGGGCCCACCCAATTCCACCCATCCTATCTTCGCCCCATTATACCCATGCCATGCCCCTCACTTTATTTTTAATTTAGGATAAAATAATGTGGTAGTATTTAAATAAATAAATAAATAAATAAATACATACAGCCATACTTCCAGCCATATCCTCCTTCCCCAGATCAGGACAGTGTACATGTTGCTGTTACTACTACTACTACTACTACTACTACTACTTATCATTTCTATAGTGCTGAGAGGCATACACAGTGCTGGGGTCTCTGCTAAGAAGAGCTTACAATCTAATTTGGACAGACAGAACATATAGGGGTTGGGGAGTTGCTAGTATGATTATTATTCTTTTTTTAATTTTATATTTATCAGTTTAAAATTTTACATTCATCAATTATTCTGAATAAAGAGAAAATAAGATGCACATTAGGGAATAAATATACATCACAAGGAAATTTAAATTTCAAACTTTTGCCCACAATAGAGGAGACAAGAACAAAAACAATATTTCAAGGAAATAACAAGAAATTAACAAAGAGATTGGTAATAGTAAAGGGCTAATTGGTTAAGGTTACATTTGGGTACTATTCACAGTGATTACAGGATTCTCTCTGGCATTCAAAAATTCCATAAGCTGCTTAAAAAAACAAAAATTTATGCCCACCATGCATCACAAATATATGAGAAGTCCCTTCCAGGGCAAAAATCCTTGCTTTTAAAGCCAAAACTGGCTATCCTCCTGACATGGGTCAATCGAGGCAAATCAGTAAGTATACATATTACAGAGCCAAGAAACTTCTTGTTCATATATCTACAGTAATGTTTATAGGAGTATCAGGTTGCAGCCAGGTTCAAGTGTAAAGGATACCAGGAAAGTTGTTTTCCCAGAAATAAAATCCATAGAGCTCTCAAGGAGCTCAATCAGATTCATATCCAATTGTGGAGTGCAATCCCAGCTACCATTTCCTCCAATAGAAGTTGTTGTCAAAAAGCAATACCCATAGTCAAATAGCAATATTCGTAGGTGACAGATTATCAGGAGATAATCCCAATATTTCTTTCATATAACACTTTACCATATCAATTAGAGATATTAACAGTGACTTTGGAAAATTCAGAATTCTTAAATTGTTTCTTCTTGTTTGATTTTTTTAAATACTCAATTTTTCTCTGCAATAAAGTTTCTGAGCCTTGTTGAAAAGTTTTTATCTCTGCTATTTGAATCTCCATCAGATCTAAATTAGGAGATCTGTTGACTTTGTACTTGAGATTGAGCTGCTAACTGTGTAACCAAATCTTCAGAAGTTTTAGAAAACTGAAAAGTCAGTACCTTTAGGGAGTTATCAAATCCCTGTAATAGTTCCCAGAAACCTGTTCCTGGACCTTCTTGCCTTCTTCCTCTGATGGAGAAGACTTTGCTAGTGGAGACTCCTCATCGTATGCCACAGTTCCTGAGTTCTCTGGTGGAAGTGTTGCATACTTCCGCCAGATGATTCCCATTCAGGTTTCAGGTATGGTGGTCTTTTTTTTGGAGTTAATGTGGCCTCCTTCAAGATCTGCCCAAGTGTTATTCTGGAATCTTCCAGCTTATCCTGAACCAGATGAGAGGTAGGATCCAAAACTGAGAGAGAAGTTCACATCTTCCCTTTCCTTTTCCAAATCGCATGTCTCTTCAAGTCACCATCTTGCTTTCTTTAGATATGATTATTCTTGGTATTATTAATCTTTGGATTATTACTGTGTTCAGTACTTTGGCAACCTTTTCACTGGTGGTGATGGGAGGGGAAGGGATCGAGAATGGGGGAGAAGGGCAGACCTTTTTGTAAATTTTGTTATTAGGAGAATCCAGATTATGGGCCTGAATTTCAATTAAAATTTTAATTGTAATTAAAAGGTATCTTTATATTTTCCCACTGCAACTCCCTTTGACTGTGGGCAAGTCACTTAACCCTTCATCGCCCAGAATCACAAGAAGCAGCAGTGTGAAAAAATAACCTACTTTTTTATCACACGATTACAAATTTTGGCTCCCTTTTATCAAAGTGTGTTAGAGTTTTGTTATTGTGGGTCGCTGCAGTGAAAACTCCAAGCTTATAGGAATTCTATGAGTATCAGAGCTTTTATTGTAGCAGCCTGCAATAAAAAAAGCCCTAATGCAGCTTGATAAAAGGGGGCCTTTAATTGAAATGCAGCTCTAAAAAAAGTAAAGAATACAAAACCTGCACCTGCACAATCATGTTACGATACACCCATGTAATTTACACATGTTTAGGAACATTTATTTTATTATTTATATTTCCCTAGCTGTCCTGGTGGGCTCAAACTCTATCTAGTGTACCTGGGGCAATGAGGGGATTAAGTGACTTGCTCAAGGTCACAAGGAGCATCGAGGGATTTGAACCCACAACCTCAGGGTGCTGAGGCTGTAGCTCTAACCCCTGCGCCACCCACACTCTTAACATATATATAGGTAAAGTACATGCAAATAGAACACTTGCATGCTTTGTGACATTATTTTCTATCCAAACTGCTCCTAAAACATGCCTACATGTTGGTTGCAGAAAGCATGTGCCATTTTGTCATGATATCTATTCTTATGCCATAGCCTTCTACATGTTTAACAAAGGGATTAGAAGCACTTCTTTTTTTAATAGTATGTTTACTTTGCAAATTTGTGGATTACTCCAAATTGACCCAATATGTTGATTCATTTTCCTCGTTTTCAATTATTTTGAACCTAGTTATAAAACATGACTGTCTCTGGAAAGAATGACTAAAGATTGACTAAAGAATGACTAAAGATTCAAAATGTTGAGAATGGGGATGGACTCATGTCATGAGTCCATAAGCAATGTTTGAACTCCTGTAACTTCTTAATTTTTTTCACATAAAAAGATGGGGTTTAGACAGTTTTACTACAAACTAGTCTTTAAGCCCGTTAAATTAACGGGTGCTGTCTGTCTTTCTTTCTGTCTGTCTCTCTGGCCCCCTGTCTGTCATTCTTTCTCTCTCTCTATCCTTGGCTAGTGTTTGTCTGGGGAGGGGAAGGTTTCTTTCTCTGCTGTCTGTCTGTGTTTATTCTGTATGTCTCCCTGGCCCCCTGTCTTTCTTTCTGTATGTCTCTCTGTCTTTCTCCCTGGCCCTCCTGCCAACCTGTATTTATTTGTTGTCTCTCTGGCTCCCTGTCTGTTTGTCTTTCTTTATGTCTGTCTCTTTCCCTGGCCCCCTGTCTTTCTTTCTGTATGTCTCTCTGTCTTTCTCCCTGGCCCCCTGCCTACCTGTATTTATCTGTTGTTCCATGCCTGCCTGACTGTCTGTCAGTGACCCTCTTCTGACTCCCTACCCCCTCCCTGAAAGCAAGGCCGTTACATTAATGGGTGTCCTGTGCAGCAACATTAGCGTTTCCTCTACCCCCTTTCCCTTCCCGCGGTCCCGACTACAAAGCTGGTGATTCCAGCAGCGTGTGCAGCAGTCTTCACACGCTGCTTCGGGCCCTTCTACTGCCCTGATTTACTCTGGCATGTCCCTGATGACATCATCAGAGACGCGGCAGAGCAAATCAGGGCAGTAGAAGGGCCCGAAGCAGCGTGTGAAGACTGCTGCACACGCTGGAATCGCAAGGTTCGTAGTCGGGTCCGCGGGAAGGGAAGGGTGGGGTGGCAAAGGACTCGGGTCCCGGGCGGCGGGGTCAGTTTTTCGGTTCATCCCGGGGGGGGGGGAGTAGGTGCTCTTTGTACCCCAGTCCCGGCTTGTGGAGGCGATCGTCGGCTGGCTAGGAGCAGGCTTGTGGAGGCGATCGTCAGCGTGTAAAGAAACTTCCGTATTGTGAGGTGGAGAGCAGGGAAGCTTGTCTGGCGCGCATGTGCACTCGTGCTGTCGTGACGGATCAGAGAACACGACTTTAGAGTGCACATGCGCGGCCTAGCATTTTATTATATTAGATTGGTTGCTCTAATAAAATTCATTGAAACCCAATTTTCTTTGCTTCTGGTGACTTTAGTCATGTTTTCCCAGAGACAGTACAAATATCACGGAACCAATTTCATGTTACATAAGCACCTAAATGAAATCTGTTCAAATAAGTTATGACATACAGTATTTTCTAGAATGATAGTATTTATAGAATATGGAAATAGTGCTGAAAGAATTGAAAGGTATATTGTCTTATTCTTATAGACTGGGGATCCAGGTCTCCGGGGAGTGGGGTGGGGGGTAGTGGGTTCGCCTGGCTAGGAGGGCTTGGGTCCCTCCTGGCCCCATCATAATCAGCGGGGGAGGGGCAGGGGGGTTGGGGATCGCCAGGGCAAGAGGGCTTGGGCTCCCTCTTACCCCGATGCTGTCGGGGACAGTTGGGGCTGGCGGGGAAAGAGGGCTTGGGCTCCCTCTTGCCCTGATGCTGTCGGGGATGGTGGGGGCTGTAAGGGCAAGAGGGCTTGGGTTCCATCTTTCCCCGATGCTGTTGGGGACGGTCGGGGCTGGCGTGGCAAGAGGGCTTTGGCTCCCTCTTGCCCCGATCGTTGTAGGGGGAGGGGGGTGGTTTCTGTAATTGGTGTTGTTTTTGACAGACACCGGTTACAGAATCCAGCTTTTAGGTGAAGGACTGGCTCCTCCTTCGCCTAAAAGCTCTTGTTTTGGGCGTTTGAGAGTTAGGCTTTTTTATGTTGATTATATGTTGTTAGTGTAGACGTAGTGGTGGTCTGGGCGTTTAAACAGCTGAACATAGAGGCAGGCCATTATTAAAAAAACCTCCTTTTGGATATTTTTTTTGATAATTGACATTTTACCTGCTTCTACTTTCAACATTTAAGGCCTTAGGCCAAAAGATACTTAGACGTTTTTTTTTATTATGCCCCTCCACATGCTGTAATGATATAGGATTCCTTTAATAATAGGATAGATAAGCTGCATTATCCTTACCTTTATTAGTTTACTAAGATTGTGAATCACATTCTTTGTTGATTTGTTTTGTGGTAAGATCGCTGTATTAGAATAAAAATTATTAAATAAAGAATTTTTTTAAAAAAAGGAAATAGTGCTAATTAGTACAAGGATGGTTTGAAAAGTTCGGTAAAAAAGCAAGTTAAACTGGAAACTCGCTGGACTATAAACGTGTACAGCCCTCGATGGAGACTGTTGTAGTTTTGTGAGCTATTTTCCCTTAGATATAAAATAACTGGAAATTCACTTGTCTAAATATATAGCCCTCAATGGAGACTACGTTGATTAACTTGCTTTTTTACCAAACTTTCCAAATCATCCTCATATATCTCAACTTCATGAAAATGCACATCATTGAGGGCTTTTTACTTTCATCAACAGATTAAAGGGGCTTTTTTACCAATCTGTAGTAAAAAGTGACCTTAGCACATTCTTATGCTGGTCATTCCCTTGTGATAAGGTCATTTTTACTGCAATGGCAACATGACCGATTTTTCTATTTTCTATATTAATGGTCATGTGCTAATTTTCCCATTAGTGGGTGATGTGTCAGTTCCTACCTCCACCTATTTTGTAGGGACTTAAACATAAGAGCCCTTTAACAAAACTGTGCTAAACAATAATACTGTACATGCTTTACTACAGCAAAATTGGCTCAATCGCAGGGTATGCTGATGCATTCTATGGTAATTTTTGCATTTACACAGGGGGTGGGTCTGGGGGTGGATAGTAGCTATATTCTAAACTAATCTGCTGCGTGCTAACTGATAAGCACAGGTCCCTACTGGGAAAATTAGCATTTGTCTATTAATATGGAAACTAGAAACATCAGCCAGTTTACCCTGGCAGAAAAATGGCTTTAGCATACAGGAATCACCCAAAGAAAGATGCACTAAAGCCACTTTTTACAGCAGTTTGGTAAAAGGACCTCAAAGTAATATATGGAAAGATTAAAACTGCCTTTATTTCCATTTTATATTTTTAACCAGCTAAGGTGTTCATCATGGTTTCTATAATTCATATTGCAGGTTTTGTATAATTAATATGCATAGGAGCATGGTGACACTATTGAGATATGTTTGTTAAATTTAATCTATCATCAGTTGTTAATATTACATCACAGATTCTAAAGCATTTTAAGCTAAGACAGTCAAACCTGTGAAAAAGCTGCATATTTTAGCTGTGTGTCGCTTCTAACCTGAACCATATGGGGTGTTAAGAACTGTTGGGAACATTTTTACTCTATTCCAATGAATACTTTTTCAGACAAAATTTCAGGTACAATACATGAGGTTATTTATTGCTAAATAAAAAAAAAATTAAAAATCCTAGTTTCCTAAACTAACTAAATGCAAAGTAATATCAAGCCCTGAATGCTTTCCTCCTATTTAATCTACAAATTCCTACAAAACTGAAAAACGAGTCTAAAAGTAACTAAAATACTGTACATAGAAATATAAAAGCATAGGCCATATGGCTTTTATTTGCCTTCATTTTTCTATTATCCCTTTCTCTCCCTTAGAGATTCTATGTAGAGAATGACACAGGGACAGAATTTGTCCCTGTCCCCGCAGATAACCATGGGAAACCATCCTGTGTCATTTTTTAGTGTCTAGCTCAACCTCAGTCCTTCTATACCAGAATTCTTCAATGCAAGGCTTGGAGGTCAGTGGCTGTGCCCATTCAAACTCTGATTCTTCCCTCTCTCCTTAAAGAATGACATAGGGATTGTTTCCCCCAGTTAACCATGCGGACAGGGACAAACTCTGTCCCTGTGTCATTCTCTAATCCTACACATTTGTACCAAGCTTTCATAAATTCAGTGTATCCTCACCACCTCCACAGCTACAGGGAGGTCAATCCACATATTCACCACCCTTTCCATGAAGAATAATAATAATATAATAATAACAGTTTATATACCGCAGGACCATGACGTTCTATGCAGTTTGCAATGATTAAAAATGCTACAAATTGAGTAGAATTGGCAAGTTAAAACTAGTGAATAGCGGCTCTAGAGATCAGTTATTGTGGGAAAGATTGTACAAATCAACTGCCTAAGTACTTCAGGAACAGGTATGTTTTTAGGTGTCTCCCGAATTCCTAATAAGCATTAGCAAGCATAAGTAATTGTTCCAGGTCTTTACCCCATAATGCTGCTTGATATGAGAGAAGTCTAACCTAATCATAAGGCATATCGGGACAGACTTAAAGATCTCAATCTGTATACTTTTGAGGAACGGTGGGAGAGGGGAGATATGATACAGATGTTTAAATACCTACGTGGCATAAATGCGCATTAGTCGAGTCTCTTTCATTTCAAAGGAAACTCTGCAATGAGAGGGCATAGGATAAAGTTAAGAGGTGATAGGCTCTGGAGTAATCTAAGGAAATACTTTTTTACAGAAAGGGTGATACATGTGTGGAACAGTCTCCCAGAAGAGGTGGTGGAGACAGAGTCTGTATTTGAATTAAAGAGGGCCTGAGATAGTACGTAGGATCTCTCAAAGAGAGAAAGAGATAATGGTTACTGTGGATGGGCAGACTAGATGGGGCCATTTGGCCTTTATCTGCCATCATGTTTCTATGTTTCATCCTATGCCTTCTCATTCCAGAGTTTCCTTTCAATTGAAAGAGATTTGCCTCTCCTGCATTTATGCCCTATCATACCTCCATTCCCACCTTTCTTCCAAAGTATACATATTGAAATCTGTCTGTTTTCATATGCTTTATGATGAAGATCACTGGCCATTTTAGTAACTTACCTCAATACATTTTAATTCCTTTTCAATGAAATATAAAAGAATGCATTTCTGAACAGGCCAAATATTTTTTTCATTATCAGATTCAGGATAAGATATCTTTTTGAAACACTCAGCTTGCACAGTTGGCAGATTCTATAGCCTCTTTAAAATAGGTTGAAGTAAAATCCCATCATTCACAGTGGTATACTTCCAAATTGTCTGTTTTGAAATGCCAATGTAGAAAGTTGGAGAGAATATGGCCACATGCATACACATTAAGAAGAGAAAAGAATCTGTTGTGAAAACATCAGAAACTATAAATGTGAGACTGCAGCAGCAAAGATCTTTTACAATTCCAAGATGATTGTACAAGGTGGTAATGGGACAAATGACTATTTTCCGAATAGCAAAATAGCTCATTTGAACTAATATCAGAATTCATCTTCCACTCCTTTAGTAGATCTTGCTGTTTATAAGAGTACAGCAGTCACTAGAGGATTACAACTAAAGGATTATAAGAAAATCAGTGGATTCATCCCAATTTGAGTGCATAGGAATTCCTATTGATTGGATATAGAATAAATTTGTTTTGATGGAAGAAACAGTTGCACTCGGTTAAAAACTTACAAACTTACAGTAATGCAAGAAAAATTAAGCCAAAATGTTCCTCCCAACTGCAAAAACAAAGACGAAGTTTCAGAAAAGATTGACGTCTCTTCTGGGTCAGCTTTGAAATACTAGGAAAAATCCTTATCCTAATTTTAGAATCCGATCGTAGTCAGGATGCAGTGCAAATGTTACTAGCAACAAAAGACTCTGTGGAGAGTTGATGTTCCAAATGTAGACTTTATTGTTAATTTAATTTGATAAGCCACATAAAAACATCTAGGACCCAATCCACTGGGAACTTTGGATCCAACACGGTCTGTGCTTCGACAGTAGTGTCTTCCTCAGGGGTCACTGTTGGTCCACAGAAAGAAACTGGATTATTGATCAGTTCTAATGAACAGGTTCCAGAGTAACTCCGCGTAAGTAAAGAGTTTTGTCCTCCAATGTATCTCTTTAGAATGTTCCACTTGCTGCTCGCGCTGGCCTCGGCTCCCTTCTGATATCACGTTATGGTCACAGTACCAGGACAATGACGTCAGAAGGGAGTCGAGGTCAGCACAGCAACAGGTGGAAGATGCTGCTCATACCAGCAAACATTTAAAGAGGTATGCGGGAGTTGGGATGGTAATCAAGCAGCAGGGAAAAGTGGGGAGTGCATGACACGGTGATGCCAGGTGCCACTACCATGGGGGCCAACCTCACTCGCTATGCCTGTACATTTTGTTGATTCTTACATGTTAGTGATGTATATTAGCATGCGTTCAGTTTATTTGGGGGCCTAAAAAATTGTAGTACAGTATGTCTAAATCAATTGCACGCATACAGAATTGATTTGCATGTGAAAAAAAAATTCTAGTGTGCATACAGTCCATGTATTAAAAATGAATGTGAGAAATGAACCAGACAAAAAAAGCCCCAAATCCAGGAAACTTTGGAAAATATGAAAGCAAAACAAATTTGCAGATTTTTGTAAATGTACATCCCTACAACATTTATCTTTCCTTACACAAAGGATCTATCCATTTACCTATACAAAAGTCCATATTCCAAAGAATTATGAGATTAAAACCAACTTTAATCTGGCCCTTGAAATACTTTCCTCGTTTGGGGAATTTTGAGGTCAGTGTACTAACCTGTGACAAATATTGTGTTTTAGCAGTCATTTGTTATGACAGCTTGCTATTAGGGGGTATAATAATAATTAAAACAAACTCTAAGATGTCCAAAAATCCCCACCTAAATTAGTACTTGAATATCCTAATCGCCGGGTTGTCTGTGTGCCGATTTTTGAAACCGTTTTCCTGGACGTCTAGCGAGATGTTTTACATGCTGTGCATCCAGAGTTCAAGGGGGCATATTAAGAGGTGTGTTATGGGTGGGCTTTGGGCATGCTAGACTTATGTTTTATGGTAATAATTGAAACTTTCCCAAGATATCCTAGACTGAACTTAGATGTTTTGGTCTAGACCTGTTTTGGAAGTGTCTAAGTGCCAAAAAGTTTTCCAAATTGACCAGATGGCCAATGGAGGGATTAAGTAATGACCCCCACACTCCCAAGTGCTCACTGACTACCTCCCATACCACAAAGATCTGAATTAAACAGTACATAATTGTCTCTAAATAGCAGCCCTTAGACATGCTATTGAAAATGGCCCTCCATGTATGCAAATGAGTATTGTAGCAAACTTTTACACAATTTTTTTTAATTGTGTTGCGATAAGAGATCCTCCCAACAACAAAGCTCACTTTCCTTGGGTCCCAGTCATCTGACTGTTGTGGCTGTGATTGGCTAGTTCCCTTCTCCTTCTGGGTTCTATTCCTCTTCCCATGAGCAGCAGGCTAGAATAGTTGCTTGTACTGGCAAAGATTTTAAAGAGGTATGGGAGGGGCAGGGAAGGGAGGGCATGAGCATGGAATGGGGGTGGGGGTGGAGAGGTGCTGATGCCCCCACCAAGATGGCATCCAGGACCACTGGATTGAAGAAAGGACAAAGACAGAACTGCCTTATTTATACTGTATATACAAGACCAATGCCCTTTAGGCTGTGCTTCTCATTTTATCAGCATGTAATGGAAAAGCCTGCTGTTAGCCATTATTTTTACAAATGACTTCTTAGCCTTTTATTTGTCTGTACACGGTTCAAGCACTCAAAGAACATTTTCAGAATTTCAGTAGATAAAGGTTCAGTACTTTGAAAGGACATGACAAGCTGCATCATCTGAAGAGATCTTGACGTGGTATTAAGCCATTCTTACAAGCTAACACTTAAAGGTGGAACCCTGGGGGAAATCTTTTGGAAGTGGAAGAGGAAGGCATTGCATCAATGAAGCAAAAAACTATGTGATATATTTAGTATCGCAAATGGAAGTTTGTTGCTGTCTCTGTACAACGGGGGATATTGAAAGAACCTGAATGAAAAAAGAACCTGCCTTTATTTTTGGCCCCAGAGAATGTTAATTTACTGACAGAATGAAATATAGTTTTATCGCGGCAGGTGCAGCAAGTGCCAGGTGCTCTTTTCAATATTCTCTTTGAATTTTTATGTTGCTATAGCAGTGAGAGGATGAGAAACAGCTGTAGCAGCCATGTGGAATGAAAGCAAAGAGCTTTTAATTAGCAATAAAAGAGATGTTAATTTCTTTTAGAAGCCTTTTGCCTTATTCTTGTATCAAAATCACAGCAGGAGCTTCTTGTAGCTCCAAATGTATATAAAGCTAACAGAGGAATGCATTGCACGCTGATATTGGGGGCAAAAAGTTAAAGTGCTTATTTTTAGTGGGATTCGACTTGCAATTTAAGAATTTAATCATTATTACAATTCTAATACTGGTGTGGTTTATCCTCTTTAAGATATACTATGATTCCCCTATCTCTCTTGCTACATCTAGATCAGTGCTTCTCAAACTTTTTTTTCAGTTGAGGCACACTAGAGTCAACATACTACGTATATTGTAAATCATATGTTTAACCCTATTAAATTTCATCAAAATCTCTTGTAGAGTTCATTTTCAGAAAGTGATCTCGGTTGATTTTCTTGTTTTTCAATTAGGCAAATTCACTTAAAGCTTCATTGATCAACTGTTGCCTATTATACTGGTTAACAAACATTTTGCTATTGGAGTTCTGTCACCTGTACCTTAACAAAGGCCACATATTGACTCTAAATCTGAAAACAGTTTTTGTCTATCACATCCTGTTTTTAAGTTATGTGTTAGTTTATATTTATATAATTTTTGACATAATGCTACCGTGAAATGTTGGTATTTTATTTATTTATTTATTTATTCATTTATTTCTTCCATTTGTGTGTCGCACAAACCTATACAAGCTCTTGGCGACATTACAGAGGAAGGGGTTAGAAGAGGATAGGGAGGACAATGGAGGGCAGGAAGATACAGGAGGAGAAGAGGATACAAGTGATTAGGTGTCAAATAGATGAGTTTTCAGTTTCTTCTGGAATTTGGTGTGGTTAGGTTCCATCCTGGTCATTTCAGTAAGGTCATTCCAAGTTTTACGGTTTCTGTAACACAATATTGCATTTTAAGACAGCTCATTGATCAAATATACCAGTGATCTGAAAGTTTATACTAAAAATTGATTGTGCTGCTTTTTCTACCTGTGAATTTTTATATTTTGTTTGTTTTGTTCTAAGATATTATAATTATTATGAGCAGACGAGGTTGTGTTAACCATCCTGATAATTTCTGTTATGTCTGCAGACAATTTACTGCACAAGATCAGCGAAATAATCTGTCCAGCAGACTTCAAAGTGCATACAAACATTATTTTGGCTGTAACGTTGGTATCCAAGATAAAGTGTGGTCAGCTCCTGTGTGCTGTACTGTCTACTATTCTGGATTAACACAGTGGCTGAATGGGAAACTGAAGAAGATGCCTTTTGCTGTACTCATGGTGTGGCGTGAACCAACAAATCATCACTCAGACTGTTATTTTTGCATGACAAAAATTGATGGATTCATAAAGAGGAATAAATAAAAAAAATGTGTATCCTGATTGCCCGGCAGCAATTAAACCCATTCCTCATGACTCGGAGAATCTAATTCTAATTCCTCCTTCCACATCTGCAGCACAATGTGCAGAAAGTTCAGATGAAGAATGTGCCTCTGCTGCTGTGGAGTTGTATGAACCTGAAGTAGATGAAAAACAATCTCGCCTGTTAACTCAAGAAGATCTTAATGATTGGCTTCTTCCTACCCAATCTTGGTGATGTCAGCGATGAGCATAGGGAAAGATTTCATCAAGAAATCAAGGTGATGGAAAGCAGATATCAGGGAAAATTCAATCCCAGTATGATGGGAGACTATTGTTGGCTCTAGCAAAGAGAGACAAATGCATAGTACATGCGTAAAAGCAAGTGTCTCAAACATTTCTGAACATGTTGATATCACTTTTGTGTGAGTTGAGAGAGGCGTAAATGGTCCACAGGGGGTGTGGAGTGGCAAGATGGCGGCGGTGTGAGGAACCGAGTGAGAAGCAGTAAAGATCTAACTGCCTCTGCTTTCCTCATTACACATTTTCTACCTGGTTTTTCTTCATGCCCCATACGAAGAGGAAGGGGGTGATCAGAGCCATAACCTTGCCGGCCTTGGTGTCCATCCCGGTCCAGCAGACAATGGATCGCTTCTTTGCGGCTCTTCCAACAACTGCGCAGTCCGGAGTGGAGAGCCGACAGTGGGTGGAGATATGAGGGAATCTTTCGCCCTTTCGGGCATGGAAACATCGTTTTCTCCTCCGGGTTCCCTTAATCCTTCGTGCCCAGCGACTGCTGGGGCGCTGAGGCAGGAGACACGCGATCTCGGAAGTGGAGACACGGGATTTCCTAGCGAGGGCACGATGTCCATGGCAGAACAGCTGATGTCTGTAAGCGAGAGGGGGAATTCTCGTCCTCTCCCACCGAGGCCTCCTTGACTAACACCTGGCTTCTCCTTCAGCGTATGGAGAATAAAATGACTAAATCTAGGGAAGAGGTAACTAAAATAACAGATAAATTTGACTCCTTAACTAAAACTGTGGAATTAATGAAAATGGATTTTTCAGGCCAAACCAAGCAAATGCAGGAAGAAATACATCATTTGCAGCAGTTCAAGATAGCATCAATTAAAGACAATTCTTCAATACATAGGAAACTGGAACAATTTGAGAATTTTAATAGACGCTTGAATCTTCGTTTCCTAAATTTTCCATTAATTCCGGGTGTGCTACCTTGGACTTATTAAAATGGTAATTCATTGAAAATTTAAGAATTTCTTCAAATAGTATTCCCCCAATAAATAAGATTTATTATTTGCCTACTAAAAAAATTCCCGGAAGAGAAGAAGAAAAAGAAAAAGGAAAAAAGAACAATGAGATAGATTTTGCTAATGTGCTCTTCTTGAACAAACAATAACAGCTGATACTGATAGAGCAACACTTTTGGTCTCATTCGAATTTGAGCAGGATGTTAATATGATCTTGAAACTATATTTTAAAAATTCTCAAAAAAAAAAATTATTTGGGGAACAGAAAATATGGATATACCCTGACGTTGCTAAGACTACTCAGGAAAGGAGGAAATAATTTCTTTCTTTGCGCCAAGAAACAATTAAATTAGGTGCTACATTCCTATTGGCGTACCCCTGCAAGTGCTTGGTCAGGTACCTAAGAGTCAAGTATACCTTTTTTTCTCCAGACCACATGAAGGAATTTATAGAAGTTAAAAAGATCATCAAGGAATGACTTTAGAAGGGTGTTGAAGTAAAGCAGTTATTTGATACATTAGGCCTTTCTTAATTTTATTTAATTAAATTCCCTTTTATATCTCTCATATAATATGACCACTCACCCGAGATTGTGGTCTAAGAAAGGGATTATTATAATTGATTGATGTAAGTTTGATTTCTGATGCCTTGAATTGATTTTCCTCCCTGTGTTTAATGGTGCAAGATTTATTCTTGTGAAATTTAATATGAAATAAATAAATAAATAAAAGAGAGGTTTAAATATATGCTGTAATGCCTTCTTATTGTCTTCGTGTTTGTTTTCAGAGTAAACTCCTTAACACAAGTTTGGTTGAACACAGTTCATACTCGCAATATTGTGCTGATATGGCAAATTGTCTAAAAAATCAGTACCGTATTTTCACGTAGATAACGCGCACCCGTGTAAAACGCGCACACGGGTATAGCGCACGGAAAACACAAATTTATGTAAAGAAATTTTTATATACCGCGCTCACGGGTATACCGCGCATGCCGCCCCGACTCTCCTCTGGCTGCCCTGACTCTCCTCTGGCTGCCCTGACTTTCCGTTCGCTGCCCCGACTCTCCGTTCGCTGCCCCGACTCTCCTCTGGCTGCCCCGACTTTCCATTCGCTGCCCCGACTCTCCGTTCGCTGCCCCGACTCTCCTCTGGCTGCCCCGACTCTCCGTTCACCTGCCCCGACTTTCCGTTCACTGCCCCGACTCTCCTCTGGCTGCCCCTTCTCTGAGCCCTGCGCTACGCTGCTTCCTCTTCCGGCGGTCTCGCCCTTTCTCTGACGTCAGAGAAAGGGCGGGACCGCCGGAAGAGGAAGCAGCGCAGCAGGGCTCAGAGAAGGGGCAGGACCGCCGGCAGAGGAAACAGCTGGGCTCACTGGCATCTGGAAACAAGGTAGACAGCTTCTCCATGGGGGAGGGGGGGAGACTGTGGGGGTGTGAGCGGTTCTTCGGGTGGGAGTGCGAGCGGTGGGGGTGCAAGCGGTCCTTCCGGATGATGAATCGGGCGTCGAGCGAGGTGGGAACTATGTAAAAAATTTTTTATATACCGCGCTCACGCGTATACCGCGCAAGGTTATGCACGGTTTGTAAAAACACATATAACGCGCGCGTTATATGCGTGAAAATACGGTAACTTGTATCTCAGAAACCAGAAGTGCTAGCTGAATTTCAATTATAGATCTGAAACCAGCTTCATTACATTAACTAAGAACACTTTTTAAGTTCTCAGTAGCAAAGAAAAACTTGTGTTCATTTAATTCAATATATATAGCTCTTCAGGACCCGACAACAGGAGCAGTGTCTCTGTCAGTGCAGCATTTTAAAATTTTTTTAAAAATTTAAAGTCTGGCCTCTGGAGGAGAGAGGGAGCAGGGCCTGTCTTCCAGGAGCAAAAGGGAAGGTGTATGTATGTTGGGCACCTGTGCGGTAGGCCGCACATGCACCAAAGATCTTCAGGCAGGGCTGGAGGGCCTGAAGAGGCGCAGGAGCATGCCCCACCCCTCCCCCACACAAGGCAGGAAAGAGCAGAAATAGGCCCAGGAAGGGCCAAAGAGTGGTCGCTGTTGGTTCCGGGGATCTGGTCAAGTTGCAACCAGGTCCCGGAATGTAAAGATGGGCTTCAGAGGTCCGGGGTTCCTTTGGGCCACATTAGGCAGCCTACAGGGAGGGCCGTAGCAGTGTGAGAGCACGCAAAGGTGCGCCCATGACAACAGGGGGCTGGGAAGGGCAGACAGTGCCCCAGGGGAGCCGCGGATAGCCGGCAACATGTGTTGAGACTCTGGCAAGGGGAATGCCAGAAGATCCAAAAGAAGTTTTAGGTGGCCAAATGGCTATAAATTGTAAAATTGCACATGCACGATTATTGTGCACATGCAGAGAGGCTGCAGTAGGGATAGGGAGAGGTTAATTCCTCACTTCCCTGTGCTGAGAGAGGCACAAAAATTATGCTTTCTCATCGGCTAATGGCCCCAGCAGCAGGGGAGGGGGCCAAGAGTGAGCTAAAGCTTCTCCCTCAAGCTAGAGGCACGAGAGAGAAAAATGAGAGAGGGAGAAAGGTTGCAGACATGGTCTGTTTTGGGGGCTGTAATTAATTTTTACCTCCAGATGTCAAATAAGTTTGAACCCTCTCGGCATGTTTTTAGGGTACCCGTAGGCTCCTTAAGTCATGCATGTGTGTGTATGTGTGTGAGTGAGTGGAATGTGGTGTGTACGTGTTTGAGTAAGTTCTATGGAACTGTGTGTATGTGTGAAGTCCAAGAGAAACGTTTTGTCAGTTGGGTTTTTGTTCCAGTGCTTATGGATGTTGCTGCTGGCCTTGTGTTGTGAGTAGAGATTTTTGGGCCTTTTGAGCAGTAAGACTGTAATTTAATGAGTCATTTGGACAGAGTTTAATTTGGATTGGTAACTTGAACAGGTTGAAGGAATTTTAGGAGAAATTTGTTGGTCCTCCACTGACTGATTAAAAGGTGAAGTGTGCTCCAGAGGTTGTTCTGGGTTTTCATTGGCATTAATTGATTTTTAAAAGAATTGCTAACTAAAGGATTGTTCAATTTGATAGGATTGAGAATGATTTACCCCTTCTTTTACTAAGGTGTGCTAACCGATAGCACGCGCTAATCAAATTAGTGTGTGCTAAACACTAACGCGCCCATAGACTAACATGCACGTGTTAGCGTTTAGCGCGTGCTAAATCGATTAGTGCACCTCCTTGTGATTTCTTGTTCTGTGAGAGGAGTTATGAGAATTTGGACAGAAAGAATTCTGGTTTTAATTAATAGCTAAACTGAAGAGTGAAGCTGTTTTAAACCTCTTATCTAAGAAAATTTATAATATTAAAGACATTCCTGGTTAATGATTTTAAAAGAAACCTTGTTTTCAGGGAGAATTCTTTTGATGATTGAGATTTTAAAAAGAATCTAAAATATCTGTGGCTGTATTAACAGGGAAAATTAAGGGTCCTTTAACAAGGAGTGCTAACCCATTTAGCGCTCGCTAACTGATTTTAGCATGCGCTAATCGATTTAGTGCGCACTAACGATTAGCGCCCGCTAAATGCTAAGGCGCCCATAGAATATAATGGGAACCTTAGCATTTAGCACGCGCTAATCTTTAGCGCATGCTAAATCGATTAGCGCGTGCTAAATCAGTTAGCGCGCCTTAGTAAAAGGACCCCTAAATTAAGATCTCATTAAGAAAAACCCAAACAAACCTGTTATGATGTATTTTGAGTGAGCTAGTGGAAAAGGGAGGAAAAGTGTTAATATTTGCCAGTCACGGAATGTTGAGCAGCATTGCTTTTTTCCCAGCAGTACTGGATGTAAGGCAAAGTTCTATTATGAATTGTTTATTCAAAGTATTTGATTAAACGCTTATCCAGCGGTACAAACCGTTGAACAAAATTTAAAAATTACAGGAAGACAGACTTGTCTGCAATGTAAAACGTATATATATTAAATTATTGGACAAACCAGGACTAAACAGACAAACTCAAATCTTTAAAACAATAGGAAAAAGGGGCGGAAATACAATTTTTATAGAAAGAATATATAAAAGGAAAATACAATAGGAGAAGGGAAATAAAATCAAAAAATTATTAAGAAATTAATGGCATGGGAATAAAAAAACCAGTTGAATTTGTTAAAGTAGATAGATAACTCATTAGCAATTATATGCATCCTTAAAGAGAAAACACTTTAAACCGCTCTTAAATTTCTGCAAGTTATTCCTAATAAGGCTACAGAAAAAGGGCTTTTAACTGGATCTTAAAGTTAAAATGACTATTATTATTAAGACCATGGCTGCTAATTGATTTTAATAATAGACTGAGTGAGTGAGCCAGCACTGAAGCACTTTACCCTGGTGGAAGGGATCAGAATAGGGACTCAAGTTATTATTTTTTTTTTCCAGCTAGCAATACATGGCTTTGAAGACACTGATTTAGATCCACAGAGGGAGAGTCTTGCCGCCCTTTACTTTTATTTAGTTAAGTCAGTAGGTGGTGAAATTCCTGATCATGGTGGTTCATCCTGGTAGTCCAGTTCTGAATTAAGGGCTCCTTTTACGAAGCCGCGTTAGCAGCTTTATCGCACGTGACTTTTTATCACGCGCTAGCCCCTGCGCTAGCCGAAAAACTACTGCCTGCTCAAGAGGAGGCGATAGCGGCTAGCGCGGCCGGCAGTTTAGCACGCGCTATTACATGTGTTAAACCGCTAACGTGGCTTCATAAAAGGAGCCCTAAGTGGCAGCTGGCAGAAAGTCATCTAAGGTACCCTACGCAAGCAAGCAACTGAGGGCTCGAAGAAACAAGGTTTATTTTTAAACATTTTTATTAGACTGCACATCCAATTAATTTTCCATCAAATACTTACCTATTTGGAAAAGACACTGACATTGTTGGAAAGAGGTTAATTCCTGCAAGAGAGAACAGAACACAGAATTAGACACATTGAATTGAAAAATTAAAGCGAAGAGCACATAAAATAAAAGGGAGTACTTACCTGTAAGCAGGAATCTCCTTTAGTATTGAGGTACCTGAAAAAGGAAAAGACAAAGATTACACAGAGTAACAAAACTCAAAAGCAATAGTTATTGCTTAAGTGAGAACTTATCTGGGGTTCCTTTAATTTGAATGGGCCACTGGCTGGAACCTAAATAGAGAGAAGAGAGGAATTATTTGCACTTTATTGTAAGGTGTTGCACAGTATCAAATATTAGTGTGTTTTTCTTTTTTATTTTAAATTTCAACAAATTGTTAATTAAAACAACAATCAGGAAACATCATGACCCTTATACAAAGGTATTTAATAATCATTAAAGAAGAAACATCTCAAATATCTTTCTGGGCATACATTTTAAAAAAGGGAAAATTATGGTCATGAATTAGTCCACAAGTTTGGGGCGTGGGGGAGAAACCTCTAACAGTTCTTGGAGAAGAAAAGAAAAGTGGGAAAATTACAGACTAATAGCCTTCTCCTTTAAATGAAGCCTGAAACATCTGCTATAGCATATTTATAGCAACTTATAAGAGAATAAACCTAACTATGTCACTGAACTACCTGTTCGGCCACTTTAGATTCTAGAAAAAACCTTCAGATGGGCTGGGTCATAGAAAACATAACACGCTGACTGGTATTTTAGTAAAGAAGCCATGTATCCTTTCAAATGTTCTTATTAATGAAAACAATATACAACACCAGTCTCAGAGTCGCAAACCAAGGAGAAAAGGAGGGCCTATACGGGTATCAGACAGCCCGCCAAACAAACTATGTTTGCGGGGAAATTCCTCATTTACCCAACGGTGCCTCCACCTCCTATTTAATGCGATTTTTATCAAAAAATTTTTTTAATCTTACTTTATATTATTATTTTTATCAGTTATGCATCTCTGCAATGTCCATTATGAAAAAACTTTACTTAGCTTTTAGCGTAGCATAGTAATCTATCCCCCATAGATTACTATGCTACGCTAAAAGCTAAGTAAAGTTTTTTCATAATGGACATTGCAGAGATGCATAACTGATAAAAATAATAATATAAAGTAAGATTAAAAATTTTTTTTGATAAAAATCGCATTAAATAGGAGGTGGAGGCACCGTTGGGTAAATGAGGAATTTCCCCGCAAACATAGTTTGTTTGGCGGGCTGTCTGATACCCGTATAGGCCCTCCTTTTCTCCTTGGTTTGCGACTCTGAGACTGGTGTTGTATATGGTATTTTAGTAAACATTTACAAGGAAATCTTAATATAAATGATGCCCCGATGGCCTAAGGCTCAGGGTGCAATTGAAGAAATAATTTCCTCCTTTCCTGAGTCACCCGTGGAAGGTCAGGAAAAATCCACATTCGTTGACCCATAAATAAAGCTGAAGTTTTGTGAAAGTAGAGATCTTGTTTAAACACAAAACTTGCTATAAGGGTAGATCTAACTGTAGCTTCAGTATTAGAAGTTTCTAGACATATAGACTGTCCATAGTTATACCTTCTGTCAAATGTTCCTGTTGTTGATTTTGTTCCACCAATGAATTACTTCTTTTCTTACCCTTGGGTAAGAAGTAGATCGTATTTAAAAGGAGGCATTGCTTTATGATTCAAATTTAATAGCACTGTCCACAGAGAGTCCAAAGTAACGATAGGAAGTTTAAAAAACTTAGGATCCCTCACCCCTGTTGAGGACATAGGCTTACCAAGAGAGCCTAATAAAAGTACACTCACCATACCAATGGCAGTTTTTCCCTTTTCTCCATAATCCTCTTTTTCTCTCTGGTCCTGAAGACTTCGTACTGAGGATATCTTTCCACACAGGGCTGGAAATTCCAACTCCATAGATCAAACATCCAATTTGCAAGTTCCCTCGATGCTTTGAGACGCAACAATGTCATCCGTCTGTGCTCCAGAGGACTGCATGACATTCAGAGCTATCACAGAGATACTGGGAAATTGCTGTTCTGATGGGGAAATAGTAGTCTCATGCCCATTAGGGTGAGTTTTTCCAACCTCCTCACTCTTAGCAGGCCCTCCATCGGTTTTTCCAGATGGGCACACAACCATGCATTTGTCCATGGCCTGCTGTTTCAGAAGTGGGTGTGAAGGCTCAGAGGGGAAAACCCTCACTTTCCCTTTCCTTTTAACCATGGCAAGTGTCAAAATTCACTAAAGCAAAAAGAAAAATAAGTAAATAATCTTAGAAGAACTTTCCCGAATCGCTTGTGTGTATCTTCAGGATGCCATCTTGGCTCCCACTCAGCTTTTAGTGTGTGTGTTTTTTAAAGCATTTTTAAGTAGAATTACAAATTGTAGCACTTTACTTGATTTTGCTCAATTTTTTTTTTTTTTAAGTTCAAATATTTTATAAAATTTTCAAAAGACAGAAATAAACAATGAACAATAAGATCAGACTGTCATAAGGCAATGCGTTAATAGAAACCTATTCAAAAAGATAATCTGTTGCTCAATTTTTTAAGTTTTTAACCGTTTAAAAAAATATATTTCAGTGCACTTTAATTGTAAAATGTTTTTCTGAAATAAGATTTATCTACAAATTTTTGATACATTTTTGGTGTGCAATAAAAATTGCTAAATTGTAACATTAACATGGTGTGACAGACTCTTTCTTGCTGGTGTCTCACTGGGTATCCTGTATGTACCTGGAAGTTCTTTAAAACCTCAGTATCAAATTGGCAGAAGTGGACCTTGTCCTATGTGATTCCAGCTTTTATCAAAAGACCGCTGTGACACTTGATCTGTTTCTGTGACTGGGACAAGGTTGCACTGAAGCTAGGGGGCACTACATGTTTGCAATTTATAGATTAATTTTTTTTGTTATTTATTTGTTATTATTGAAAAAATGTTTGACACCACTTCTATGTTAAAGACTCAGATTGACAATAAAGAGAAGGAATTGAAGGTTAAGTTTAATATGGAAGAATTTGAGAAATCTTTAATTGACCACAAGAGAAAGTTAGAACAATTTCATGGTGATCTTCAGAGATTAAAACAAGAAATTTCAGAGAAATGAAGCTGATTACTAGGCTAATAGGGTCTATGCTTTGATTAATAAACAGAAAGGTAGAAGAGAGTGGTCCAAGCAGGTAGCTATTGAAGACACTGCAGAATTGTTAAGAGATGCTCTTTCAAGCTCTGAAGGTGAGAACCAAAACTTTTTAGGACAAGGAAGGTTATGAAGAGGAGACAAAATAGGATGGCAGTTCCAAGGGGAAGAGATGTACTGTAGTTGTGAATTTGTCTGATTATCTTTTATCACCTATACAGAAGCAGGCATAGAGAAAAGGATTCTCTTTTGTACCTACAATATCTTTGATATTTTTCAGACTAAAGTAGATTTTGAAATATTTTTGTAGTGCCTGCATTTGGAAATCTTTTTTTCTACCAAGGATGAAAGAGAAAGTGTATTGATTGTGAGAAATCCCTCTACCTGGATTCCTCCTGTGTCTCTGGATCTGGTTCTTCAAGTATTTAAGATTTTGGTTCTGAGAGATTTGGAAGTTTTAGAGAAGCAGCATGCATTGAGTAAAGGCATGAACTGTACTAAGGAAGAATGGCATGCTCTAGAGGAATTATGAAACAATGCTTAATCAACTATCAGGACAGCTGATGGGTAGAGCAGTTGTTCTTTTGAATTTGGCTAGTTATGATGAGGAATTTAAATGTCTGTTATCTGTAGAGAGATTATTGTCATTTAAATACTGACCCCAAGGAAGATCTGCAACAACTTATTATGGAAATTACATTAAGAAGTTATAATGATGGGGTTTTAACTAAATATGAATATCAGGTTTTGAATAGAAAACATCTGATGACTCCAGAATGCTTCCTAAAGTACATAAAACATTTATACAGCTACCCAGACTTATTATCTCTAGTAATAATTCTCTATTTGAACCTCTCTCTTGTGTTTGTAGATCATGTTTTGCAACTCTAGTGTGAAGCTCTTGGTTATATTTAAGAGATTTCACCCATTTTATAGAGAAACTTCATGGGATTACAATAGATGAAGCACGTGGAGTTGCATAATAATAAAAAAAAACGTCTAAGTCCCCTTTTGGCCTAAGGCCTTAAACGTTGAAAGTAGAAGCAGGGAAAATGTCCATAATCAAAAAAAAGTCCAAATGGAGGTTTTATTTGATAATGGCCTGCCTCTACATTCAGCTGTTTAAACGCCTAGACCACCACTACGTCTACACTTATACCCCCACGACGTCTACACTTATACCCCCACGACGTCTACACTTATACCCCATAATGAATCAAAAAAACGCCTAAGCCCCAAACATCCAACACAAGGGCTTTTAGGCGAAGGAGGAGCCAGTCCTTCGCCTAAAAGCTGGATTCTGTAACCGGTATCTGTCAAAAACAACACCGGTTATAGAATCCACCCCAACTCCCTCCCCGACAACATCGGGGCAAGAGGGAGCCCAAGCCCTCCTGTCCCGTGATCGCTAACCCCACGATTACGATCGGGCAGGAGGGAACCCAAACCCTCCTGCCTCAGGCACCCTCGGCACCCCCTGACAACATCGGAGCAAGAGGGAGCCCAATCCCTCCTGCCCATGCAGACCCCCCACCCCCCACTACAATACGGGCAGGTGGGACCCAGGCCCTCCTGCCCTCGACACAACCCCCCCAATGACCACCCCCCAAACTCCTGATCGCCCCCCCCACTGACCTGCAACCCCCCACCAACCCCACAACCCCCCCACCCCCAATCCCACCCCCCATACCTTTGAAATGATGGCCGGCCAGACGGGTGCCAAGCCCGCCCATCCGGCAGGCCAGCTGGCTCCAGAATGGAGCCGGATTGGCCCAGGCAACTGAAACCCCGCCCACAAGTGGGGCCTAAGGTGCCTGGGCCAATCAGAATAGGCCTAAGACTCCTGGGCCTATTTTGATTGGCCCAGGCACCTTAGGCCCCACCTGTGGGTGGGGTTTCAGCCGCCTGGGCCAGTCTGGCCCCATTCTGGAGCCGGATTGCCTGCCGGATGGGCAGACTTGGCACTCATCCGTCCGGTCAACATTTCAAAGGCATGGGGGTGGGATTGGGGGTGGGGGGGTTGTGGGGTCGGAAGGGGTTACGGAACGTTGGGGGGGCCAATCAGGGGTTCAGGGGGGCGGTCGTTGGGGGGGTTTGTGTCAAAGGCAGGAGGGCCTGGGATCCCTCCTGCCCATATTGTACTGGGGGGTGGGGGGTAACGGGTCAACCTGGGCAGGAGGGGTTGGGCTCCCTCCTGCCCCGATATCATCGGGGGGGGGTCGTCGGTGCTGCAGGGCAAGAGGGCTTGGGCTCCTTCTTGCCCTGATGTTGTCAGGGGGTGCCGCGGGTGCCCAGGGCAGGAAGGCTTGGATTCCCTCCTGCCTGACCATAATCGGTGGGCGGTAGCGATCATGGGGCAGGAGAGCTAGGGTTCCCTCCTGCCCGACCATAATCGGGGGGGTTAGCAATCGCGGGGCAGGATGGCTTGGGTTCCCTCCTGCCTGACCGTAATTGGGGGGTTAGCGATCATGGGGCAAGAGGGCTTGGGCTCCCTCTTGCCCTGATGTTTTTTTTTTTTGGGGGGGGTGATGTATTGCGGCAGATGAGATGCCTCATTTCCCCTACCTTGATGCCATCACTCCTCTACCCAAACTGCCGCAACCCGCAGCAGGAGAGATAGGGCATCTCTCCTGACGCGGGTTGCTGCAGTTCGGGTAGAGGAGTGATGGCATCGCAGTAGGGGAGATGAGGCATCTCTCCTGCTGCGATCATTGCTGTAGGGGGTAGGCAGGTTGCTGGGGCCGATGAGCTGATCGCAGCAGCCACGATCAACTCAGCGGCCCCTTTTTCGGCACTTAGGCCTGTTTTGACTTTGTCTAAGTCAAAAACATATAAGTGCCGACTAGGCAACCTGCCTAAGGTTTTGGTTGTACTTGCTGCACGCCTAGGTTTAGGTTGGCCCACCTCCCGCCCACCGCCCGCCCTTTCCCCTCCTCTAAACACGCCTCTTTTCTCTCTGTGCGTTTAGTGGCAGGGGAAAGGCCTAAACTGGTTTTAGACACATCTAAAACCAGCTTTGATTATGGGTACTTGGACGATCAGGCTTTTTGTTCATCCAAGTAGCCATTTAGGACACTTTTTAGACTTTTTTAAATTTTTTTTTTAATTATGAACCCCATAGTGTACTCCGAAATTTATTTGATGCAGAGAACGGATTCAGAATGGATTCTCACTTCACTAATTGTAACATTTGCTAGTATAGCAATGAAAACATTTTTTTCTTTAAAATAGTTAATATTAGCTAGGGGGGGTAACAATATTGCCCTCAGTAGCAAATTTGTTTATAACCTATTTTAAAGACAGCTGGGTCAAGTCATCTCTATGGGTTTCTAAAGTAAAGCTGCGAGTCCATTTTATTGATATTTTCCTCTTGAGTACTGGCATTAGAGCAGATGTGGAGATATTTGTACATCAATGCCATCCCAAGATTTCTTTTATGATGACATGTTTTGGAAGGACACTGACAGGAATTTTTTATTTTTATTTTTTTTTTATATTATTTTGGTTGTCATCCAGTAGCTCTGAGAAAGAGCCTGCCATTTTCACAATTTTCCTTGTATAGAAGGATCTGCTCCACAACTGAAGATTTTAAAAGTCAAGCAAAGATTTTGTCTAAGAAGTTGTTGAGCAGAAGATATCTGAGTGATATAGTATGCAAGTCAGGTAAGCGACAAACTTGTCATGGTAGTGATTCCACCTGAGTAGCAGCTGTTCTGAAGAAACATTGGGAAGTTGTTTCTGCTCTATTGAGTTTTGCAGGAAGACCTCTGAGATCAGCATGTCATCAAGGCAGAAGTTTTAAAAAATGTCTTTGTTCCATAAACCTGTAACCCGTTCTGAATTTGTTGAGTAGAACAGGATAGAAAACAAAATAAATATGGCAGAGATTGTCAACTGATAAAGGGGAAGGATAACTTGCTCCTGCACCCACTGAAGTACCTGTGACATCATATTATCTTTGAAGAGCTTCTTGAACATGGTAGATGGGAAAAAATTTGTTCTGAAATCATGCGCTACTTGTGATTCAGATTTTGTTGTTTATAATATCTCATGTCCTTATCAGAAAATATATGTAGGTCAGACCACTAGAAAATTTAAGCTGTGGATGACTGAACACCAGAGAGCACTGAATTGTAAGAAATTAAGAGACGCTAATAGTTTAACATTGTGTGCAGTTTAATCATTTATTTGATAACCTGAGATATTTTGTAATCGAGCAAGTAGGTGAAAATCCAAGAGGTGTAAATAGACAGCTGTATCTAATCTAATACACAAGTTATTAATCACACTATTCCAAAAAGGTTCACAGCGATTTACAAGAGGCCTTAAAATCTATGGGAAAATGCAAAAGCAATCAATAATTAAAATATCATCATAACATGAATATTATAATGTTATATAAAAAAGTTTTTAAATTTTTATAAAACCTTAAGCAATTGATATTAGTCCTAATGTAAACAGGTGAATTATTCCAAATGGTAATAGCAGTGTAAGCAAAAGAGGAGTTGAGCTGTCATTTATACTGTACTCCTCTAATCTGTGGAAAATGTAGAAATAAAGTACCACAGAATCTGGTGGAAAATAATGCAAATGAGTCAGTCTGTAATATACAATGAACTATGCAGGCTGATTTAAACTTAATTCGCCTCTCAACTGATAACCAATGGAGATTCTTAAATGCTAATGCAACACTTTCATTTCTTTCTAGACCAAAAATTAATCTAACTGTAGTATTCTGGAGCAACTACAATTTTTTAAAATCAGTTTTGATGTTAAGTTCAAATATAAAGAATTACAGTAATCATGTTGAGGTAACACTAACATCTAAACCAACAGTACAAAATGATGTTCAAAAAAGCATGACTTCACCAGCCTAAGGGCTCCTTTTACAAAGCCGCGCTAGGGAATAGCGCGCTCTAAATTGCTGCATACGCTAGACGCTACCGCCTCCTTTTGAGCAGGCGATAGATTTCCGGCTAATCCGGTGCGTGCGATAAAACCACTAGCGCGGCTTTGTAAAAGGAGCCCTAAGTTTCCTCATAATATATAAAATCTTCCTTCATGAATTAGAAATTTGATCTTCAAATGTAAGAGAAAAGTCTAAAAGAATACCCCAAACTTTAGAGATTTTGGGGCAAATTCTATAAAGGACGTCTGAAAGTTAGGCATCATGTAGACAATCAGCAGGATAATTCTGAGCACAATTCTATAGTGCATAGATATACTATAGAGAATCACACATAGTATCACTCAGCAAGTCTAGATGTGTCGAAATAGTTAGGCATCACATAGATGTCATGGTGATTTTATGCTGATTTTCATTAAAATTGTTTTCAGTGAAATAGTGGCACCACTATTATAAGTTATTTATTTATCTTTCAATCTTTTTTTAAAAAATTCTCTTCTGTTAGAGCAAGCAGTGGGGGATTTGAACCAACAACATCAGGGTGCTAAGGCTGTAGCTCTAACCACTGCACCACATACTCAGCCATTAAACCATATGTCAATTCTAAAACTAGGTCTTTTGGGCTTTAGTTGGGCGCAAGTTAGGTGGACGTGACTTAAGCATTAGTTAGGTGTCTGTATATAGGTGAACGAGGCTTTTATTTTGGGGATAAATAGAACTCTTTGTTGATATTAAGGTCAAAAGATGTGTAATAATGCATTGCATAAGCAAAGCATATAAAAAATATATATATATTGTATGCTAAACCTTCTATTTTAGGGGCTAAAAAGGACTCCAGGTTGAGCTCAAAATATGTTTAATAATGCATTACTCAAGAAAAGCACATGAAATATATACTATATATTTTACATACTAAACCTCATTTCCAAAAGGTTAAGAAAAAAGAGAGATACACTACTCACAATGGTTGTGCTCCAGAGCAAGTGGATGTGTCTGCACAATCATGACATCATTGTGACATCGTTAATATGCACCTAGATGGCAGAATACCACTAAAAAATAGGAATATGTGCTGGGGTATCTGACCATACTTGGATTTGAGCCCATGACCTTTAGAATATGGGAGCAGTGCCTTTAACCACTGAGCCACGGATGCTTTATTTTAGGGAGGGGTTTCTGCCATGTGAGATGATAACTTAGGAGATCATAACCATCTCAGAGTAAAAATAAGTTTCTCTCTGGACCCTAGAAAGGACAGAGTGCAAATATAAATGACAAAGTCTACAATCCATACTCTCTTATGAGACCATAAAGAAGCTGTTAAGGTACTGGGGGGTGGGGTGGGGAAGTGGGTTGTAGGAATTTGATGCCTTGATCTGTGGAAGATGGAAGAAGTGCCTTTAACCACTGAGCCATAGAAGCTTTTGTTTAGGCAGGGGTTCCTATTATTTTTTTAATGGCATTCTGCCATCAAGGTGCATATTGATATGTCCACTTGCTCTGAAGAATAGCCATTGTGAATAGTGTATCTTTTTTTCTTTTCTTAACCTTTTGGAAATGAGGTTTACTATCTTAAATAATAAAATGCTAGCCGCGCATGCGCACCCTTCCCTGCTCTCCACCTCACAATACAGACCGCACCACGCCGCCCCTTCACAACGGCTGCCACAAGCATCGCTGCCGAGCGCACCCGAGGGCAGAGGCAGCCCACGCTCACGGTGGATGGAGCGCGAGGACGGCCGCCCGACCGCAAACTGTCAACTCAAGCTCCTGCCGCAGCTCCGACCCCGAGGACAGCAGCCCTTCATTGACTGCCGGTGACCTGTTCAGCTACTCTCTAGAAACCTTTCCGCGGTCCCGACTCCAGCAGCACTGTACACACGCTACTTCGGGGCCTTCTACTGCCCTGATTTACTCTGGCACAGAAGCAGAGCAAATCAGGGCAGTAGAAGGCCCCGAAGCAGCGTGTGTACAGTGCTGCAGACGCTGCTGGTGTAGCAGGTTTGTCGGGACCGCGGGAAGGGAAGGGGGGGCGGAAAGGGACTAAGGGAGCCAACCAGACCGCGGGAAGGGAAAGGGGGGGAGTAGGGGAAATGCTGCTGCTGCACAGGAAAGTAGTGTGAGAGGAGGAAAATGGAGAGGGAGGGAATGCTGGTAATATACATTTAAAAAAAACCCAAAAAAACCCAACTTACTCTGTGAAACTTCAGTTATTACAAAAAAAAAAAAAAATTGGTGACATATGACACCTCCATATACAAACAGAGAGAGACACACACAGGAAAAAAAACCCTTAAAGACAAGGAGCAAAAGAGAAACATTGAAAGAAAGAAAAAAAATAAAAGGAGAGAGAGACACAGAAAAAAACCCCCCACATACATCAGCCAAAGAGACAAACACCAAAACAAACACAGGGCAGGGAAGCGCCAAAAAAAAAAGACTTCAGCCACGAGCCGCTCAATGGGACCAGACAGGCAGCCACGCGAGGGAGGGCAACAGAATGAAAAAAAGGTAACGTGCAGGGAGAAGCTGGGCCTGCCTGCGGGGAACACAATAAGGGAAGGGGGGGGCCCTTGGAGCAGGCTAGACCGAGGAAATGGAAGGCGGAGGTGCCAAAAGGAGCAGGCCACATCGTGGTAAGAGTAGGGAAGGGGGTGGGGGAAAATGCTGCTACTGCTGCACAGGGACCTGGAGGGGGAGGGAAATACAAGCAGGAAGAGGTGATGATGGACAGGGGGTAAAAAAGGAAGGGAGGCTTATTGTGGATAGGGGGAACAGGAAGAGGTGATGATGGACACGGAGGGGGGGAAATGAAGGGAGACCTACTGCTGGACAGGGGGAGCAGGAAGAGGTGATGATGGACAGGGGGGGGAAATGAAGGAAGGCCTACTGCTGGACAGGGGGAGCAGGAAGAGGTGCTGATGGACAGGGGGGAGGTAAAACAAAGGGAGAAGGGCTGCTCCTGGATAAGGGGAGCAGTGAAGAGGTGGTGGTGGACACAGAGGAGGTAAAAAGAAGGGAGAATGGACATGAAAAAGCGGCTAAGGAGACAGAGAGAGAAAGAAATAAAGACAGACACACACATATATTCTAGCACCCGTTAATGTAACGGGCTATAAAGCTAGTATATATATATTTCATATGCTTTGCTTGAGTAATGCATTAGTAAACATATTTTGACCTTTATATCAAACTGGAGTCCTCTTTAGCCCCAAAAATAAAGCCCCATTCACCTATATGTGGACGCCTGATGCCTAAGTCACATCAACCTAACTTGCATCTACCTAGCGCCCAGCTCATGCTCAAAAGTAGACCTGGTTTTGCAATGCCTACATTTTAGGTGTTAAGTAGACGCATTAGCATGCTCAGTGGCATGCATTCAATATTCAGGCCAATCACTCTCCTTCATTCATCGACAGACTTTAGATTCTGTACGAAACCACACATACTTTACAATCATCTAAGCAACATCTTCTTATGGTTCCATCTGTTCGTCAGTTATTTTATGACACAACTCACAAAACTATTTATTCTGTAGTCTCTTCCATACTATGGATTTCCCTCCCCCTTAGTGCTAAGACTGGAAACTAACTCTAAGTATTTCAGAGCTAACCTTAAAACCTTTCTCTTCAAGGATGCTTTTGAGGTTTAGATAAATGGATCACCTAAATCTTCTCCTTTTCCATATCATTCTTCCCATTACTTTTTCAAGTTTTATTTTATAAATTGTAAACTCTCACCTTTTTTCCTTCTATGCCATGTCTTGAAAATTCAAATTTTCATATGTATGTCCTTTCCCTTGTTTTGAATTATCCTTGTTTGTTTTAAAATTGTTTTATAATGTAAACCACTTTGGTACTAAAAAGGTAAATCAAACCATAATAAACTTGGAACCATTTCAAAGCCATGCCCATGCTACACCATGCCTATCCTGTTAGGTGTGACTTTTTCCGATGTGCATCCATGAAATTGTGGACATCTATTTTGTGAATTGCGCACAGCCTTTGGATGTCTAACTTTGAATTAGATGTTGTTGGGTAAAAAGTTGATTTTATTCTATAGCTCAGTGGAGGGCCTATATGATTTGTCTTCTTTAGATTGAGTGTCATGCTTTAGAAGATATGAATTCCACACAAGGATTACAACTACAGTCTATTTGGAAACCGTTTCGGTCATCATTGCCACATGCATTTGTTGAACTTATAGTTAGATGTGTAGTCTTCATATGGATTGCCAGCATTATTTTTAGGGAGGCGCTGAGGGGAGAGGGTTTTAATTTTATTTATTATAGATTGGGTACTATGATACTGGTAAAGTCAATTTGTTCTTTTTATCTTATTGTGTATCAGTGTATTGTATAATCTGCCAATAAAAATATATTGACATAGAGTTCTCTCTCTTTCACATAGTAGACCCTCTAAGCTTGTCTCATGAATGACTCTTGAGAAAATTAGAAAGTCATGGGATAGGAGGAAGTGTTCTACTGTGGATTAAAAACTGTTTAAAAGATTTAAAACAGAAAGTCATGTCAAATGGTCAATATTTTCAGTACAGAAGAATATATAGTGGGGTTCCACAGGTGTCTATACTAGGACTGCTGCTTTTTAACATATGATCTAGACATGGGAAAAATGAGTGAGGTGATTAAATTTGCTGATGATACAAAGTTATTCAAAGGGGGTGGTGGTGTCATTTGTGCCTATGTTAGAGGACCCGGAGAGCTCAGAGAGCCTTGCCCTGGATCCAACTGCCGGTCAGAGATCAAGATCAGCTGTATAATGCAGTGAGTAGAAGAGGATGGGAAATTGCATTTGTGCCCAGAACATGTTGGAGGTGCTCAGGGAGCTTACCTAAGCCTTGCTTCAGATCCAATTGCCAGCCTGTTGACATCATCAGTATGGGCTGGCATCATGGATAAAGATCAGCTGTCTCCTGCAGTGAGTGGAAGAGGAGGGGGAGGTTGTGTTTGTGCCTGGACTGTAATGAAGAAGCCTGAAGAACTTCTTTGAGAGGTGAACCTTGCTCCCGATCCATCTTTGTCTGCTTACTGATATCATCAGTACAGACTGGGTATCAGGAATAAAGATCAGCTGTCTCCTGCAGTGTGGTGCATGGCTGCAGGTGTGGCCAAAGGGGCATGTCCTAAGGAGCATGTCAAGACTCTTGTGAGCCCCTTTGGATTCCTGGTGGGGCCCAGACACTTTGGTTGTTTTCTTTATAGACTTCTATCAATGAGCAGGTACTGCTGCTGGGTTTTACTATGGAGAAGTAGAATGCTGAAGTAAAATATCTTGTAGCAAGCACCTCTACTACTTCAGGTTAAGTCGAGAGAATTTTAATACATTTTAGTAAGACTACTCTTTCCTCTTCAACAGTGGCCACTGATTCTGGTTCTCTCTTGAGTTCTTTTCTATTCTATTTGTTGCACTTTTATACCACAATCTAGCCTAGAATTAGGTCCCAGAGTGGTTTACAACTTTAACAAGAACACACATTAGCTAAATTACAAAATAGCACAATAAAAATAGACACAATAAAATGACTTAATGATGCATCGAAACAGAACATAAGAATCAATAATTTTAAGCTTAGTTGGAGGAGCATTTCAAATAGCTGCAGCTTCATAAAAAAAGCCTGTTCTAAAACTTTCTTAAAATAAACCATTTTAAAAGAAGGAAACATTATATCGGATTTCAGGGACAATCTCTGATCTAGTTTACCAGGAAAGAAATATAAATATAAGACAAGTTCATTAGGAATAGTCCCATGAAAAAAACAAACAAACCCCTTTTAAAAACAAAGCAATAACTGTTAAAATATACTGTCTCTTGAATCAGAAGCCAATGAAGTTCTCTAAGAAGTGGAATCCCATGCTCAAATCTAGATGTCCCACTCTCATATTAAATGGTTTGGACAATTTTATAAAAGAAAAATCCATAAACCATTATTAAGATGGAGTTGAGAAAATTCACTGCTTATTTCTAGGATCAGCAACATAAAATCTTTTGGGATCTGGCCAGGTACTTGGATCTGGGTTGGCTACTGTTGGAAATGGGATAGCAGGTTTAAAGAACCTTCAGTCTGTTCCATTGTGGCAATGCTTATGTGCTTCTATGCTTAAGGTGCCTTCTCCAACTGTACCGTTCCTAAAAGCTTGATCTGTTGGAAGGAGCCCTATGAAAGGAAGGATAACTTTACTTAGGTCATCTTGGGTGCTAAATGGATGTCTAAGGATACTTATTCAAGAGTATGTTTGTACTTTATAAAAGACTCGCCTAGGATGGTTGTGCCTCAATGGACCTATGTCCTACAAATGCTCCCTATCATGTTAACCGCACCTCACATTGCACTTCATAGATCCCATCTATCTAAATATTTGTGGCAGGGTAAAAGAGCGAGGATTTATTTGGCTAAGTTAATGCTTCCTGTGGATCGAGGGGGGTTGGGATTACTATGTATATCTCGGTTTAACCTTGCATGTCAACTGCGTCATATCCATGACTGGTTCTGTACCACTTCTGATTTTTCTATGCCTGTGATTGAATGTTTTTCCTTACAGCCGTACCATTTTAGCTATCTTCTCCATGCTCCTCAGTTACCAGACTTACCTCAGCTGAAATCCCATCCACTTTTGCCAGCGATGCGTACAGCATGGAAGTTGTTGTGCAAGGGCTTGCAGATTTCTCCGCATCATACCCCTTGCCTCCCCATAGTTGGAAATGGAGACTTTCTACCTGGCATGGATTCCGCAGTGTTCAGACGTTGGTCTCATGAGGGCTTACAATTTGTGTCACAGGCCATACAGGATAATGGTTCACCGATCTCCTTCCGTGACCTACAAATACAGTTTCGGCTATCATCTACAGACTGGTTTGCATATCAACAGCTCACACATTATTTACAGTTCTTGACTCCGGTGAGGTTGAAGGAGGATGTGCAAGACCGACTGCAGGAAGCGATTGCACTCACTGCTCCTGAGTCCATGTCCCTCAGATTCTTCCACAAATGGTTACAGAAACGGGCGGGTGAAATAGACTTTATCGCCTTGGCTCGAAGGTGGTCTGATGATCTTCAATTGCCCATTGCTGCAGCTGTGCTTCGCAGAGGCCTTCGCTTGGGAAAGGCCACGACTGTGTCCTCGATTGAGAGGGAACGAAATTATAAATTTATACTAAGAGCCTTCTGTACGCCCAAGAGGGCGCATGTGATAGGGATCAGCGTGGACCACTGTTGCCGGAAATGTGCGGGTCCTCAGGCATCGTTTGGACATATGTTTTGGACTTGCCCCATGATATCTTCCTTTTGGATGCAGTTGGTGTCCTTGGTGGCAAGACTTTGGCATTGCTCTTGGAGATTACACCCTGATTTTCTTTTTACGATGCAGGTTCGATTTCATCCACCTAGACCAGGTTGTGCAGCATTCTTCAGGAAAACCGTGTTGCTGGGACGGAAATGTATCTTGTTACAATGGCTTTCACCCCACCCTCCGACTGTCCCACAATGGAGAGCATTGATGTTACATCAAATGTTGTTGGAACGGCGTGAAGTGATGGACTTGTCGACTAAAGCTGGACGATTGTACGCACAGTGTTGGTACTCTTTTAGCTTGACTTTTACACCTTACGTTCAAAACCGACTCTGGGGTACTTAATTGACTTCTTTTCCCCCCTATTGCTTTATCTTTTTTGATTTGTTACCGCTGCTGCCGGGGTGGGAGGGAGGGTGGGAGGGGGGTTGGCGGGTTGGGTGGGTGGGGATTGGTCTTGTGTGGTATTTGAAAATAGTGCTCTGTTTTGTTCAGTGCTATGTTTGTGCTTCAATAAAAATGATTTACACAAAAAAAAAAAAGACTCGCCTAGTGCTGATTCTTTCTTATAGAATAAGAACATAAGCATCCATCGAGCCCAGTATCCTGTTTCCAACCTTGGCAGATCAGGTTCAGCTATCCGGCAAGATCGTGTAAGAAACATAGGAACATAGAAACATTACCGCAGATAAAGAACAAATGGCTCATGCCGTCTGCCCATCCGCAGCATCAACCATCTCCTCTTCTCCCTAAGAGATCCGCGTGCCTGTCCCATGCTTTCTTGAATTCAGACAGTGTTTGGCACAATCTTTGTCTCCACCACCTCTACCGCTAATCTAGAAAAACTGAACTAGACTCATCTCACTGCACTCTATCACCTTAGTCTTCTGTTCGTTGTTGTTAACTGTTATGTATGCTACCATGTAACCTGTTCTGGGCTCCTTGGGGAGGATGGGATATAAATCCTAAATCAAACTAACTAAATAAATAGAGACTATTACAGTAATCAAGCTGCTGGTCCCCAGGGAATAATAACTGCTTGTAACTGGGACAGGGAAGAAACATAAAAAAATTGAAACATTTTATAGAAGTGCAAACAATTAGAGGCATAATTTTATGGTAAGTTTTATTTACATGTATCACTTAAGAAAAAATTGTAGAAACTGCGTCAAACTCATTTACAAGTTCCTTTGAAAGCTGTTGGCAGATTTGAAGTTTGCTTTAGATATCTGGGATTTATATGTGCAGCCTCATCCTTTTGCTCCTTCTCACCCCCCCCATACACAACATTTGTTTGCTACATAGATGTATTAATTCATTAAATAACAGTCTATAGATTTCTGGATATGAGAGAGAATTTTTTTTTAAATGACCCTATCATCCTATGTATTGCGACAGGTGTTCACCAAGCATCATGTCGGACAGAAAAGATTGCAACATGGATGGGCCCTCGGGTACCTTCCAGACATTTTTGATAGTAAGATAGCTACCCACATCATTTGACCCAGTACTACTACTACTACAACTATTTATTATTTCTATAGTGCTATCATGTGAATGCAGCACTGTACATTAAAAATGCAAAAGCCAGTCCTTAGAATCTAATTATGACAGACAAACAGGACACAAAGGTGAATCTATACATGCTGCTCAGGTAGGGAATTACAAAGGGAATGATGAGGTAGGTATGGTACAGGACTATAGAGGTAGATATGGTAAGGGACTATAGAGGTAGATAAGGTAGGGGACTACAGAGGGAGTGATAAACAGATAAGATTGTTTTACAAATGGGTTGGAGTAAGGCCTTAAACACAGCTTCAAAAAAGTGAACTTTCAGCGTGGATTTGAATACCGCCAGAGAAGGAGCTTGACATACGAAGTCAGGCAGTTTATTTCAGGCATACAACGCAGCAAAGTAGAAGGGAGAGAGTGCAAGGAGAGGAAGGCTGGGACGGGCAACAAAAGCTGCCAAAATAAGAACGCAATGTAGAAACCAATGTGCTGAGTGGATCTTTCTACCATCACTCAAATCCATGTACCTGCACAGGGAATGGGGAAAGGGAAGAAAAGCCCTACTAGCTTGATCAGCTCCTTATTATTCAACACGGAATAATTTTAATGTGATTTAGAAGGTTGAAGGGTAAAAGGGATGGTTTTGTTTATTGGTTTAAAATGCTATTGTATGTTACAGATATTGACATTATAACTCACTTAGGAGGTTACTGATAGGTGGGAGATAATATCATGTCTTGACTAAATACTGGTTCCACTCCAGTAAAACTGCTTATGAACATGCTTAAGCATTCTCAATCCAAACCTCACTGTGTAATTACAAATTGGGCAGGACTTCACCTTGGGTACATCTCCCTTGTGATTTTTTTTTGTACTTCATGATCTTGAATTTCCTAGAGGTATAGAGGCTGGCCCAAGTTAAGACCCTGCTTCCATCATAAAGATTACTCAATCTTTGCCATAGTTCTGGACCACTAACAGATCTGGTATTTACCACGTGGATCAAGTAGAGGCCATTTGTACCTCAGGAAATTATGCTACAGAAACCTTAGTGTCCCAGCTGCACCAGTCTCTCCTTCAGGTCCAGACATACCCTGCCACAACCACCATAGTATGAGGATGAAGTTGTTGATTCATTAAAGATTGAGACCAACATACAGCCAGTTGGGTGTGTGAGCTTGCATAGCCACAACACAATTGTAAGTGGCCTTTGAGACTAGACAATTATTTCACTTAAGGGGAGGAGTGTTACTTATGCAGCAAGGTGAACTCTAGCATATGGATTGTTTATTAAAAATTTGATATACTACTTTAAAATTGTTAAAGTGGTGTACATTACAATAAAATTATAAAATTCAATGACATACTAGGTAGTCTTGTTTTGTTATACCGTAGTTATTTTTCTATGTATTTCAGTGTGTGCTGGTGTAGATAATACAGGTTCATAAAAAGCCTGTTGTCTCCTTGTGGAGGGGCATAATCATAACAAACGTCTAAGTCAAATTTGGTTGTATGGCGTTAGATGCCCAAAGTCAGCAGTGGGAAAATGTTCATTCTCAAAAAACATGTCTAAAATATTTTTTTCCCAAAAATTGTCTATCTGGACATCCAGGACATTGATCGTCCAGAACACATAAGGCCCTGCCCATAGGAGGGACATTAGGCAACTAACCCAATTCCGGTTGGCCCACAAGCCCTAGGCCCCTCCCCGGTGCATTCCACAGTGCACTGGGAAGGGGCAGGCCCGCCATTCAGAGGATGGCGGGCCTGCTGGCCAGCCGGAGGATTTGTCCGGCTGGCCAGCAATTAAGATTAGGGGGGGTCCGGGTGGGTATGGGAGGGGTTGGGGGGAAGGAGGTTCGGCAGGGGAAGTTGCCCAGCAGGAGGGCTTGGGCTCCCTCCTGCCGATGATCGCTTGGGTGTTCTTCGGCAGGAGAGATTAGACATTTCTCCTGTTGCGATCATTGTGTGTGTGTGTGGAGGGGGGAGGGAACGACTGTTCCAGGATTCCGGCGTGTTTTTGACAGACGCTGGTTACAGATTCCTGATTTCTTGTTTTGGGCATTTGGGACTTGAGTGAATTTGGGGTCGGGAATGTGTGGTAAGGATAGATGTAGTGGTTGTCTGGGCTATTAAACTGCTCAACATAGAGGTAGGCCATTCTAAAAAAAACCCTCATTTTGGACTTTTTTTTGAGAATGGACATTTCCCTGCTGCCTGCTTTCTGCGCCTAGGGATTTAGGCCAAAAGGGGACTTAGATGTTTCTTTTGATTATGCCCCTCTAAGAGCTTAGTAAAAAGGTCCTTAAATTAGGTTCCTAAATTTGGACACATGAAAAGCAGGCCTAACTGGGATATCATAACTTTTAAGATCCTAAATTTAGGTGAATTATTCACTTTCAAATTAGGATCTATTTAGCTGAAAATAGGGTATACCTTTAGACACCTAACTTAGGGGCCCTGTAACCAAGCTACAGTAAAACATATCCTTAGCTTGTGTTTACATGGACCATTCCCGGGTGCTAAGGCCATTTTTTCCTGCACTGGTAAAATGGCCAAATTTTGACTTGTTTCTATTAATGGCCACTAATTATTTTTTAGGCAACAAGGACTCATGTGCTAACCATGCATTAATTTGTCAGCATGCAGCAATGTAACTGTACTAAGTAGAACAGAACACACCTACCTATTCTCTACTCCAGACCCACCCCCAGCGCTATAAAATAAAATCTCCTGTGGTAATGTTTGATGATGCCAAAATTACCACAGGACACCTGTGCATGCCCCATGGTAAGTCATTTTAACCTGCAGTAAGCATGCATTAATGCATACCACAGTTTAGAAAAAGGACCCCTTAGGAACATGAAAGATCCATTTTAGATAAGCCATAGAGAGGGAAATTGAAATGCCCAGAGCAGGATGTGCTCAATTCCCTCTGCATTTCATAAAAGGCTCTGTCAAATATGGACCCTTTGGAAAAAATACTTAGAAGGACGTGTAGGCATACACATCCATTTGCCAACATAACCAGTAAGAACTGATATAAGAAAGGAACACACTTAAAAAAGAACAACCCATGACACGTTTGCTTTGCTGTAGCTAGGAATGTCACAAGTTTCTGGTTGCATAATCCAGATAGCGGCCACAAGTCAGGCTAGACCCAACCTTACCATGCCTCTGATTGCGGCAACCCAGGCAGCAACCCCAAGTCAGATTAGAACCAACTAAAGAGTTGCATGGGGACAGAAATCAAACCTGTTCCCACTGGAATCAAATCCGTCCCCGCCCATCCTTGCTGGAACCGAATCCATCCCTGCCCATTATCGCAAGTAATCTCTTCCATCCCCATAAACTTCAGAAGTAGTTATTTCATTTAATTATGCTACTGAATTAAAGGCTCTGGTAGAGACCCATTTACAAATAAGCAAAGACACTTTATTAATTTGGAAATATTTCAGTCAGTAAATTCCTTTTTTTTCCCTTTGTTGTTTGGAGATTTATTTTTCTATCAAGTTTGTCCCAGTTTCTCTTTTTTATGCTTTCCTGTCTTCTGTAAATTCTTCTTCAAGCGGTTGCTGTCCATTGGCTCATCCTATCATGATTCAGCATTTCTCTCTTTCCTCCACACTCCTGCACAGCATTTCTTCCTCTCTCTCTCTCACTGTCCATCATCTCTCTTTCTCTCATTCCTTCCCTTGCTGCAAAGGGAGTGGGGAAAGAGAGTGAGGGATCCAGGGTGCATCTCTCCCATCCCCTCTACTGCCACATCCAACATTTCTCCCTCTCTCATCCCCTGGACCATGCGCAACATCTTTCATTCCTGCCCACCAGCCATATGCCCAACATTTCTCTTTCTATCACCCCTCTCCAGCACCATGCCATATCTCTGCCTCCATCCCCCCCACCATGTCCAACATTCCTCCCTCTTGCATCCCTTTCAATCTGTCCCACTGTTCCCTCTACACCACCATATCCATTTTCCCCCTCTCATCTTTCTCTTCCCCATGCATCTCTACCTCACTCCTCTCCCTCCCTATGTCCAATTCTCTTCTTTCTTCTATTCCCCGTGTGCACCATCTCTTTCCCTCTCACTCACACACCCATGCCCAACAATTCTCCCTTTCTGTTCCCTCCCCACATCAGCATCTCTTTCCCTCCCTTCTATGTCCCAGTTTTGTCCCTCCTTCCTCTCTCCCTTCTCTGTCCCAAGTTCATGCCCCTCCCTTCCTTCTGTATCCAAACGTGCTCACTCCCTTTTGTGTCCCAAGTTTGTGCCCCCTCCCTCTTTCCAGCCTTTGTCCCAAGTTCATCCCCTCCTGTGTCCAAATGCATCCTTTAACCCAAGTTCATGCCCCCTCTCCCTTCCTTAGCCCAAGGCGTGCACACTTGCTCTCTCCCTCCTTTTTGTGGCCCAACTACTTCCATGCCCCCCTCTGAAGCCTTCCAGGTTGGCCGCCTCTTTCCTGCCTTCCAGCTGCACTTACTTCTTGGCAGGGCTGCAGGTCACGGTTCCTGCACTCTGCATGTGGCTGACCCAGAAGACTTCCTTCTAACATCAGTTTTGACAATGGAGGGAAGGCTTCTGGGTCGACTGCAGGCGGTGTGCGGGTGGTGTGCTGCACATCGCTTTATGGAGGGGTCAAGTGTGACTGGAGATTAGGAAAAGGAGGCGCTGTACTGAGGTAACATTTGAGCCCCTCAAAGTGCCTCCATTCCCGCAACCTCAGGGGGATCCCCGTGGGTTTCACAGGATTCCCATCATCCTCATTCCCATGCAGCTTTCTAAACCCAACATATATACCTTGCCCTCCCTCAACACCCTGATTTTTCTGCATCACCTTTTAAAGCCCTTTATCCTCTCCATAATCACCTCTCACACAGTGACACACTCTTCCTACCTCCTAAATCCCCTGGTTCCTACTGGGGTTGCCCTGGGATACACAATGCTTATTTTGTGGTTTAACTCCTAGAAGTAGTATTACTAGACTACTGCTAGAAATTTGATGCACCACTATGATCCTGGGCAGTCAATTGGGATAGAAGTGAGCAGAGATCACTCACTAGATACAAGAAAGAACCCCTAGAAAGAGCTAGGATGTAGGGAACGGATCAAAGCCAGAGGGTACAAGACTGTAGGGACATACAATCCAGGTGTAGGGAAAGTGTATGGTGGATGTCACAGGATCCATAGGGAAAGGAGGTATCATCAGTTTTTATGCCTAGCCCTTGTTTGAGACCCCCAAATCTTACTGAGAGCTGGCGCATTTACTTGCCTGGGCAAATGCCAGTGTGTAATTGTTAAAATCTAATGAAAATAGGGTAGAACAAAAATAAATGGTTTGCTTACCCAGGGCCAGCTGTAGTCTTGAGGTAGGGTCTGAGATGGCATGGAAGACAAACCTTACAGCTGCTGCTGCTGCTGTGAACCCAGAAGTTCTCATAACTGCAGGAAAAACATCACTATGTGCTGATAGAGATCTGTTCTTTGGGAGTGCTAGCTGGAACATTGCTCACTGAGTGTGAGGAGTATGACATATGTGTGGGGAAAGAACTCAGCCAACAATGGGTAATGTCGTTCAATGGAAGACAATATGGTAAGGTCTTGGAGAGTTCAGTCTCAGGAGCTCCTGTAAAGCCTATTTGAGGCCAACTGGCAGGAAAACAGCTAAAGTTCTAAGGAGAGCCAGGTAAGATTCTCTAAACCCAGAAATGTGTTAGTGTGAGTGCTCATGAGAGGGACTGTGTGCCCTGAGTTGCACCCGTCCCACCGAGAAATCCCCTCCGTCCCCAACTGTCCCTGCGAGGAATCCCCTCCATCCCTAACTCTCCCTAACTCCCCCCAAAGGTAAATTAAAGCAAAAACAAAATGGATGTCAAACAGAAGCACCAGTCATACAAAGAGGTCATCTTCATACTGAAGAAAGAGTATGCCTTTGCTGAAACAACTTTTCTATTCAATGTTTGTCCATCACAAGGAAAATCAACAGAGATATAGGAACTTGGAGGGGGGGGGGGGAGGGGAGAAAGACAAAGGAAAGCAGGGGCAATAAATACAGGAAGTGAAAAAATGGGCAGACAAGGACAATTAACAGATAAAGCAGAGGTTCCCAACCAGTGTGCCACAGCAGGGAAACCTCAAGACTGTCACAAAATTAAAGCCATGCCATTAGACAGGACAAGTCACAAGCACCGGCTGAGCTGGCGGGGGTTGGGGGGGAGCTAGGGAGAACTATGCTTGTCATCCATTTCTGCCTGCCCTGCCACAGCACACATAGCCAACCGGAAGTCTTCCATAAGCCCTCCTTCCGACGTCAGCGCTGACATTGGGGAAGACTTCCGATTGGCTAAGGGTGCTGCGGCAGGGCAGGCAGGAAATGGAAGACGAGCCTCACGGCAGGGCAGGTAGGAAAATCAGACGAGCCTCGCGGCTCGAGTTGTATTGAACCCCACGGGATCCCCGAGATCACGAGGGGCGTCCCCATGGGATCTCCGCAACCCTAGGGGCGTCCCTACGGGATCCCCGTGACCCGAAGGGGGAACCCGCAGGTCCTGCGGGATTCCCATCATCCCCGTTCCCATGCAGCTCTCTAGTGTGCACATGCATGAGTTTTGCTTGAGAGAGAAAAGCATGATCCTAGTTGACAGCTTGTGCTCAAGTTGCTACAGGTCATCAGCAGGAAAGCTAAAAGTCCTTTATTGCTCATTTTAGCAGTTGGGAGGGATTGCTGGACATGAAAAGATGTGTGTGAAAGACTGCTGTCAAGAGCCAAAAATTAAAGGAAAACTTGACAGAAAATATTGAGATTTAAAAGTCTGAGAGTAAAACACTGAGGAAATAAATATTGTGAGTTTTACGAGGGGATGCTGACAAGTTCTCAGCCCAGCCAAGAAGAGAATGACATGGATATGATTCAATCGATGATCAGAAACACTGTAAAAACAGAGAATTTCTTTTCTGCAAATTGGCACAATGAAATAAGCTTCAGTGGCAAACTAACTCAGCATTTAGGAAGTTGGTTGGTTGGGCTGAGAATTTTTCAGCACCCCCTCATATGTAGTAATAGGATGGTCCAGCAAGTGAGAATGGCTGGGAAATGATGAGTTTGCTAACACTAATATTTGTGCTGAGATAGAGTCAATGCCAGTGAAAGTGTGATGGGCAGGGCAGATTATGAAAGCTGACATGATATTAAAGGATTTTCAGGAAGGTGTGAAAGACAGCTCAGTGAAAGAAATTGAACTTGTAAGAAAAATTAGAGAAGTTCTCCAGAAAATTTGAGCTGACAGAGTTCTGTAAAGTTAAAGTTTATCTACATTCAGTCTGTCAGCAAAATGGTATTTGTTACAGGAAGTTTGAGCACTAAAGTGGTACTAACTGAAAGGAAGAATAGCAACCTAATTTGAATATGGATCATACACTGCAGCAAATTTAGGGACGAATGAGAATGAGAAGCACTTGAATGAGAAGCACTTGAAAGCTCAAGCTCTTGGCTGAAGAGTTTTGACTACTTGATGCTGGATTACTTTGAATCTGGAAAGAGGTTTTAAAAATGAAAATTGCTTAATTTGTCACTGTACAGATAAGACTAAGGAAAACTGAACATTGACATGATTGTTATAGTTAATTTCTATGATTGCGAGAATTCAGGAAGAACTTTAAAAATCAAGACAGAAGTCCTATGAATGAGTGATAGTGAAACTGAAAATTAAAATCTGACAGCTAAGGCTGTTTTGAACTTCAAAAATACTACTCCTAACACAGAAGGGACAGTTTTAAGTTGCTTTCAGTCTCTAGATGTGACCCACTGAGTGAAACGTGGGGGTTATAAATAACAGATGCAACTTTCATTTTTGAAAGTTTTATGTACTGTAGGGTCAGTAGAATAGGAAAATGTAATTTATTATTACAACTTTTGATGTTTTTCATGGTCTACAGCCTAAATTCTGCAGGCATCTAAAGTGTGATTTCTGGGGTTAATTACTTTTTTTGTTAATTGACAAACATTTCTCATTTTTTAAAGACTGAGGGCTCCTTTTACTAAACTACGGAAAAGCTCTTTACCATGGGCAGGCGTGGTAAATGCTCTGATGATCATTCAATTCCTATTAGTGTTAGAGCATTTACCTTGCTGGTCCGTTGTAAGAAACTTGGCTGCAATACATAATTACATTGGAACACTTCTGGCATACCATTCTCCAGGCACATTTGTCCATATTTCAATACCCCTTTAGTTTTTCCCACAGCCCCATAAACCACTGGCCTATTGCACATTTCCATCCCATTAGCCAGCATATACCACTATTTCCCACAGCCTTAGAAATTATTGGCCAATTGTACATTTTAATCGCATTAGCATTCACCATAACCACATTTCTCCAGTTTTACTTTTTGCCATTTTTGTCTCTATGACAGGTTATGCAACCTCTTCCCCTTTTTTCCTTAGGTTTCTGTCAAGTTTATCGGCCCCATTGGTTCACGTCCCATGTACGACGTCAGCACGTTCCGACTTTTTCTTTGTAGTTTCCTGCCGTTTTTTCACTTTCGTTTTCGATACAGTAACGCGCAGGAGGTCTCCCTTCTTGCATCTTTGTCTACTAGACCGGTAAGTTCTCTGGATTAATTTGCTGTTTATTTGTCCGACCAGCCCTGATCAGGATTAGTTTTCAGGGTTTTTAAATTTTAAATTTTATTTAAGTTGTCATATTAATCCCACTCATTTTTATTATGCTTCACTGCAGCCGCGGTCTTCTATGATAAGGAAAAACTGGAAACTCGCTGGACTAACTGTATATCCCTCAATGGACCTACGTTGTTTTACCAAACTTTTCAAGCTACCCTTGATTTGCCTTATTTTGTCTGATCATAAATTTAAAGCATGCACTAACTCAGGCTTTCCTTTATATTACATTACATTAGTGATTTCTTTTCCGCCAATACCTTGCAGTTCAAGGCGGATTACAAAAGAAGTTATCTGGCCATTTCCAGAGGAATTGAATAGTAGAGCGATTTGCTACAGAGAATAGGGATGAGTCATACGGTGTTAGTTTGTCTTCAAGGATGTCTTGAATAGGATGGTTTTATTTCTTTTCTAAACGATTTGTAGTCTGTAGTCGTTATTAGTGCTGCCCGATTCACAATTCAAATTGGTTCACCGATTCAAATCAGGTGAATCGATTCGAATCAGTTCATTTTGGTAAAAAACTGGACTCACCGATTCAGCCCCGATTCAAGTTAATTCTTTTTTTCACTACCGGCTGCCGGATTCGTTCCCATCTAATGTAACTTCCGGTTTTGCGAAACCAGAAGTTACATCAGAAGAAACGAAAGGACATGGGAGCATCGAGGGGGGAGCGAGCAGACCTCAGAAGCAAAGGGTAACCTGCAGGAGGGCTGAGAATCTGCGGCGGTGGGTCTTGGGGGCTGGGGATGGAAGCTGAGAATTGGGCAGGGGGGCTGGGGAAGCTGATAATCGAGCAGGGGGGCTGGGGAAGCCGAGAATCCGGCAGGGGGGCTGGGGAAAATTAGAATTGGGCTACCCGATTCACGATTCAAATCGACTTACCACGACAAAAATCGGCCTCCCGATTTGTTGACTGACCCCAACCCCTCGCCCCTAAAGCAGCACCATAGTTTGAGTGACACGTGTCTGGCACCATTTTTACAGGTACCAGCCAATTCCGGCACTGTTTTGATAATCTGGGCCATGGTAAACTTGTTTGCATTCCTGATGTGTTACTATTATTGCTTTCCATGTTCAGTACCAATATCTGATGTATTAACTTGCCATTTGATTGTATATGTCTGCAAT